>NC_084946.1:13401707-13718612 GCF_949316205.1 Platichthys flesus | reverse complement strand
CAGCCATGTTCTGTCCACGGTCAGCAGCAACCATCAGAGCAGAGCATCCACAGTGGTCCACAGCATTGACCTCTGCTCCCTGAGCCAGAACAGCCTGGAGCCCAGAAACGGTTCCTGAATAGGCAGCTGCATGCAGGGGGGTCCTACAGTTACACAACAAACAAACATATAAAAGCACATAAAAAAAAAGAAGATTTGCTACCTTGGAAATGCATATACATGTCAAGCTTTCAGCAAGTAATTGGAAGTTGGAAAGCTGACACAAAATAAAAGTTTCAATCTTTTAAAGATATAAAAGAATCTTATCACACCCACCAAGGTGGAATTTATTAATCCAACCAAAAAGTTTTCTGCAAAACAGTAGCTTACATAGGTTGTAGATAAAACGTAACGGTATTGACGATAAAAGATGATTGCAACTTTCCCCTTAATTGAATCACATGGCTTAATATTGGCTAAAGAGTCCAACATTCCTCATTAGAGTTATCAATAAAATTGATGTTTTAATAGAACACATTTTCCATTACTTTATGATAGCCAATATATGATTTTTAGGGAATAAACCTGTAGAAATTCTCTGGAACTCATGTATCAAATAATAAATAAGGAAAAATCTTGTCAAAAATAATTTAGAAGCCTCTTTAACGTAATATATAAAAAATATATATAATTTCAATATCTGTAGACTGACCCATACAGGCAGTGCTGCATGACTTAGATTTGTCAGGATAGGCTCAGAGCTGAACTCACCTTCCTTTGGCATCACAAACGTTAACAATTTGAGGTCCTACAGTCTTCAATAGAAGTTCAGCAGCAACATCGTGTCCATTAACTCTGCAGAGAAACAACAGTTGTAAGCTTTAAAAGCCACACTTTATGTATTTTTTTAATCTACATTGTTTATGATACTCACAGGGCACAGTGCAGTGGGGTGAACTGACTTTTCTCCCGGTTGCTAAAAAGTTTGTTTTCAAGTAAAATGTGTAAACATCCTTCACGTCCTGTAGAGAACAGGAAACAAAACGACAACTAATTAAAATCTTTATGGTAATAAAGCATCTCACCATGTAAGTTTTAAACAAAACAGCCATGTGACACTCACTAAGACACATTATTTAGGGGCTTAAATTATACTGTGGATAACAAGCAAAGACTTGGCTTTAAAATATTCCTTCATACATGATGTAAATATATTCATATCTACATTTAGTCGAAAAATTATTTTTGTTAAAAAGTGTGGTGGACATGAATGATTAATGATGTCCCACCGTGGTAGGCAGCCCAGTGTGTGGGCGTGTAGCCTCTGTGGTCTTGCATGGAGTCCAGAGGGTCACTTTTCATAGCAGCCCTCAGCAAACAGCGGAGCAGCTCCGTGTGGCCACGGGAGGCTGCGATGTGCAGCGGGGTCCGTCCCTGAGTGTCTCTGCACAGAGCAGAAGCCCCATGTTCCAACAGAGCAGATACACAGTCCTCACTGTTTAACATGGCCTAAAGAGGGACAACATCAGATGTGATGTGAGAGGACAAAAAACTTCTAGAATGTCACAGATGCTAGAAAGCGAAGCATCGTCATTTTAAATGATAGAACAAACACAAACAGCTGATACACTTACAGCTCTATGTAATGCGGTAAAGCCCTTTTTGTCTGCAGCATCAGCATTGGCTCCTTTTTCCAACAGGATGTGGACACAGTCAGTGTGACGTCCCAGAGAGGCCAGCATGAGAGCCGTCCTGCACACATAACAAAACAAAGAATTGACTGGAGTCAGGGTTAATAGGTTTGATTCTCTGGTCATATCAGACAGGCAAATCAGAGTCTTAATTTTTCTTGTCTGTGTGACTGCATTTAATATAATGTGAAAGAAACATTTGTTTGTTTAAAAAGCCACATCAAACAATAACATGGTGAAGTAATGTCTTTATGTGAAAAACAAACTGTTGGACAGATAGGTATAATTTAATTCTGTCATGCCAGAATGTGAAAAATAATTGTCTGATGTTTTATGTTAATCCATTATATTATGAAATAGTAAGTCACTTACTGTCCCTGAGTATCTGGGCTGTCAATGATGTCGGCACTTTGTTTCTTGTTGACCAATAGAAGCAAGCAGTCCATCTGGCCCTCAGCAGCTGTAGGTGGGATGAAAGAAAAGGGAAAATACATCTGAATATCAAAAATGCATTTATCAGTGGAGCTGATGGAGCTTACATGTTTTAAAAAAAAAAAAAAAAAAAAAAACTACAAGATAATATTTGCATTTCCTTTTTCTTAAAGAAATTGGATACACCAAACACACCTGCTACATGGAGGGCCGTCCGCTTGTGCTTGTGGTCCTTCAGTGTGTAGGAGGCTTGGTGCTTCAGGAGCACCTCCACACATGGAGCGAACCCCCTCTGAGCAGAGAGGTGGAGAGCGGTTCGGCCTTCAGTATCCCGTACGTCAAGACTCACTAACGTCTCACACAGTAGACGCAGGGGCTCCCGATGACCATAATATGCCTGCAGTGGCAGAATGCATGGTAATAGAGTCAACGGCATTGATATGTGGTGAGTATTCATGTACATTATGGTATGTGGTATTTGTTCTACTCACAGCTAAGTGCAGAGGACTGACTGGAATGTTACTTTCCACCTCCTCTAGACAATTGAAAGAGATCTCCAGGAGCTGCAAGAGGAAATAAAAAAACTGGGTTTAGTGAGCGTTGATTAACAACAACAAAATCTGAGTATCTAAATGAGAAATTTCACTGACCAGTTCCAGGTGCTGTTTATTCCCATAAGCTGCAGCGTAGTGGACAGCACTGTAACCCTTATTGTTCTTCACAGTTGGGTTTGCCCCATTGTCAAGCAAGAAGTCCAAACACCTGAACACACAGAGTTAAGGAAAGATGAGGAATGCTTTCTGTGTCGCTAATATGTGGTCCTGCCTGTAGGACCCTGGTATTTATTCGGAATATCAAGAAAAAATAAAAGTGGTAAAAGGACCAAATTAGTCTTGACAAAATTTAACATCATCTCTCATCATATATTGTGTCAGATTTCACTATTTTCGGTCAGACACTAGCACGTTCAACTTTAATTTGGACTTTTAACAACTATAAGCTCCATTTCCTCCCGCTATGTTGAAATGAAGCCACAATATTCTGTATACAAACACTGACATTTTGCGTATTGTTAATCGCGCAGTAGTGATCGGGGAATGGAGCCAATGTACAGAGGTCCCACTGATACTCGTCAGCCAGTATCAGCTGTCACTCATGATGTATCACCTCATTTTTAGAGCAAATAATGAATTCAAACCAAGCATATCAGATCATAAACTGTTATACAGATACCAGTGTATTAAAAAAAAAAACATCTGAGGAAAATCTATATATGTATTTTTTGACAATTTTTGGAGATGGGTAACATGGAGGAGGCGGGTCCATGATCTATACTGTTGCCAGCCAGTGTGCGATCAAAAGGCTCCTTGGGGAAGCTATAATGTCGTCAAACTTTATAAAGAGTCTAGGTCAACTACATACTTGTAAATCGAGATAATGTACTTTTAAGTGACCGTACATTGAAAAAAAAAACAGACCGTACATTTGGTTTCTGTATATATAAACAATAACGTGACTTACAGAGAGGCCTCTTGTTCCTTTTCCAAACTGTAGTCAGGCTCAGAGTTCCCACTGTTGGAAAAAAAAAAGACTCTGGCTTTAATGAAGTCATTCATTATCAATAGATTAATGTCCACACGATGTTGATGTGATTAAAGAATAAATTATTGAAATGTGTTTTCTTACCCACAGAAGGTGTGTGAAGCAGCGGTGTAGTGCAGAGGGCTGCAGCCCATCAGATCCAGCTCATTGACCTCAGCCCCCGCTCTCACCAGGGAGATTGTGCATTGGCTGCTCGCATTGGCTGCTGCATAGTGCAAAGGAGATCTGCGAGGGGCAACAGGGGACAGCTATGTTACCACCGAAAGCTGCCGAGAGTTGCATTAATTACTCCAGCTATATTAACATTGTTTACCTTCCCAAATGATCCTTGATGTCGAGTTCAGCGCCGCTATTTAAGATCAAGTTGAGACAGTCAACATTTCTGTAACAAGAAAAAGAAAAGGTAGATTAAAAATTCATTTATTTAATAAGAAATTAAGAGCTAGGTGTGTCAGATCTGAGTCAGACAACTTGTGTGTATGTGTGTAAGAACCTTTTAATATATTTAAACTAATTATAAAACAATGAATAAGGCAAAATTTGTCTGAGTAAAAGGAGTCTAGCAAAAATAATTTAACTGCTGAACTGTATGTTAATCATGTGCACTTAACAATTGTGTTTCTCTGTGTTTGTGTGTTTGTTCTCTCACCCTCCAGAGGCAGCTGCATGCAGACATGTCCTCCCATGGTCGTCCAATATGTTGATATCAAACCCAACTGACGGCTTGTGAGCTGGCACAAAGTTGAAGAACTGACCTGAACACAACACAACAACACTTGAGTGGAAACGTTTGGAGTAGTCTCACTAATGAAAATGCAACAAGGAAGAGCATAAATTAGAAAATGGCTCTTTATGAGTCAAACAGATTCTCACCATTAGACAGCAACTTTCGACAACAGTCTGGAAAGCCGTACAGCGCCGCCAAATGTAAAGGAAGCATCCCATGAATCCCCTGTCTTTAGAGATTATAACAGATATTAGTTAGTCTGAGATGGGATATTTTCTGTGAGAAAAATGTACAAACTCAATTTGTTTTCATAAAGCTTTCAAAGTTCTCCTTGGTTTACAAATTAATTGATAACAGGATCACTAATAATAACTTAATAAATATCCATGCGTCTGTGTACATGTCTGTGTAGGGGAGACTATGAATATTTATAAATTGGCTTATTTACTATTTGGTTGGTCACATTGAGTTGATGTATACTCGGGTGTGCATTTAATTCCAAACTCTGAATCCTCTTTCAGACATGCACTGAAAGCTAGTGGTTTTCATGAAATTGTCCATAGTGGCTGAGTCTGAGAACACAAATGTACAAGTCAGTTTCTCCTGACATTTTTCAGAGCTTTTCCTGCCACTGCCCTGGCAAAATGTCCGTAAAATGTCTAAGTGAGCCAATGTGAAAATACAGCAGGAATATGCCTGAAAAACAGTTGGTGGGAATGTTCATGACGTCAATAACAAGCGACAGACGCAAAACTGATAAAGGGAAAGGAATACAGCTAAAAGTATGATGAAGAGTTGTTGATTACAGATAGAAGAAACCAGAAAAGATGTGAAATTGGACAGATAATGAGAACCGATGGCTTTTGGTGACATAGGTGACAATTTGCTGTAAACAAAACATGTAATTTCCGCAGCGATTCTGACTCTTGCATGCTCTACTCAGGCAAAACCCCTCATTAGCCGGTTGTTGTGAACGTGTCTAACTCAGACAATCTCTTGCCACATTCTTTATATCTGAAAAGCAAGACCCAACTTTCCCGATCCTCTTCATAGACTGAGAACCTGTGCTCAGAGACCTTATGCCTTTTGAAGGTGTTGTGGTGTAAGATCATCATCAAACAATCTCAGGTTTGGACTTTACCTCGCCTTGTCAGCACCATTTGTCAGCAGAGTGCTGATCAACAACTCCTGACCGAATCTGGCAGCAACATGAAGAGGAGAGTTTCCAAACATATCAAAACAATCGATCTCCCCACCTGGGCAGAGGCAGAAAGATACATAGTGTTATTATGATTAAGTGTTTCTGAGAATGTGCTCTGATATTTTATGTCTCTGGGTATTATGAGAATACAGTGTCACTGTTTCAGAATTAGTTGAAGTCTATTTTACCATTTTGGATCAGAATCTGGGAGCCTGTAAAGCGTCCATGCATAGCAGCCATATGCAAAGGGCTCTTTCCTTCTTTATTCTGTTCAACAGAGAAATTAAAACAAGCTCAGTAAAAAGAACGTCATACATCATCATAATATATAAACAATAAATTTAATCCTCTGACCAATAACTACAAAAACATTTGAATCCCCCTTTGTTCTTATCAAATCCACTTCTTCAAAACAAGCTCTTCACCTGCATGTTGACATCAGCGCCGTTGTTGATTAGCAGCTCGAGACACAGCACCGCGCTAGAGGAGGCAGCCGCCAGATGCAGTGGCGTGTTGCCGTGATAGTTGGGCTGATTGATGTTGGCGCCGGCGTTCACCAGCTCAGTGGCCACGGTGTCCTGTCCTGTGTGACACGCCATGTGGAGCGCCGTGTTCCCATACATGTTGGGTTCGTCAGTCTGAGAGGCAGAGTTGGAAATCATTTTAAAGCAAAAACAAAATCCTGCAAATACACTCAAAAGCAATATCAGGCGCGTTTAAAGGCTATTTTCCTGTTCACAATGCAAAGTACATACAATAAATGGCAGCTATAGAATTGTATTAGAATGAAGAATAATTTTGGATTCTTAAGAGATTTGTAAACAAGCCACTTTACCTCTATCCCGAGGCGCAACAGATATTTGACAACTTCCAACTGTCCATTAGCGGCTGCTGCATGGAGCGGAGTGTAACCACGTTTGTCCTTGTGCGTCACGTCGGCGCTGTGAGACACCAGCAGCTTGATGACCTCCATATGTCCTTAAACAAGAGCTTCACATTTTAGACAAACATCTGCCATGCTCGCAGACAATGACACACTCCAGTCACTTACGAGCCTGTAGCCTGGAAACAGAAGCTTGGTATACAAGCTAGGTTATTATAACATTCATCACATGTCGAATCTGTTAACAACTAATTGAATGTAAACAGACTGAGATGTGTTGATAAGGAAAGCCAGTGATATATGCAGTCATAAATCATCCATAATGAAGTTGTAGGTCAAAATTATCACTTTTGCACACGTCAATTTTTTTCCCGTTAAGTCAGTAGAGATAACAAATATTAACTTCCAAATCACAAATTCACAGCTCAACCAATCAAATGGTCAAAATGCCTTGACTCAATTCAGTCAGATGGATGCGTGACATAGACACGCAGGTGAGGACAGTGTCTAAACTATGTACATTCCTTGTAAGCCCCAGACTGACATTCAAACTCTTGGATAAATGTTCCTCTGTCTTACACTTGTCTAGATACTCTGATCAATGACAATGAATTTATCTTGAAAATAGAATAAATGTCGTTACCCTCTGACGTTTTAACCGTTTGTGGCTGTTTGAGCCAGTTTTAAGTGACTTTGTTTTTCGCGGGTATATATATTTTTGGAACAGTTACTTCCATGTCGTTGTACCAATTTATCTTGTTTTAATGACCAAAGACTATTTGGGGAAAAGTGTCAACTGTACATTTGAGTCTCTTTACAAATGACGACCTTTACCTTGGTATGCAGCCCAGTGGATTGCCTGCCGATCTTTTTTATCTTTGGCACACGCGTTGGCACCTTTACTCAGGAGCAAGTTCACCATCTGCAGAAACAATAACTGGTTCAACCTGTGTGTCTATCAAATCATCTAAACTCAATCTACAATCATAGTATATTGGACAGCAGCATTTAATTCTTGGAAAAAGTTCGGCAAACCCATTTGTATTCTGGGTATAAATATAAATATTGAGTGAAACTAGATTGATATTTCATTGGAAGAATGCAGTTTCACAAAATACTGCAACAACTTCCAGAAACCAGGAAAATGTTCCCCAGATATCATTCAATTCCTAATATAGATTTCATTTCAAGGCTTGTTGTGCCGTGAAATGATAACTATCAACCATAAATTAATAAACAGTCAAGGATCCCATTGATCACTACAATCAGCTTCATAGTTTACCTCGACATGGCCGCTGTGCGCTGCATGATGCAGTGGTGTCCTCCCTGACCTGTCCCCAGCATTCAGGCTGCAAACATGTGGTATCAGAGCTGCAGCACAACCTGTTGCCCAGTTTGCAGCTGCCATATGTAAAGGTGTATGCCAGAATTTGTCTCTTGTGTTGACCTCTGCTCTGTGCTCGAGCAGCAGGTCCACAGCCCTCTGACAAAAAATAGACCAGATTCAGTTAATATGTCAGTTAAATGTTACGATCTGGTGGTTAGAACCTAGGAGTTCATATGAAAATTACATACTTCATTTCTTGAAGCAGCTGCTCGATGTAAGGGAGTCAGAGCACCCTGGTCCTTAGCGTTGACATTTGCATCTGTAGATCAGAGCAAATGCAAAGTTAAGCTAGTTAGTAGTGGTTTAGGTGTGTTTTAGTTGTTGTGAGAGGCAGTCTCATTGCATTAATTACTAGAAAGAGTTAAATGCTAAATATGTACAAGTATATACTGTTCATGATATATTTTTTAGTACAGTAAATATGTTTTACCTGCAGTGATAAGAAGGTCCATAATGTGGACATCACCCAAATAAGCAGCAGCATGAAGTGGTGTGCTTTGTTCTTGGTCCTGAAAGGAAAAACACATCAAACAGTGCAGAGTGTCTTTTCCGTTTTATTGTTGTAATCTTGGTAAATTCAGATTCTTAATTGTCATGCAAACTTGTTTAGTTTCTGCTTCTGCTCATGTAACATTAAACTCCTTTACATTTTGCACAAAGTGTGAACATAAAATCTGCTTGGAAATGAACAGTTATCTAAAACCATCCAGGTGTGAGTGAAACAGGGATCTGTTTGTACAAGCACCATGAACATTTGCTGAAACATAATGTAGGCAAAACTAATAACACAACTTTTAATAAAAACATCATGAGTAATGAGTTAACGTGGGATAATATTACCAGTGAATTGACATCTTCTTCATGGTTCAACAAAAATGTCACCTCTTCTATATTTCGGCTGAATATAGCCTGGAGCAACGGAGACTGGAAAGAGATTTAAAGAAGAACATGACTCATCACATACTAAACTTATCTCAACACTGGATTCATTCCATCATGTATTATCATTCATCTGATTAGATGAATATTGCAGCATCATGCCATGGTTTTATATTTATATTTACTGTAATTCTCTTGGTCTGTATATATATATATATATATATATATTTCTATTCTAGGCTGGAGCTGCTGTAACAAAACCCAATCCCCTCAGCCGGGGAGTCTTAAAGAAGTCTTTCTGATTCTGATGAATAAAACACAATTTCAGCTCAACAGCTTTCCTCAGCAAGCTTGTTGTGTCTCACCCTGCTCGTAAATACATACATAAGACTTTGTTAGGATGCTGGGATGCCAATAAACACTAAGTTATGGGAAAATAACAATCTCTTCTTGGCTTTTGATGGAGACAGCAATGCCCCATCAACTCCAAAGATTACAATCAGCAAACGCAGCAATGACTTAGTGAATGTGGACGTTAGCATGTTTTATGATGTTGTTTTGGCAGGTTTTGGAGCTAACTCAACAGAGACTATAAGAACTCTACTGGTAGGACTTTGGTGGATAACAAACTTCGAACATCAAATGCTGCATCACCAGATCGTACCAACGGAAAAGTTTAGTCCACTGGTGAAAGGTACGAAGTGTGTGACAGTTACAAGCCCTGTGACTAACTTTGCTCGACATGTCGCTAACATGACTAGCCGGCTGTTTGCAGCGTTGCTGAGAAGTCCTGGGAGTTTTCTAACGTGGATTCAGATCATCAACAAGTGATTTATTTACTACCTGGTCCTCGATGATTCTTAACTCCATGGCCCAGTCACTCTGGAAGATCCTTCATTGAGACTGAATGTGTTTTAACTGGCTACATGTCCCTCTGCAGCAGGCAGCGGCTACTTAGCCTAGCTTTAGCTTGGTTAGCTTCTGGCTGAGATACGTGACGTACACACCACAGCTGCCAATATCGCGACAGAAATACAACCAACGTGATTTGGAGGTGTCTGGAAATTATACTTTGGTTTAGTGTTATACTTTTCTGATTGTAGGTATAATGTAAGATTGTTTCGATGCTTTAGTAATGTGTTTATTAAACAAATATTGTTTTGACCTTGACAAAATTGCCTCTTCATTAATGAAAAACCCTGTGACAATAGCCCTTTCATCCCTTAATCAAATGAAACATGGTCATGGTATGAATAAATAAAAATTGAATTAGAACATCAACTCAAGTAACATGTGTATGTACAAACTTGAGGTGCTTAATTTCCCTTTTTATGCTTTTACACTCGACAATCAAGGTTGTACTTTTTTCAAAATTTAGAATTTTCATACAAAACACAGAGAATAAAAGTATTCAGGTTTATTATTATGCTTATTATTATTACTATTGTTATTCTTATTTTTAGTACGTCTGTACGTTCACGAAGCATCTGTATTAACAGCTTTTGACCTATTTTATAGACAGATTTTTTGAATTACATGCAAATGTAATCAGTTAATGCCTCACCTCAGATATCAACTCTCCAGAGAAGTATTTGGTTTTAATATTATGACATGAACCAGGAATAATAACCGCTTGAATATACTGGAATGTGGATTTGTGACTATAAAGTGCAAAACAACTTGCATGCACCACTGGCATTAATGTTTTCATGGTATTAATAAAACTTAAATAACAGTTACATTTACCCTAAGTACTGTATTTATGTACAAACTTGAGATGCTCAACTTTACATGTCATGCTTTAACACTCGACAGCAAATTCTCATCAGTGTTGTACTTTTACAATAGTTAATTTCAACATTATTGAAAAAAACAAACATTTTACTGAGTTTTACTAGTTCTGTAGTTTCACAGGTTATCACTATCACTAAGAGTATTCTCCCTGGGTTTAGTCTGACAGGCTTTGTGCCCTGTGAGCCTGACAAACTTCCTCAGCGGAATAAAGACTCAAAGTAACTCTTGTCCAATCAGAAAAGCGCAGGTCCAGTGCGCGTGCGCAGAGGATGTTGCTCGCACACATACGACTTTGTCAGAATTTAGCGTCGCTAACGTGCTACTTCCTGAGCTAACTCAGGGTTCACACGTGTGTTTTCAGCTTATAAGCAGCTGGAACCGTGAAAACTCAGCGTGGTACCAAACCCCCCCATAACGGCAAACAAGGTAGGAGCGTTTTCATACTTTAACGAGGGCGGCGGCTGCGGCAGACACACACAGCTAACATGTCATGGGAACTGGTTAGCTTGATGGGACCTCACAGTGATAACGTTAAATTTATTTTTGAAGGTGATGGCACCAGCTGCTCTGGTTCATACATGTTTAACTTACATGGTTAATGTGCGCGTGGGCTCTGGTGTCTTTCCCAGTTCCGCTGCACCCAGTGGCCAGGTGACCAGGACGAGAGGTCAAGCCTCTTAAATCTGATCAGATCATAACGACCACTCACTCTGAGACTAAATAATTTCCACTGACTCGTTCACTAGCACAAGAGGGACGTGTAGCGGGGTTGTGCTGCTGTCAGTCTGTATTCACACAATACAGCGGTGTGTTGGACTGGAACCGTGAGCAAGTTGTTGTGTTAAAGGTCCAAGACACATGTTCATCCTGACAATCCCTAAAGTAATGAATGAATTAAGTTTGAATTATTAACAGGATTATCGGTTTCCTTCTCAGTGTGAATGCCAATCCAGGGATTGCTTCTCCTTCTTCAACTCTTACAAATCTCTCCAATCACCTGGAAATGTTCTACTTAGATTCTTACGTCAGTATGTAGGTGTTGAAGCTCACCTTATACACAGTGGAGCTGGAGAATATCACAGACACAACATGTTGTCAAGTGAACTTGAGGTTAAAAGTTTCTTGACAGTGTACCGGCCACTGTCCTAGTCTCTTCACTGTCATGAGCTAGATACCGAGAAATGATGTCACGTTTTACAGTGACTGGTAGAAAAGGCAAACATCAGACTCGTAGGCGTGAAAATAAAGCGTCTCAGTTTTAGAGCAAAGGCAGAACAAGGGTTTCTGGAAAAACGATATCCCCTTCCAGAGTGCTAGGAAAAGAAAAGGCTTCCATGAGTGTCTGAAGCAACACTTGTGATAGATTTTCTCTGGTTATGGCTTCTTAGATGTGGGGATTTGCTGTTTATCATTGGACAGCTTTGTTTTGAGCAGCTTTAATCAGTTCACAGAGTAACTGATAATTAAGAAATTGATCAATAACAAGAATTTATAAGAGCTGCCAAACTGATAACAAGCTGTTATCGCCGTTTGAAAGACATGTTGTTCTTACTGTACTTTTCTTCCTTCGCGCATCTTATAATTAAGTGATTCTGTGTGGGAAACTCCCCCTCAGTAAGAGTAGTATTGCTACATAAATACAGTCTTCTCCTGTGTCTCTTAGGCCCTAGTTCAAGGTATTTACATACACAATGTTATCACTGCCTATGTTAGGTAATGAATTCAGTATGTGTTGGAAGGGAGTTAAGTTTACACAGTGATGATTGGTGCATACTGTAATGTAATCTATCGTCATGCCTAATTGTGTAATATGTATTCATTTACAACCACCTCTTTATAACCACCTTGAGTATTTGTATCTTGTTTGAAAAGTTGATCTTCCATAAACATTTGCTATGAATCTCAGAAAGCTCATGAACACAAGGAAATGTGAATTCATTAGTCCGATGCTAGTGAGGTTTCACCGTGCTTTTGATGAGCCAAGAGCCAAGTCCCTGAACATTACATTTCTTGGTTGGTAGCATCAGCGACGACTGATTGTTTTACCCTCATGACGGCTGATTGGCTGTTGGGTTGAACTAGAGCTGTGTTGGTGCTTGAGTTAAGGTATGATGATTTGTTGCTACATCTGAGTCCTCATGAAATAGAAGAAAGTATCTGAAGTGTGAATTATATCAAAAGTGATGTTAGAAACTGCAGCTGAGGTTAATAAGAAGATTAAATATAAAATTGTTATGATTTTTCTTCTGTTTGGCATTGCTTCATTTTTGATATTCTTTCTCATGAAGAGTAAAAGCCTGTAATGGTTGGATGGGGTGTAACAGTGATCATATGTCAGTTTGGGAGTTGTCGTAGATTCACAGTAGTGATTGTAAAATCTGTTCTGTGCAGATCAGGCCCCTCTGTTGTTGTTAAAGGCCAAGGTCATTGTGAGGAGTTAGATGGATGACTATGACATGTCTTTAGTTGGTTTACTTTTAAATTTAGATCCACAACCTTGACCAGCCAACGTTTGGTAGCATCAAAATGAATCATGTAATTGATCCCATAAGTTGGTGTTTTTTAAAAGAACATCATATAGCTGCTGTTTTAAGAACATTATTAATACAAACATGTCAACTTCTTTGCAACAGACTTTTTCAGTCACAAACATGTGGGTGCCCATGGAATTTGAAGGATTTGTGCTGCTGACACAATCAAATAAAGTTACACAATCAGGACTGGACTCAAGGTCACATCATGACCCATATAAAACATACAGTATATTTTACATTGATCCTCATGTGACAGATAAGAAAAGGCACTTGACTGATGTGTTTAGTTTTTTGTGAAAAAGAAAGTAGCATAATGCATGTAGACAGCTTCAACCAAATTCTAAGACAAAGGCAGTGAACTCAAAATCAAAAATAACCGCACACTGAAATCTGCCTTCTAGCTCCAATCAGGCAAACATTTACTTTGAGAATATGATCAGACTTGGGTCACATGACTAGATCAGCAACAACTAATCTCTTCTGCTGTTCCCAAAAGTATTATAATGTTATTATTAGTGTTCAGTGTTCAGTGAAAACGCAAGTCTTCAGACATGAAGACTTGTCCAGTGGAAATTGATTTTGACATTATTTTTCTGTGGTAAAATAAGAAACAACAAATTTTGCTGTTAACAAATCTATTCATCAAGTTCCATTGCTTTTTAATCACCTGCTGCTATTGACGAAACTATCAAACAACCGGTCACATTGATAATGGTTTTATCTCTGAGCACATGACTGACATGGAAACCTTGACTGTCGGGTAGGGCTGCTCTGTCTGCTGCCTCCACCCTTCTTAGGCGTCACATGGCAACAGAGTCATGCTCCAGACGAGCCTCACACTACCTCAGAGAACATGGTGTCCTCTCTGTGAAACTGAAACTTTCTTTGTTAAGAAAAACTGTTAAGTAGAGTTTATGAGGAGTGTTGTAAGAATGGTTGTGGAAGTGAAACTGGATGTTTCCTGTTCTCGGTCAGCATTCTTGTGGTTGATGTTGCTCCTTCATTTTTATGACATGTGATTTCATATAATTTTTTATTAAAAAAAAAAATACAGAAAAAGAGAACACAATGTTGCACTGTCATTGAAGTTGCTCACTCTTGGTGTGGTTGTCAGATTGATAGCTGTTAGTGTTGGAGCTATTTATTTAGTTGTAGTACTTAGTGCTGTTTAGTTTATTATTTTGTTTAGTGAGTATTTAGTTTTTTGGTTATTCTCAGTCAATTTGCTTGATTTCATTATGATTAGATTTCTATTAGTATTCTAGTTTATTATTTGTTTACTTTAGGTGTTTCTTGTTTATTATTTGTGTTTTGTTTCATTTGGGCACGGTAGGGGGGCACCTGAAGTTATATAGGTAGGCTGTCGGTAAGGGACCAGCATGCACCTGGGTGGGCAAATGGTTTTTTACCGGAGCGGGAGAGGCACAGGAATTTTCTTTGTTCTTTGTTTGCTCGCTGTTTGGTTATATAAAACCACGCTTTTCGCAGAAACTGGACATCTGTTTGGACACTATGTTTTTCCCATCCGCGTACACCACAACCCATGGTGCAACAGTGGCCCTTTGATTAGTATAATTCGAAGTTTGATTTGATACGTTTATCTGTTTGACAATCGGCTGCTACAGTTAGTTTTAGAGACTAAAGCATCACTAAGGTAGCATGAAAATTACTGTTTACTCCTCAACAGTCAGGTGCTTCAGGCTCATTCAGGTTGTGTAACCACTGTTGTCTTTTTGCAGGGGGCTGATATCCATCCCTCAATTTCCCAGGGATCCCTCAGCTTGCCTTAATGAAGGCCGAGCAGGATGGAGACATCCTCGAAGGTAACGGCCTCAGATAACAGAAACATGATCATCGCCTTATAAACACACCTGCTGTGCTGTCTCACATTAAACCCTCTGGACAGGCATCCATGTGCATGCTTATAACAATACTTTACAGTACATTTTAACAAACACCATAACTTTTTAAAATGCCCACAAATAAAGGGAGATCTATTCTCTTTATTCCTGATGCTAGAATATTTAGTTTGGATAAAAAATTGTGTTTTTGTTTAAAAGCATGAATGCTGTTGTTCCTCATAGTTAAGACCTTTATTGCTGCTCATGTGATGCTGTTGGATTTGAGAAAGGGTTAAGGGCAGGCCGGAGATTTTTTTTCTCCCGGGGTTTTGTTATTTTGGTGAATCCCAAGCTGTCATCACTTCTCTCTCCTGGCAGGTCACTTGTAGAGACACGATGTCAGAATGTTGTGACATCTAATGAGAGAAAAAAAGCACAATAAAAGCTGATTCATATCAAAGCAGTGACACTGTTAGAGAGCAGTGGACTTTGGAACCAGCAGTGAGCTGGAGATGGCGCGAGAAAGGAAGGAAAGGTCCAACCTCAGTGAGTTGTACAGGACGTCTACAGCTTAAGGACTCATAATAATTATTTAGTCAACGATGTTAAACAGTAATTACAGATTTGATCCCACTTGAGAATTTAGTTATTCACTGATGTTTTCCTTCATTGTTTTCTCAGGCATTGAGGTTTAGAATAATTTCTTAATAACATGTTATTACTGAACAACTAAACACATGTCATTTAAAGTCATACTCTAAATCACTTTGGTAGAATTTTTGAAATGAATGTGTAAAGTGATTTTAGCTTATCATTGATAAGATATTTCATATGTTCATTCAACTTTCAGAAATCTCTTAATTTTAAAGTGTATGTAGTCTGTTTTAATAAAGCTCCTGGATCCCAGATGAGTCTCACATACTCTGGCTCAAACCTTTTACGTGGAGCTTGATCAAAGCTGTGTTTCATGCTTTTAAAAAAGAAGGTGGAAATGTCTTTTAAGCAGAGCAGTTCTGTGTAGATCTGCTGTATTTCTCTCTTTAGAAGTTAATATATGCTAAAACAAATCCATCGTAGCCATGGCCCACGTTGGGTTTTTGCTGCTAAAACGATTCTGAAAGCATTATCCATTAAATAAACGGTGAGTAATTTTCAGCTTTGAGTTTTAATAGTACCAGTTAGGCTGGTATGTGATAATAATGTTCAAAACTACGGATGAGCTCTGCACTCTCAGCGGTTTTCTCTAATAGAACCTCAAATAGTGAGATGAATTTGGTAGATGGAATGTTTTTTTGTCTTATCACAAACTGCAATTTGTTTTTAATTCTGTGGTTTTGTTAGAGGACTCCCCTCAGGATGATGGAATCGAGACAAACCAGTACAGCTCCATCTCTCCTCCTGCCTCACCTGTGGCCGAGGAAGAGCCCTTCACCACATACTTTGAAGACAAGGTGCCAATTCCTGAGAGCGCCAACCAGGTACTGACCATGACGGTTTCATGTTTTAAAAGCAAAGTAAATAATGGACTTGGATCTATTAAATTATATTATTCAAATTGCAACATCAGTTAGAAAAATACAATCGTGTTGTCTTTCGTCCAGGTCTTCAGTTTCCGTAAACTCTGGGCCTTTACTGGACCAGGGTTCTTGATGAGTATCGCTTACCTGGATCCAGGGAACATTGAGTCTGACCTGCAGTCTGGAGCTAAAGCTGGCTTCAAGGTGAGAAATCCAAAGAAGACTGCTGCCATGGCTCAGTAGTTTACATTGCTGGTCATAGTTATGGATTGTAAAACAGAGAAAATCTACAACCCCTAACTTTGAACTATAATGAAGGCAAATTAATTGCTTGTTGTAAAATGTGTCTTTCTTTCTATTTTTGTTATCTGAACAAAAGCCTTTTTGCCATCACTATCAATGCCATCAGCTTATTTTCTGAAAAAGGAAAAAAAGAAGATGTTTCTTACCGGCATCTTTCATTTTAATCTATAAGAAGTTTTGTCCTGATTTTGTCTTTTCTTAGCTTCTATGGGTGCTGCTGTTAGCCACCATTATTGGGCTGCTGCTGCAGAGGTTAGCTGCACGCCTCGGGGTCGTAACAGGGATGCACCTGGCTGAAGTCTGCAACCGCCAGTATCCTACAGTGAGCTTCACACATTTATTTCCTGTGTATACATGCACTTTTATTTTGCCAGCGGTTATATTTGTCATCATGAATTCTGCATTATTGATTTCCTACTCTTTGATTTGTGGAATTACCTCTGTGAACTAGAGAGGTACCCTAAAATATAATTATAAAAATACTTTATTAAAGTCTGTCAGCTTATTTTATTTGCTAAACTCTGATTATATCTTAAATAATTTGCTTTTTCAGGTTCCTCGTATCCTCCTTTGGTTGATGGTCGAATTGGCCATTATTGGCTCAGACATGCAGGAGGTCATCGGCTGTGCCATCGCGCTCAACCTCCTCTCTGTGGGCAGGTAATATCTGTTTTTGTACTTATCCTTGAAAGTAGTTGCAAATAATTTCCCATTTTTTTCCCCATTAATGAGAATACTGATACTGAAAATACTGAAGAAAAATGTTATTTGCTTTTTTTCTCCTCCAGGATCCCACTATGGGCAGGAGTCCTCATCACCATCACAGACACATTTGTCTTCCTCTTTCTTGACAAATATGGTATGTGTTTTTTCTCCTGTACATATACAACCACTAACTTCCAGTCGGTGCTTGAAATATTGTGCATCTCAGTGTTGACCCAGTTTGTATTTCTTCGTAGGCCTGAGGAAACTGGAGGCTTTCTTTGGCTTTCTTATCACTGTAATGGCTATTAGCTTTGGTTATGAGGTATGGTTCCCTTACGTTTTGAAATGTGATTGAAGTCACATCTCACACATTTTTAGAGACGTTCATTACACCCTTACATATTTAACTTTTTGCCTGTCTTTAGTATGTTGTGGCAGGGCCAGACCAAGGGCAGCTGCTGAAAGGGATGTTTGTACCGTACTGTGCCGGCTGTGGGCCTTTGCAGCTGGAGCAGGCTGTGGGAATTGTAGGAGCCGTCATCATGCCCCACAACATCTACCTGCACTCGGCGCTGGTCAAGGTTAGAAACACATCTGATATGAATTCAACCTAAAGGAATACATAAGTCACAATAATATGAAATGTCATTTAGAAAAAGTATTAATTTCATTGGCTAAAATAAAAACAGTTTTCTTATTTATTCCTTCAAATACCAGTCTCGGGACATCGACCGCAAGAACAAGAAGGAGGTCAAAGAAGCCAACAAGTATTATTTCATCGAGTCAACGGTCGCTCTGTTCATCTCTTTTCTCATCAACGTCTTTGTCGTGGCGGTCTTTGCTGAAGCCTTTTATGATAAGACAAATATCCAAGTGGTGGGTATACACTAAAATGAATTACTCTTTGCTAAGCACTGCTGAAGCTTGTGTCTGTCATCTGCAATACAGTGATGTAAATGTTTTGGGCTCAGGACTGTTGACATTAACTTGTTGCTTATTGGATGTTCTTTTTTCCTGGTTGTAGCGTGAGCAGTGCAACGCTACCGGCAGTCCTCACGCAGATCTCTTCCCAGCGAACAACGAAACATTGGAGGTGGACATCTACAAAGGGGTATGTCAGGGCATAGTGACTGAAACCTTAAAGGTTCAGTGTGTGGAATTTAGTGAGATCTACTGGTGAACTTGCATGTTGCAGCTGAATAACACGCACTTCATCCTCCCCTGCAAACCATGAAAGATAACCTGTGGTAGAATTCAGTTATTATAGAATCTTAAAAGGTGTTTAGTTTGTCCAGTCTGGAAGACTTTAAAAAACATGGCGGCCTCCATTCAGAGGTCCCACTCGTGATGTAAATATAATGTTTTTAAATATAAAGGGCCAATTCTAGGGTGAAGAAACCCACAATTTGCACAATTCAGATGAAACGCACTTGTTAAACCATCACTAGGATTATTTTATATAAAATTTCTGCCAATAGATCCCTTTCATCTATATCTTACACACTGGACCTTTTAATCATAAGAGAAAACCTAATTCTGATTTACTGAGATAACAGATCCAGTCTGATTTTAGGTACCGAAGGACAAGCTAAATAAATTTCCCAGGATTATTTATTGTTGGCCAGCACATCATATTTTATCTGAGGGCTCTGCACCCCCAATCAGGTGTGTCCTCTTATTGTGGTTGAGTAGAGGCATATGAGGGATGAGCTGACCTCTGCTGTCACTCACTTTAAGTTCAATAGGCTGGATAATGTTTACAGTGGAAAGGTGACCAAATAAAGTTTGAAAGAAAAGAAATCTTGATCTATCAGGTGTATAATAACCACGTCTCACTTCTCTCTCTATAGATAGCCAGAGTAAGTTGATGTATAATGACAATAATTCATTTTTTGTTTATCTTTGTTCAGGGAGTGGTTCTGGGCTGTGTCTTCGGCCCTGCGGCTCTCTTCATCTGGGCCATAGGGATCCTGGCAGCTGGACAGAGCTCCACTATGACAGGCACTTACTCTGGGCAGTTTGTCATGGAGGTAGGAATGCCTGTTTGTTGGTAGCTTTGCTTTCATTATTGTTTATTTAATTCTAATCAGGCATTTTAAAGCAGATGTAAATGGGTAAAAAACTAGCATTACAGCTAGATGTGTATACCTATCCTTGTGTTGTCTTGTTTTCTTAGGGTTTCCTGAACCTGCGATGGTCCCGTTTTGCGCGGGTGCTGCTGACCCGCTCCATTGCCATCACGCCAACTCTGCTTGTAGCCATTTTCCAGGACGTTCAGCATCTGACAGGCATGAATGACTTTCTCAACGTGCTTCAAAGCATGCAGGTTAGTCCAGGCGTCCAGAAAAAATCTCTCAAAATCAAATGTGTAAAAAGCTCTTTATTCTGCTCTTACTCAACCTATAGCCCAGTTTATCATACTTATCCTTCTTTTATTGTTTGGAGCATAATCCTGTAAAATATTCACCTTTTTTTTTTCTATCCAACAGCTTCCATTTGCTTTGATCCCAATTCTGACTTTCACCAGCCTGACGTCCATAATGAACGACTTTGCAAATGGAATGTGAGTGAAATTCTTTCTACATGTTTGACACATAGATGACTTTCTCATGAGTACATACTGTATTTATAAGTAGTATTTCTTGAACTGTATTGTTCATTGACCGAACAGTTACCAACATCAGCAAGACACTTACTGTCTGGCTGTCAGCAGAGTATCTTTCTAAAGAAAACCTATATCACATAGTTAACAACCACATGTAAAAAAAAAAAAAATGCCATAACTAGTCCAAGTGCTGCACTGCACTAAAAGTCAATTATCAATCAAACTTTATGATCATATGTCTTTATCTTGCTACATCGAATAAAATGTATATAATCAGCATTTTTTTAAGCTTGCTCAAGAGCTGCTCATCGTCATATCATAAAATCGACTCTACTTCCTTGGATCCTCAGAATCAGAATCAGCTGTACACCTGCAAAGTTTGCGGTCTAACGGATAAGGGACTATTGAGAAACCTTTAATACAGACAGACAGGATCAAAGTTGGTCCAACTTTAAAATTAGCCAAGTGATTTGTTGTGGTTTAGGTCTGAGTTTAGTTATCCATTGATAATTCTCTTATTTAACTTTGCCGGTGCTGTCAGATAATTAAGTTGAACCGTATATTAAAAACACCCTGTTGACAGACAGGCCGTTACTTTTTACAGAAACGAGAGATTTATTCAGTAGTGTAACAGTAAAGATGATGATGCAAGATAATAATAGTCCTGATGAATTACATTACATTCAAATTAATTCTCAGGAACCTGTTATTTTGAGAAAATCTACTATTTCTCAGTGGCTGAATACGTGCCTGCCTGTTTTCTTTAGGGTGTGGAAGATTTCCGGGGGCATCGTCATCCTGCTGGTCTGTGCAATCAACATGTACTTTGTGGTGGTTTATGTGACAGCGCTGAACAGCGTGCTCCTCTACGTCATCGCTTCTCTTCTCTCTGTAGCCTATCTGTGCTTCGTATGCTACCTGGTGAGTTATTAGTGCAGCCAGACATTGACTCCCATTTGTTTTCAGACTTACTGTTTCGTGACCTTTCTCTCCTTTGTCGTTGTCTGCAGGTTTGGCACTGTCTGGTTGCTTTGGGGGTTTCCTGCCTGGACTTTAGCAGCAGGGTAAGAAAGCGACCTGCTCTGTTGATTGAGGAGCAGTCAGAGTACGACTCCTAAAGCTGGACAGGACAGTAACCACCAGCATTCCTCTGTCCTATTGGAGACTCTGAGCCCTGTACACAACCAGGACTTTCCCGAGATCACATAGGATCTTGAAAGCACCTTCTCTGCTAATGTCACGTGTTTGCTTCTGTGTTGGACTGGGTATGGAAGTTTGTTGCATTTTAGAAAATTGGATCAAACTTACTAATACCACACCAGCGCAGCATGTTAGATGTGAATAATTTATGCTTGAGTTTACCTCTAATGAATATATGTGCATATTTTGACAAATCAACAATTGTTACAATCCTCAAAGACAACAACTGTCGCAAACTTTGCTGAAAAGTGTTTATACAACAAACAATATAACTCAAATTGCTTTAATTATCATAATCTTTAAATAACAACTTCCAGACTTTTTCAAAATATAATGTCCAAGATGTGAAGAAATAGCAGCTCAACTTGTGTTACCAAACGGTCCCTGAGAGGATACTTTCCCAGCAGTGTTTTGGGTTGTCACATACTTAAGCAGTTGTGAGTTGGATGCCAGAGTTTTATATAGACGATCCAGTGATTGTAAGACTCCAGCTAACACCAACACATCCTACTTTACTGAACTAAAACCGTAGTCACAATGTCTGGGACATACTGCTGTAAAACAAGTTTAAAGTTTGGCTGCCTGTGAAAGGACCATAGACTGTATATAAAGATGGACAACATGAAGGTTTGCCTAGATGCCAGATGGCAGTTTTCGAATCTGGGATGTTTTGGCTTAATTTGTGGATAGTGGGAGGAAGTGGAGACTCACCGTCCATCTTTATATCTTTATATACAGTCTGTGGGGAGTGCCAGAGCAGCAAAGAAGAAAACACAATATAACCATTTTTCAAGTATAAATATTTTTTTATATAACTAAATCTGAACAGATGTATGATATGTAGCATATCATACACACTATTTGAAAGAAATCATGTTTGCTGTTGTTTATATTGCTTCAAACACAGTATCAGCCTGGCTTATTTTCAGTTCTGTTTCTGTTACGTAAGAGAGACGTAAAGTAATATTTTCCAGACTCATACATGACATTGTCTCTGACTAATATTAGCTTCATCAAGTACTTTGTGAGTACTGTGTAAGACCTCTTACATAGTCTCACCTGCCAGTGTCCTGGTGGGAGGGGGAGGAGCTGCTGCTTCTGCTAGGATCTCCACTCTACCTCAACATCATTCAACTACCTTCTCATCTCTCTAAGCCTCCTTGTAGCTTGTTGTCTAACTCACTGGATTTTGCATGAAGTAATTGAAAAAACGCCTAATAATTCAAAGAGAACATAACTCTTATTTTCAGGGGTTTAATGCTGTGAGCGGATTCCAGTCTAACATGTCAGAGAAGTTTTAGTAAAAAGTTTCAGTATCATGCAGAAGTTGGTTCTATACAAAAAGTCTGAATGAAATATGCCTCCTCAAATGAGTGAAGCTTTATGTGACTCCAGCCTTGTCCTCAGAGGCTATTTTCAGTGCCTAAATAATCAGGAAGGAAGCAGCGCAGGTTGCTCAACACCCTGGCGTGAGCTTATTTGTAAAATGTAATTTATTTAGTAGGAAACTGATCATTAAGAGACGTTTTTAACATAAACAGCAGTTATTTCGTTCCCTCTACTAACAGAGCTAAGGTGTCCAAAGGAAAATAAACAACTTCATCCACCACGTTTTTATCCAACATATGTCTTTGGAGAACATCAGGATAAAGTACATTTTATATTTATGGAGTTAAAATTCCTGAAAGGACAACACTGCAGCATATTTGTCCTGCTCTGTAAAGAGAAATGTAATTACAAGTTTTATGTTAGCCTAAAAATAATGTCAACATTTTTGTAATTATCCTGACAAAGAATTCAAAAAAAGTTCAAAGAAAGCCTAGACTTGTTATATAACCCATCATGACAAGTTTGACTGAGTCTTAACTTTCAACAAAATTCATTCAGGACAGATAGTAGACAAAGTAGACAACTTCAAAGTAGACACTATTTATTGTAATTCTGATGAACTGAATCTATAAATTAAGTTTGTTTCCATTGCTCTAATGGTTTATTGAGAACTAATGATTTTCTAACGTGGTTTTAAGGAAATACATTTTCCTTGCTTGTTCTCCTTTCTCAACATTGATTTTTAACAAGTTTGCAGGGCAGTAGAACTTCAGGTCAAAATGAAGGTTAAAATATGCCTTGTTTTTCTCAAAAAGTTGGCATATCTAATAAACCAGTGCAAGGGAAACAATAACATGTTTAAGAACATTTGAACATTTCTAATACAATTTTAATACCAGCTGTTATACACCAAGGGCCATCACTTCCTCCCTCAGACTGAAGACACCACATGTTCTGCCATCACAACCGGCTATCAGTCCATCTAAAATGGATAAAGTTAAGCAGCAGCCGTTTAATGTGAAAATTATTTCCTGTTGTTCCTATGAGGCAGCAGTAATCAGGTGTCAGAGAGGTGGGGAAGAAGCTCACATTGTTGTTTAGTTTTTCCTGTTGGCTTTGGACAGACCAATGTGGCTGTTTTATTTTAGTACCAGGATCCTATCAACATAATGAGTATCTCTGGAATAACTTCGGGGGGAAGAAAAACTCTTGTTTTTATCTTCGTTACCACCTTATGTTTCCAATTTGTTAGGGAAATAAAAAATACGATATATGCTTTACTAAAGCACCTGACTGAACATTATCCAAGTGAGGTGAGCCATTTGTCTTGGTCCAGGTGCAGCTGCAAGTGGCAGAAATGCATTAATACCTTTCTGACAAGAACAATGGAAACAACACAGACCAAACACACACATTAGACTTGTTAGAGAGAAAACATTAGTGTAGTAAACATCACTACATTGTGTCTCACTCATTTCTGCTCTTGGCATTGAAGGAATAAGTGTCTGTTCTTTGCTATTGAATGAAAAACACTGTGTCCAAAATAAATGGGGAATAATGGCTATATGGACAATTGTTGCCGTTGTCTTTCTGGCTGTCAAAGGAAAACTTGTGATCTGTATGTTTCATAATTACTGAATTGTGTCAATTTCTTGACAACATGTTATTGCAATAAATAAACTACACAACCTGATAACTTGCTTTACTGTAAAACCTGCTAACTACAGTACAGAGTAGCTTAATGTTAGTTTAATATTAACATGAACTGTTAAATTGTAAAATAGAAAAGATGTGTTTGGTTTTAAGGGGTTCCCTACACATTTCTTAAAAAGTAAACCATGTATTTACAAGGGGTTAAGGATCAAAATTCCATATTTCTACCTTTTATTTAATCAGTGTAACTGGTAGTCCATAGCACTGTTTGTAGTACAAATGCTCTCTTCCAGGATTTTCCACGATTAAAAGAGGAAAGTAGCATTTTGACCCAAGGTGAGCACCTTTGATTAATCTCTAATCAATTCAATATTATGATTTTTAATCAAATTCCAATTGTGAACCGATTGGATCCTTTTTTATTTACCTCATCAAACACATTATTGATCATGTTTTCCTCTTTAATGAGACTGAGCACTGATTTTGAAATGAGCTGCAGTAGCACCACATTTTCACAGGTTATAATAAGATCAATGTGTATACTTAGCAGGTAGTTGTGAGCTTTTCTTAATTATTTAAGAAATGATATTCTTTTTGTTAATTATTTTCATTAGTTTACATGTTGAATCATTCATTTAAGCTCAAGAATCAGTTTAATGCCAATCTTTTTTTTTTTATTCATGTTCTCATAAATTTACAACAATCTCAATCGTAACGACGCCATCTCTTTTTTCTCTCTTTCAGTTTCAAATGGGAATACCTCGTCACACAGACATATACCTACTGAACGACATGGACTCTGACTCTGTGGGTGAGAGATAGGACGACACAATGTGGCTGGGTGGATGTTTTTTATTCTGGTGCCTGAAGAAAACGGACAGATAACCTGACTGAAGCGTGGGACCACTGGAGCTCGCCAAGTGGAAATCCATCCTCACCCGGTGCCTGACATATTTTTAAGTGAACTTGTGCGCCCACAGATCTCTAATCCTGTTCATTCAGTAACAGCTGTGTTCCATCACAAACGTCTCAGCGACAAGTGCAAATGATTTAATATCAAATCTCCAAAATGAGACAAATCTCTAAAGAATATGTATTTCCTGTGACTCAAAAGCCTTTAACAAGTTTTGGATTTTACAAACTTGTTCCTCAACCTCCATAACATTGGCTTCGCCAAATCCGTTAACAGGCCAGTAAGACTGTGACAGTTGCCAACTAAACACTACACTGATGAACACACTTTCCAGGTCGAAATCACACAGAATTTATTCCAAAACATAGAGTGACCACAGTTCGGCGACACAACTGGCTATTGTCACTTGCACTAAAGATGCCGTAGACCTCCAGTAGACATGTTATTCATTTTTTTTTTATGATTTGCCTGATGTAACAAATCAAATGTCACATTTTTTTATTGGACCCATCCCCAACGAAAGACAACACAGAGGTCCAACACCAAAGCGATATAATGAAAGTTTTTGGGGCAAGCAAGCGGCTGCATTTATCCTAATTTATATTCAATTACAATCTTTAGTAAATACATGCAAATATTAGATGAATAAATTCTTATAATTAATATATTGAGTATGAATATATGAAAATAGAGAAGGTTATATACCTGATCAGTCAAACTTTTCCATGTTTGTTATTGTGTAAGACAATGCTAGTTTTATTTTCGCTCTTTCTGTCTTACAATGTAATTTGGATATGTTTTATTCCAATTCTCATAATGAAGATGTTCATCTTGAATTTGAAAGTCTTTTTAGAATATTCAGAGGATTCTGACACTTTTTTCTCCCACTTTATTGCTGGCAGTTGTAATATTTACCATTGTCTTATTTAAATGTAGTTACTTCAATTTCCGACTCAAATAAGCTTAGGTCAGTTTGTTTTGATTTGTTTATTTATGTGTAGGTCATCATTTTTATAAAGGGCTCCTTGGTTTTGTAACTAGTTTTATTATGTTCACTTGAGAATGTTGGGGCATTATTAGAAGCTTGACTTGTGTTTTTTATGTTTCTTTTTGATGCAGCCAAATTTGTGCAGAATTATGCTGTATGCAAAAGTGAACTTTAATACAGCATTTTCATTTCTGAACTCGATATGGAGGAGAAAGTTGGCACTTTGGTGCAACAGGTGAGTAACGTTGAAAGGTAAATAAGAGAAGTGATGTGAGGTGTTGTATCACGAGTACAGGGACGGGTCATGCTCACTGTTGGACTGGGCGGCTTGACTCTGTTGCACATGAGTGTGGCAGGAGTTAACAAACATTTACAAGTTTGACAACTGTTTCACAACAGAGTTTGAAATGCCGCTTCTTGTGCACTTCAGTTACTGGGTCAATATAGCACTTTGCACAAACAATGTTGCCCTGTGTTAAACTAAAGGTAGAGTTAAAACTGTACACAGAAGACACTCGAGAGGAAGACAAAAGTTATGTAAAATAATGACAACAAACGACAACGGCATCCGTCTTGAAAACCGTCTTGAGGTTTGATGGATTTTAGTTGTTGATAAAACTAAATATTTTCCTTGACCAAATATTGGACTAAACGTGTTTCTTCTAATTACTGTGTAGACATCCACACAGTGCCTCCTGTGTTCACCACTGTGCCTCAGTCCAAAACAAACACAAACTTATTCAAGTAATTCCCAAATACTTCACATGACACAACTTTGAAAAAAAGCGATACTTAATCGAATCGTGAGTCACTAATTGGTGTCACTGATGCAAAAATATGTTTTTAACAAATGTAATGAGGAATGTCATGGACCAAGGTGCAACTGGGAGCAAAAAAGCGGAAATGTTTAAGCTATATGATAATATGTTTTTAAATTGTGGGGGACCATTGATTGGATCACAGAAGAAAAGCTATAAGTGAATGAAGCTGGGTGGACTTGCAATGATCAATAAACACCCCCCTTTAGGACACATGCATTTGGTTGAGGAATGGCGTTCATCAGGTGAACATCATTTGACCTCTGACTGATTTATAAAGTTGCTTCCAGTGGAGTCAATTAAAACATTGTAATGACCTCTGTTATTTCATATTTGTTATTGATCACTTCATCAAGGATCATCATGTTTTGAAACGGATATGTCCTACATTTTGGAACAGATTGGGATCGTCAGAGACCATTGTTTGATTCCATGTCCAGACAGAAAACTGGTACTGTACGGCTGCACTGTATTGTAAATTGGATTAAATATATTGTTTCTGATTTGATGACATTGTACAGTGTGATACCTCCTGTATCGAGAGCCTATTAAAAGGTGGTTTTCAGATTTTTCTTGTTTATCCATGTCTGTTTTGTTTGAGTAAAAAACTGCTTTTAACTATGTTTTTTTTTATCGTTTCCAAATCTTTATTGATTTGTCTTTAGTGTGTCGATTATCTCCTTCTCCTCTACCTCATAACTTAGTCCTCATGTTGATATTTTTCTGCTACTAAAATATGTTTGCCACATCTGTAATATTAGTTTACTTAATGAGATTTCTTTCAAATGTCATGTCTTCTTTACTTGCACTGTCTCGGGGATAAAATATGTAACTATTTAAGATTATTTAATTTACTCAGCAGTGATTATTAATTCTGATTGCCTGTAATCCCTCAGGAGGTTAATGTGGCCGTAAAAAATAAATAAATAGAAAAAGACTACAAATTAACATATCTAACTTAAGATTAAAAAGTAGAAAATAAGTAAAAGATAAATACATTAATAAATAAGTAGTGTAAGTATAATAAAAAAATATTTCTGATTCAATGCTTTTTTGTAAATGTATATCCGCGTATGGTTAAGACAAAATAATGTTTTTATATTTAATATTTAAACTTAAATTCAACCTCTTCGGGTTTCCGCCAGAACAATTCTCCAGGCCATACGGGGGCGCCGTCTCGAGCGCGACTCTTTCCGGTCCAGCGGCTCCGTTGCCTACGTCACCACATTTCATCGAGTGAGATGTGACGTGGTGTGAAACTTGGTGGTCTCCAGAAAAAGCGTCAGACGCAGGTAAGATGATGGAGGAGTTTCTGTGACCGGCTCGTTCGGCAGCTTTACAGAGCACCGGGCCCAGAGACGCCAGCGGACAGACACAAGCTGCTGTAGAGGCAGCAGGCTGTGGTAGACCCGGGTTGATGTATCACCCATATGTGTCCCCCCATCGTGATGCTCAAATCTGTGTCCAGGTGCAAAATGAGGGAAGCGGCTCTCCTGCTGGCATCGTCCGTGTTTCTGTGTCTCCTCCTGGGCCTCAGCCAAGCAGCCAGACAGGGGCAGGACATCCGATGTGGAGGTTTGTGTGTCTGTAGCTGCAACTCACACAGAGGTGTGAGTGTGTGTGTGTACACCCACACACTCACACACATACACATGTTTGTACTTCTATCTTAGTGAGGACCCTCATTGGCATAATGCATTCCCTAGCCCCTTACCCTAACCGTCCAAGCTAAATGTCTAACCCTTAACCTGACTTAAGCTTATTCTAACCCTAACCCTAATACCAAGTCTTAACCCGCAAACAATCCATTAAATGTAGGGACACAAAGTGAGGACCGGCTAAAATGTCCTCACTTTCCCAAAAGGTCCTCACTTTGTTGGTTATACGCTCAAACTGGTCCTGACAAAGAAGCTGTACAAGAGCACACACACAGAGCTCCGTCCTGACCCGTTGTGTCCTCCTCTGTCCTCTCAGCCTGCCGGGCTCTGGTGGATGAGATGGAGTGGGCCATCTCACAGGTAGACCCAAAGAAGATGATCCAGACCGGATCATTCAGGATCAACCCGGACGGCAGCCAGTCGATCAGAGAGGTGAGGGAGCAGCTGCACAGCCATGTTGTGACCTCAATATAAATAAAAATGGTCTATTGCAAGTTGCAACTTCTGTGTCATATCATAATACCTTTTGTGTATTGTCTGTAACATTTTTTTCAAAGAATATGAAATGGGAAACCTTGCTTTCCAAACATGTTTGACCCAGGTTCTGTTTAAATGTTTTACTGAACTTACTCTTGTCACTGATGTGTCGCTGTTTGTGCTTCCACAACTTTTGAAAAAATTAAATGTCGTATCAGAATAGTAACTTAGTTTTCCTGATTGTGTGTGGTGGAGGAACTTTAAATGCTCCCAGCTCTACAGTTGTGGTAGCTGTCATTACAGTAATGTACATGCAGGTTCTCATCCCACATGGAAGTACTAGTGTAGTGGTCATCATTTATCTGAACATAGCTTCTTATATATAATTTTACATCTCAAACCAAAGAGCTTTGTCTTGTCCACAATCTGCCAGACAACATTATTTTGTCTTTTATAATCAACCTACCAGAGGTCTTAATTTTACAATATAAATATTATAATTTAAACTTTAAATGATTATCAATATAACATGAAAGGGATGTTACATAAATAGACTTCTTCAAGTAAATAGAGTATAATATTTCGTTATTTAAGTAAAATTTTACTTTAAGCTGACTGATCAGTTGTGTCAGCTGACTGATCACTTAATAACAATTTAACATATCACATGTAAACCCATAGATTAAAAGCAAGCAGATGAAAACCTTTGGACCTCTTTGGCAGCACACAGGATTTAGGGAAAAAAACACCAACATATTTGCAAAAATAAATACAACCTTACCAAAACATGTTGATTTAAAGCAAACTAAGAGAGAGGCTATAACTGATATGATTTCAGGATGATCATTTTAAAAGTGCCTTACAAAGTTCCTCTGACATAAATATACTTGGAAATGTCAAAAATAAGAAACACTAAATATCCTGTTTGTGGTAGTTTGACTGTTGACAGACATTTCTCATTCATTCAGAGGTTTTCCCCTTTATTGCCACTAGGTCCCTCTAGCCCGCTCCGAGGGAAACCTCCTGGAGCTGATGGAGAACGTGTGTGAGAGGATGGAGGACTACGGCGAGCACACGGATTCTTCAACCAACAGGAAGTCCTACATTAGGATCAAGTCTCGGAGCGGTGAGCCCATGGACCTCTCAGAAGCCTCGCTGGATTCAAGAGTTTCATCCAGTTTAAAGTTCGCAGTGAGTATAGTTTTTGGTTAGCTAGACACAGTTTGCTGCGTCAGCTTTACATCATTGGGCTTAGATGGCCTCGAATCTATCGTACAATATTTGTGTGCATCATTCCCTTGTGTGTTTTCTTTAAACAGTGAGTTTTTCCCTTTTAACTGTTCATTGTGACTGATTTCTCCAGTGTGAGACAATCGCTGAGCAAAATGAAGATGAAATCATTGAATTCTTCGCTCATGAGACAGAAAATGTTAAAGACAAACTCTGCAGCAAGAGGACAGGTAGATTTTCAGCTCATTACCATCCTATTACACCCTTCAGTTATGAGGACCTACTGCAGTGACTGTATTTGAATCATTTGTTTTCTGTCCCTGGTGCTCTGCAGATCTCTGCGATCACGCGCTGAAAATGGCCCATGACGAACTTTGATGTCACTTCGCCATGACTGCCGTCTCTCCTCAGCTGAAATAGAGACACTGGGTGCTGTGATGTTTTAACTGTGCTGTGAGGACAAGATGTGTTCAAATCCTTAAAATCTGTAAAATATTAGAACATCCACATTAAAACATAAAGGGTTTTTCCTGTAACCATAGAGAATTCAAGGACCGATTAGACAATTTTTTACCCCCATCTCTTTTGAACCATAGACAACACCTATCCTCTTCCTCCCAGTATCAAGAAATGAGGCTAAAATATCCAAGAACTAGTGCTGCTACACTGCACCGATGACATCATTAATGGCCAGGTCTACGTAGTTTAAGGTCCTGCCGATACATGCTCATAAAATATTGCAAGTCGGTCTCACCCTGTTTTCATCGCATCAAAGAGCTAACTTAAACCAAACTGAAAAATTAAAATTTGAAAAAAAACACCATAACTTAAAATGACAGAAACCATCTTTCGATTTGACGATTTGTCTTCACATTTGAGCTGTCATGTCGTCTATCTTTATGTACAGTCTATACCTTGGACTAGACTGTACGTGCTCATATGCTTTAAGTTATTACAATACAAATCTCTGTTCCTCACATGGAGGCTCTCGTCACGTCTTCACTCGATAAAACATGATTTTTAAGACATGTACATAGAAAATAGGTTTAAAATGGTCAAGTGGTCCGTAATTCCATATTCATGCACACTGAAAAACTGTTTTTGATGCTGATAGTCACTGAAAACACAAGTGTTGTATGAGTCAAGAAAGAAAAAAATAAAGAGCACAAATAATAAAGTTTATGATTAAAGATTTTAGTTTAACTGTTCTGCAGATGAGAGACTGTGCCTTTATTGGAGAAGTAATATTTCCCAGGTTTGGCACTTGTAAAATTGCCGAATCCTTCTTATTTGTTAGAAGAACCTCAGTGTTAATGATGTTGTGAAATGAGCTATCAATGAACTGATCATATATTTTCCAATAGAGAAATTGGCTACTGAAGATTAACTGAAAGTTTTAAGAAAAATGTATGGGAAAAAAAGTACTGAAAAACTGTCTGGGGATAAATCTGTTCTCTCTCATGTTGCCCTTTAAATCGTAAGAACCATTCAAACAAAATGGTCATCCGTAGCTTCTGAAGATGAAATGATTTCCTATTTTCTCTAAACCAGCTTGTATTATGATACTTAATGGGTTTCTTTTTACCTCTGACCAACCAATGTTGATTTCTTTAGTGTAGTAACCTCTATTGTTATTTAAGTAGTACTTTATCATATACAATCTGATTATCAGTTCATTATTAAGTATCATTCTGTACTGTCAATGTAGAAAGAGCCGGAGTAATATTTGGTATCGTTAATTTCCCATTGTTTGATAAAATGAACTTGCTGTGTCATGAAATTTCTCTTGAAATTTTCTTTTTTATAAATAAATTTTGTACATTTTCTGCATCTGATGTCTCTTTAATCAATTGAAATGTATTTGTACATCAAAATGAGCCTTGCATTTAAATTCAGAGCTTCAAGTCACAATAACTTCAGTCATAAATCTCTTCAATCATAACTTGGCTTCACTAAATATTACATATAGTTTATTCTAGTGTTTGCACACATCAATACCAAGGAGACATCATTTTATGGCTTCGATGACTGTGAATCTAACAGGACAAGGTCAGTGTCTCTCAACAACACTCAACAACGCTCAGAGCGGTTCAAACTGTTTAAAGATTCTTCCTGATTCCCCCTTTTTAGGTAATTGATGACTTCAGTCCAGTTCACTTTTCCCACCAGCACTGGGGATATTTAATGGGTGTGTTGAGTTACGACATGAAAGATTAGAATTGTTTTTGTGTTCTAAGCTTAGGCACATTTTGTCTAAACTTGTGACTTAGATGAAAATCAGTTCACAATTTTATGAACAATTAAATGCAGAAAATCCTTTAATTCCAAAGGATTAACATTCTTGTTATTGCCACTGTATAGCCTGAAGTGAACTACACGTTTGGCTGTGAAATATCGAGACCCAGTTTTGATACCATGAATGAATGTGTTTCTACGTATTATTCACAGATTTCAAAGTATTTCCATCTTTTCTATTAAACCAAAATGACCTAAGATGATAACTATTATTTATAATAATTTTAGGAAAAACAAACTACACAGCATTTCGTTGATGCACACATTTTTATTTACTTTAAATATATAACAATGGTTGTTTTTGCCAGATTTGTCACCACATTATAAGATCACTGCAAATATTTCAATATTTTATTGTATTAATTTTCATATTCTCATATTCTCATGACTGCATTTACATAACATTAGCAATGGCACATAAACACTTACTTAGATTTTTTAAACAAAACCACTTGGGATTCAGGACAAATTTTATAGAGTTGGTTGTGAATATTTCTCCTCTGTCAAATCCCCACATTTCTATCATGTTGAATGCATCACAGATAAGCAAATATATATAAAAAACATGACATTACATTGAAAAAATACTTTTCATTAAAAAAGTAGATAAATGCCTTTTATTTAACGACTTTTATTAAAAAAAATCTTGTTAAACACAACGAGCAACTTTCATTTTTTCTTGGCTTGTATTACTAGCTCACTTTGCTACACTACATCTGTACAGTGTCGGCCTGTGTGAGTTCTGAGGGGGAGGGGGGGAACCCTCCTTGTCTACTTTTTTCTGGCTTTAACTGTTATATTGTCCACCTCAGCAGTGCGTTCCCCACTCAGACACAATTCTGTTTTGTCTCCCTTGATGGGCTCTTCCTCTCCCTCGTCATCCTCTGCAGTCTCATCTTTTACTTCACTAGAGAAGCATCGCTCTCCTTCAGCCATGGGAAACTCTTTGTCACTCTCTGTCTTGCTTTCTGTCACGGCATCAGGTGGCATTTCCTCAATTTCATCCTCATCTGCTACAATAATCGTATCTCCAGAGCTGTTGCTGCTGCAGGAAAGTGTGTCTTCTTCAGCGCGCATGCTTGACTCTTCATGACGTGGGTCCTGCTCTATGTCCTCAAAACTTCCTGTTGAAACATTATCAAAGATGATCATCCCAGAGTTCATGTCAAACACCATATCTAGGCAACATAAATCTCCCTCTGTGCTCTCTGGATCCCAATGCTCGTTTACTTCCTCCTCTTCATTCTCAGAGTCAGGGGCCGTATGTTTCCGAATACGATTTACCGCATCCCACAGGGACTTGGGATATTGGAGCGCTTTGTTGGGTTGGTCAAATGAAACATCTTCACCTCCATCTTGAGGGGGGGGAAAAGAGAGGGAAGCCTGATTCTGGGACGATTCATCGACAGAGGAAGATGGAAGCTGAGGGGATTCCTCACACGAGTCCAACTGAAGAGGAGGTGAAACAGTTACAGGGATGCCAACATCAGCAGTAACAGGATTTAGAGCTGATTCCCGTTCCAGAGGGGGCTCAGGTTCTGTGTTTGACTGGTGTGATGCATGTGTTGCAGGTGGAAGCTCCGAGGGTGAGAGCACATCGGGAGGTGACTGAGACCCCTTGCAGTCTGAAGGTTCAGTTCCCTGTTCAACATCATGCAACATTTCAATTTCTGCTTGAGTCTGATCATCTGTAGCATTTTCTTGGGATATTGATGGTTCCTCATCCACATCTATATGTAATGTCTCTACTGTCATCGGACTCATCACACAAGAAACGTTTGTACATTGTTGCTGCACAATTTTCTCTTCTACTTGAGTTTCACCCTCAGTCATATTGTCTTGGAGTATTTCCGATGTCTGTACTGAGAGATCTGCATCTTCACCGTGATCTTTTAGTGGTTGCTCTGCAGTCGAATAACTCTCTGTTCCATTGGAAGCAACCTCTTGACCAACACTATCGAATTGTTGCAACAAAATTTCAACTTCCACTTGACTTTGACTGGCTGTCATGTTTTCTTGCGTTATTGTCATTTCCAAAATGTCAGCTGGATCCTCACTGGCTTTTTCTTGTTGTTGCTCTTCAGTCACATGACTTTCTGTAATACAAACACATTCTTCTGCTTCTACACGTAAAGATTCTTGCTGCAAAATGTTGACCTCTGTAGCATTTTGTCTGGATATTTCAAGACCCTGTTCCAAAGTGTCTGTATTTTCCCTATTGGCTTCTTTTGCTTGTTGCTCATCAGTGCTGTTGCTCTCTTCTATACAAGGAGCATTCTGTGGTTGCTCATATTCAAGTTGTTGCTGGCCCCTAAGCTCTTCAGGGTCACTCATCTCATCGTTTACTTTCTGTGATGTGTCACCCTCCTCATCCTGATCCTCATCAGGAGGAGCAGGAATTGGGGAATCACATTTACGGGGAGTGGGGCTTGGAGAAGGTTTGGTAGATGCAGGGGGGAGAGGAGATGGCTGTAATGGTCCATCAGAAAGGGATGAGGTTTCGGGATGAGGAACAAGGTTTTCAGAGGTATCGAATCCAGCCAACTGAGGATTGAGACCTTCCTCTGTGGATGACTGTGAGATATATGAGAGAGAAGTTGGGTTTGGGTGTGAAAGCAAACAAGAGTTAGGAAGATCTAGGCATGGACTGAAACACTGAGAGAGATATTGAGACGGGTCATTTTCAACCAGTGGATTTCCTGCCTCACTCTGCTCAGTGGTACCATCTTCATGAGTTTGTTCAAACAGACGGTCCTCAGCCATTTCAGCTTCCTGTGACTTTTTGATGACAGTTTCAAGTTGGGACTCAGTGTCCCTCTCCTCAGACATATCAGACACCTTCTCTTGAAGTCCTGCAAAGTGCTTCCCATCTTCATTTTGCACCTGATCCTCTTCATCACTCCCTTTCAAATGAACAGTATCCTCCATCTGATCCATTTGTAGGTTATCCTGGGACCGTTCCTCATCTTTTGTGTCCTGTAGGAGTTGTTCAGTTGCACCATGAATGTCATTTGTTGCTGGAGAAGGTTCAACCTCCTCATCACACTTCTCAACACACGAGTCAAGGAGAGATGTAGCATCTTGTTGTTCCTCAGTAATGCAGTCATGTAGAGGGATACCTAGGATCCTTACAGCACGCCCCTGCAAGGTTTCCCTTTCAGAAATGGAAGATGAAGACACAGAGGTGTCACCTCCTCCATCAGGTTCCTTTTTCTCCTCAGAATCTGACTCTAGTTCAATCTCAGCCCTGTCATTTATCTGCAAGGGGTTTGGAAGCACATCCTGATTCAGCTGAGCATTTGACTCATTGGAGGTGCTCGACTGACCATCGAGCGGGCTGTCTTCAGCGTGTCTTGTGGAGCCTAAATAGAGAACATGATCTTTCTTCGGTGATGGAATGAGCTCCATTTTGACAACGACGCACGATGTGTCGATGACGAGTAGACCCTTACTGTCCTCAGACTGGGTGTCTTCCTGGATGTCTAGTCTTCTTACCTCGACATTGATTGGATGACCTGGAGCACACTCTCCTAGGTTGTATGAATCATCTGATTCTACTTCCTCACTGTTTGCCTTTAAAACTGACGAAGAACTTTCGGTTTCAACCCTGCTGGTGAAACTTGGCTCCCTCCACAGAGGATATTTAACGGACACAGGGTGCACTGGCTGAGTAACCTGTCTCCCAAATATGGAATTTGCATCGTTTTCTCCTGTCTCTATTTTCTTTGATAGATTATCGCTAAACATCTCACTTTCAATGCAGGTAGATGTCGTCTTATGTTTGTCTTGGACATTTCTCCCACCAGAAGTATTTGACTGCTCTGTGAGTGTTGGAACTCTGAAGTCTACTTCATCTGCAAGCTTTTGTGTTTGATAAAAATCACCATTGTCCCTTGGATCGTTCAAACTTTCTCCAAATCTTGTGCTTTGAATGTTTGCTTGGGAAGTGCAAAGTGGCAGAGATGGAGTTTCTGTGGCGCTAGCAATTCTTGAAACCAGGCAGAATATGGTCAACCCGCCGGTCTTTTGATTTAATCTGAACTTTCTTCCTTCAATGACCTTTGAGGATGTTTGCTCATTTGTCTTTTTGTCCTGAATGGCTTGTATCAATTGTGGATGCTGCAGAGATGGCATACATTCAAGTTGCATGTGTGTACTCTGGACAGCATCTGGTCCTGGTCCTCTGTGCCCAAGTCCTTCCAGCTCTGCACAGATTTCATTCACATCTGGTTTTTTAAAGTCCTCCTTCCCTACCCTCCTCTTATCCTGAACATCTACACATGCATCCTGCTTTCTGAGAGTGGGCTGTGACCAGTAGTGTTGTTGCTTCCCTTCCTGCCCATAGCCGGTGTCACAGTGGTGGATAACAGGTGAACTTTTATGAGGGCTGTTATAGGGAGGAGGAGCAATATATCCAGGAGGTTGGCTAAACATCCTTCTTTGGTAGGCTGCCTTCTCTTTACTGTCCAACACATGGCTTGTGTCAGGGGCAGGCGCTTGTGGTGGATAATAGGTCGGAGTTAGTTGTCGGCCTCCTCTGTCCCACGCTCCGGATTCCCTGATGCCGGCAGATTGTCTGACTTGTTGCAGCACTGCCACCTGAGGATCTGTCCCACTCCTCCTCTCTGGAGCCCTGCTGCTCTCCAACAGGACATGGGAGGTGCCCCTCAATTCTGCCTCTCTGTGTCTCCTCCTCGGGAGTGAATGGCTGTACCGAGCTGCCCAGGCCTCTAGCTCACGGTAGCTGCTGTTGCTCCTCTTAGTGGACACTTCCCTGTTGTAGCGAACAGGATTAGAGGGCTCCCACCTCCTCTGCCATCCCTCCCTCAGAAACCCCCCCTCGTATTCCCTCGCCGCTCGTTGAGCTGCTGTCCACTCTCTGCTTCTGGCTTCATGTTGGTGATACTCTCCCGGACCCTGGTGCTGCCGGGTATGACGATCCAGAATAAAAGGGAAGTGGGAAGAAGTTGGGGCAGATAGATCTGGGTCCGTCCAGTTGGTGTAGTCCTGTAGACCCCCTCCTGTCCTTGATCCTGGGACAGTCCAGTAACCGGACTCCCTGCCTTGATCCTGCTGCGCTCCATAGTAAAATGGAGAATGGGTTGCCTGATGTCTGTTATGATAGCTGTGAATAAAATGGATCAAAAAAATAAATGCATTTATTCAAAATGATCAAGTGTCATTTAAGCTCTCTTCACAAAATACCGAAGGAAACTTTGTGTAAAATAATACGTTTATTCTGGCATCACTTTACTCCATCTGATATTTAACAAGTTAAAATAATGTGTTCTACAGTTCAGATGATAATAACAGCAACATGGAACTCTAGGCGCAGATATTCCAAATGTTGGAGAGTAAGACACCTTGACATTATATTGAAAATACTTCCATAGCAAGTTATGTATCTATAGTGGAGGTTACAAACCATTATAAAGTTTGTATTTATATTTGTAGAAGCAATGGAAAAAATAGACAACTTTTGTTATCTAACAAATATCTGAAAGAAGCCGTTTTCATAGCACAAAACTCACTTATGTGTACAATTTCTCCCAGGAACAGTTCCAAATTTAGCATACAGAGGTGATTGTCCCTGATGCTCAGGCCAGAACTCCATCATTTGGTCTGATACAGAGATCTAAAATAATGAAAAGAAACTTGTATTATATTTTATTATATATTAATTATAAATGCATATGAAACAAAATCTAAAAACAGATGTAAAGAATGTAATATATATAAACATGAGCACAACAAAGGTTTAATTAAAATGTTACACTAATTAAACAAATTTGACATTTAAAATAGGTAAATACATAAAGGGATAGATGCAAACACGTAACACATACCTTTTGCTGCTGTTTTCAGATTATTGTCCTCCGTCCTCATGAGGTCTAATGAAGTCAAACAGGACAAAGGTTTAAAAGGATGATGGTTTTTATCCCCCACCCACTTTATACACACACACCCTACCACTAAGCCCATCCTCCATTCTTTTAGCCAACATGCCCAGTTTAAATAGCACAGAGGAATTTTTAATCATGTTTTTAGAGATACTATCTTAAAGTCCATCATTCTCGTTTAAAGTTAAGGCAAAATGTATCAAACTAATAAACCATTTAAAACATGTTTTACGTTATTAAATAGACTGTCAAATTTAAGAAGCCGTTAAACTCATGTTTTTTACAGTAAACTGGTTTAGATGGAAAACTTTTTTTGACTAATTTAATTGTTATAATAAGATATTTCACACCTGAATAAGTCACTAAGTTACTGCTCACATAGCAATACAAACACAAACTCTTTATCAAGCATTTCAAATCAAAAAACTCATTATAACCTTATAAATAATATTTAAATTGTAAATTATCATTGTCTGGATGTGTTCTTCTAAACCATCTGGTCAACATCACAACCACTTTCCAGCAACACAGTTTTCCATAACTTCACCAAAAGGACAGTGAACATGAACAATACCATTGATCTACACTGTGTCTGGCACTCGCGTGGGTGGTGCAGGGCGTGATGGCGAGCAGACGCTCCATGCAGATAGGGATCTGTTGTTTTGTCGGCTGGATTGTAGCACAGGGAGAGACGGGCAGCGGACGGGTTGTGTCCCTTTCTCTGAAACTCTCCAGCGTAACAAACAGGCTTTCCTTTTCTGAACAGAAAGTCTGTACATCAGCAGAGAGCAGGAGAGAGGGGATGAAGTACGCACAGACAGCAGGGACGACAATATGTTGATGTTGCCAGAATAGCTAGAGGGCAGGGGATGAACAGTGTTTTTGGTTTTATATATCTTAATACAAAATGCTGAATGAATGTGCTGAATATTAATGACTCATGTACCAGTTTTTTTTAATCATATATCAAGTATAATCTTGTTTTTATGATTAGGATGGAATAAAATAACTTTCACTTTTGAAATCAGTTTTTTTTCTGTATTGCATGAAACTTTAAGAAACACCTTCAGAATAAATTCTGCTGTGCAACTGCAGAGTACTTTAGAATGTCAACATTGAATGAATAGACGAGTGATAAAATATAGGAACAGGAGATCTCCAATCAGGTGATCTGAGCAGAACTGTTCCCTGAATAACTAAACAAATCTGTAGTAATCATGCCCATCATAACCAGCACTGAACTTTCATTCTCTAGAGAACAAGTGTTGTTGAATGTGTAGTTATTTCGGCTTTGCTCAGCCAACATCTAAAAAACATTTTACTTCATACACAATTTGTAGACAAACTCATCACAATGCTTAAGAACATCAATCAGTAGAGTGCAAATCTCCACCAAGAAATACAATCAAGCTGCATCAAACTGCACACACTCATTGAAACCAGTCACCTAAATATAGCAGATATTTTAACTATGATCCATGAATCCTTCCCAAGGAAAAAATAAAATGAAAATGAAAGTTCTGGATCCACCCCTTTGTTCGCACCTTCCTAAAGATCTAGTGGGATTCTTTCTTGGCGCATGTCCCATCCCTCCAGCAAGTTTAATGGAAATGTTTCGTAGTTCTTGCAGAGTCCTACTGACAAAGAAACAGACAGCGGCAAAAACTTAGCCTCTTGGCAGAGATACTTCAAAAGTACAAAGGACGTATAAGTGTGCGTATAACCTGAAAATACGAACTTGAATTATTGAGTAACAGTTGACTTGCTCTCTCTGGCAGCTTCATGTCGCAACATTTCTTTACTGCCCAAAACCCATATCCAAGGAACCAGAGACATAACATTCCAGTACAGTCGTCTACTGGTCCCAGGCCAGTAGACGACTGTCACTGCTTTCACTGATCTGTCCTTGGAGATGCCCTGTAGATATGAATGTTTCGTTTGTCTTAACGTTATTCAAGCTCCACATTGAATCTGCTCGGCAAAACTATTTTCTGTCAAAATAATTACAAGTTTTAAAGCTTTTTTGAACTAAATACTACTTTTTGTCAAATTATTAATCAATTTACAGTTTTTCTCCATTGCTTTGGCTCATTTCACGAAACAGAAATGACATTCTCAGAGCTCTAAGTGCAATTGGCAAAATAGCCCATATTGTTCAGCACAACTACATAGATCACCTTCAAAAGGTCATATCTCACCCAAAACAGTTAACTCAAGTTTCAAAACCAAATCATTTTCTCATATAAATAGTCAGTGCCCCCAAAATGAAAATGTCCTTCTCGTTTGCTGTGGCTCATCTCTCAGAAAAAGCAGGACATTCTCAAAGCTTTAAATACATTTGCCAAAATAACATAGATGGTTCAGCAAAACTCCATAGCACACCTGCAAAAGGTCATATCTCTCCCAAAACAGCCAACTCATCAGTCAAAACTAAATCCTTTTCTCATACAAATAGTCAGTGCCCCCAAAATGAAAAGTCCCTTTGGCATTGTTTAAACACTACAGGTCAAAATGTTTAGATGTTTTGTCAGTACGGCAGTGGACCATAGAAATATCCCTCATGTGCACATTTCAATCTTGGCTCAGTCCTTGAATGGTCACTGAATGGTTACAGTAGATGTTTTCTTTCCAGAATATTATGTGTATCAAACAGAAAAAAGATTTATTCAAGGTTTCACATAAAATATGTTTATTGAACTCATACTGCCATGAGAATTGTTACAGTAATTGCCATACATCGTGCTTACAGTAACAGAAAATGTGTACAGCACTATATACTGTCAAACAATAAGCACATCAAAACTAAAATTTGGTATAGTGAGATATGACCTTTTGAAGGTGATCTATGTAGTTGTGCTGAACCATATGGGCTATTTTGCCAATTGCACTTAGAGCTCTGAGAATGTCATTTCTGTTTCGTGAAATGAGCCAAAGCAATTGAGAAAAACTGTAAACTTACTGTGTGATTGGTAATCAGATGTGTGAAACTCAACCTTGATTACTAAAGTTTTAGTTGCACCTGAAAATTAAGCCGATGATCAAAGATATCCTTATTACAGTATATACCATGATGTTTTTCATGGTATTATGTGCCTGTACGAGTTTGACAGTGGAGTGAACTATTGTGCAGGTGATGATGTAAACAATGAAATTATGCCAACATGTTCTGCAGAGAACAACCACTTGACTGAGAAGCGACAGTCAGCTTTGACCAGCAATATATATTCATTTGGTAATTGGGCTAACTGAAGGCAATTGTACCTAACCGTTTGCAAAGGTGTGCTAAATCATTTGAAATTTGTGCAAGCTGTTGGAAATTGTACTTGTCTTTGCAAGGATGTGCTAATACAATTGCAATTTGATTAAAGGAATGAGATATTCCAATCTGTTGTGAACAAGTGCCCAGTGGTTTGGAGGTTTGCACGTGTTGTTTTGAGAATGTCATTTCTGTTTCGTGAAATGAGCCAAAGCAATGGAGAAAAACTGTAAATGTTTATTCTACATATATACTACTTCCTGTTGAATTAGTTATACATTTAAACGTTTATTTAAACTAAATGCTAGTGTATCAGTTTGAAGGTTTATTCCACCCAAATACAATTTTTTGTCAAACTTCTTATATACTTGATTTCAAACTACTTATCTTTTAAAAATAATCATTCCAATCAAATACTACTTGCTGACCATAGTTTTTATTTTTGGAAATGTAAATCACACTAACACTGACGTCTGAGTGCCTGATGGTGGCAGTAGTGAGCTACCCGGAGGACGGAAGCCACGTGCACCATAGACGTGCACTACCAAATACGAAAGGCGCCTCTCCTGTGCTCATATACAGACAGTTTCAGTGAGGGCTCAGGACTTTTATTTTAACATTGAACCATGAAGATACCGAGTCGAGCGTCCAGAATACCGACCACTCCCGTCCCTGCGCCCAGCTCGATGACGCGCTGTTCCCGCAGCTCCACACTCTGCTCCTCCATGTAACGACACAGGTGTAACGAACACACACCATGGTCATCACACAACGACACTCAGTGGTTTGTGTCAACACAGTTTAGACAGCGGGTGACTAACAGATTTCCAGATCGGGGCACCGACTCCGACTGTCTCTTTTTTTTTTACTGTTCATTAAAACGTTTATTTAAGTGTTTGAAAAATGCAAGGCTTCTAGTTTGAAAAGAAGCACAACCACGCCCGTTTCAGGGTCAGGCAGCCTGTCAAACACCATCCAATGTATTAACCCTCAATAGTCTTAAATCATTTCGATAAGGAGGAAAGTAATATCATTTTCTGATTATATTAAATTCACTTCTATGCATATGTGCAGGTGTTATTTGGGGGAAATCTATAATCACTCATTAATACATATATTTACTTGTTTACGTTCATATCTTAGGTATTTTACCTTTACATTACTAGGTGGCTCATGTTTCCCTGAAATCAAATGTTCATATAGTGAAAAATGTGATCACTGTTGTCTATCAGTAGTTTTAGCTGAACATCAGATCCTGCTCTCAGTTAACATAGTGGTTGACCTCGTGTTTACTAATGTATTGAGTCTATGATAAAACTCTGCATATTGCCCACTTTGCCTAGAAAGTAACCTGGAGCCGATTATCTCCATGTTTTTACAGAAGGTAGGCAGCAAATATATATAACCATATATGAGGAGTTTGGCATTTGCTCCTCTGCATCAATGCTGCGATTCAAAACACACACAAAAACTCCATGTTCCAGGTTTATTTAAAAAACGTTGCTGTCTCTTTGCCAGTTTTGTTGGTAAAACAAAACCTGAGTGGAGCACCACTTGGACATAACCATTTTTTCACACACACACACACACACACTTCACATCAATGACAAAGATGGATGAACAGGTGTATAAACTGTAGCGTACAGATATGTCAGATAAAGCTCTTCATCGTTTCAGCTTATCAGTCTTCATAAAACACAAGACGTTTCCAACACAGCCAACTAAAATATATCAAGTCCAGTCTAAATAGAAACAGACCAAACCATCCTCGTCATGCTGTCTCTATATGTCGGCTTGTGCTGGACGTCATCACATTTTCCTTAGTGGGGTGGAACAATAACAGATGGCTACAGACACACTTTTACTCATTATACAATAATTCTGCCTGGAACCGAGCACATATTAACCTCTGGATTATTTGAAGCTATTAAAAATAAATAATGCAATCATTCTTCTTTTTTCATTATACATATACCAGTAGTATTACATCCATAACATCCCCCTCTCCTCCCCCACAGGCCTCAATATGTGCAAACTGCAAGAGTTTTTAAAAGGTAGCACTTAATACAAGGACCATGAAAAACAAAACAAACAAAACAGTGAAGTGTTTTAAAGTGAGCACTTGATGCAAAGTACAGCAGATTTGAAACGGGTCTGATTTTAGGATTGAATTGGCTGACTGGACCCTCTTCCGGACAACAGCAGGGTAACAAGGATCTAAGTGCTCAGTAAAATTATAATTAAAGGGAATTTTCAACCCCAAAAAATGGTGGTTCTTTAAATCAAAGTAATATTTTGGGTAACAAAGGACTATTCTAATCATATTTGGTGCTTTTTTAACACAAAGGTGCCATCAAATACTGAGCCAGTTTGGGATGAAAATGAATTTGCCATAAAATAATATCTACTGCATGTTTCTCTTCCACAAACATTTCTGCTCTCTCACGGAAACTAAATGTTTGCAATAGCATGGAACAAATAATTTGCTTCTTCACACAAGAAATAAGTGTGAGAACACTGGGTTAGCCACTCAACATTTGCACTCATTTTTATAGACCACAATTTGTTGTTTTGTCTTAAGCCACTGATATTTCAACATGTTTGGGTTTGACAAACCTTGGTCAAAGAGCATTGGAGCGATTTGAGGAGAGCCACTTGGCTCAAACTGATTTTTGATTGTTTCTTTCATTAAAATGGACCACAAAGAATATCTCAACATTGCAGCAAGTGCATCTGCAAGGAGACAAGGATTTCCTCGTCGTGTCCTGGTGGGAATGAAAAGCAGTCAGCTTTGTTAAAGACCAAGTCCAAACAGATGCACAACATACAACCACACAGAAAACAAACGCCAGAGGAATGCATGACTAGAACTTTGTTCCAAAAAGAATAATAATTAGAACAATGACTATGACGAACAGGATCAAAATGACCAGCATCTTTCTGTTCTTCTTCTGATACTGCTCCGCCTGAAAAGAACATGTTAAAATGTCAGATACTATATTACAGTGGCTTTAAGTTTCATTAAAGGATTACTTGTAAAAAAAAAAATGATGTACTCAAGTTGCAAGATGTATAATAATTTATGTATTCAACCATATAAGTGTGTAGAAATGGTTTGTTGTACACTAATAGAATCGAACTAGTGTTTTCAGCTGAAAATGTCCTGCCCACCCCCTATAATACTGTACATCAGGATTAAAAAGATTGAACTGCTTAAACCAAAAAAGTCAAAATGTCAGGTAAAACCCCAAAAGTGTGTAAGAGCGTTTTGTGTTTACCTTTTGTAACTGTTTCAATCCCTCATCTGTTTTAACACAAGCCTGCTCCACGTTGAAGTCGATTCTGTCAAGCACGGTGCCCTATAAGAGAAACGGAGGAATTTTATTAATGGGGGATAATTTTTCATTTTTGTTGTAGATTATCTTTCTTTGAAGTGTAAGTACTTAGTAGAATAACACTAAAGAACACCACCTCTAACTTCGGTTTGACTTGAAGGACAGTTCATTTTCAAGTGTTTATCCCTTCAGGTACTTAATTAGTTCTGATTCTCAGTTTGCCTCATGACGGTTTGTAATAAAAAAAAAGTAAACATGAATTGGAATTTGAATATGAAATGGATCATTTGGGCCTTTTATTAAAAAGGACACATCTGAGAGGACAAAAAAAACTTTGCTTTGATGAATGGACTGGTTATTTTATTCTGCGTCAGTATCTCATTGTTGCTTCAAATACCTGTTCAACAACCATTCCTGCCAAGTCCCGGAAAATCTCATTCAGATCAGAGATGGACTGGACTATTTGTCTGATCTCCTTCTCTCGTTCTTCAACCATGACCGTGTTCTCCTCCATCAGCACCAGCTGGTCTTCTGTGAATCCCTGAAACAGAAGAAAGAAAAGAATACAATTAGGTGATTTCATAGAAATACAAAGAACATTCCTACTTTAACACCACCTTTCTGCCAGGGAAAAATGTTAAATACATAGACATTTTGTTTTATTCCCCAGACATTCACTGTATCTTTTAGTAGGGTTATCATGTTTATACTAACAATAACAGTAGAACATATTTCAGTTTTTATAGGTCACAGGGAACAGCCACAAAAACAACTCACCTTGTCATACAGAGCTAAATCTTCATCCTCCTCCATTAAGGGTCCTGAGTCAAAAAAGTGCTTTGATCTCTCCTCACGATTCTTCATACCTGGTAGACAAAACAGTATAAAGACAGAAAAGAAATGACGTGAGATATGAGCCTGACATTCCTGTGAACATGTGGGTGGAGACATAAAGGAATGATGATTTAAATGTTTTCAATGTTCTTTCAATTATTTTGAGTTGAGTTCTTACGTTTTAGGTAACTGGACTGTGTGTATCTAAAATTGGTGGACAGCTCTTGTAGACTCTGTGCCAGAGACGACACCACGTTTCTCAATAGTCTCTCCTCCTGCTCGGTGCAGTGGCCGCAGCGAGTCTGCAAACCTGTCACAGCTCGCTGGCATCTGTGAAACATCTGCAGGAAAACAACATAGCGAGCAATTAGAAATAAACTATACTCAATTTGAAAAATTTGGAGGACATTATGAATTTGATATCATTCTATACCAATAAAAATGTATTAAAAATAGGCTCAAAGTGTCTCCAATTGAGAAAGATTTAAAACAAGGTGTTCAAAATAAAATCTAAATAAATGTGCAGTATCGGAAAAACTAAACTGTGAAAATAATGTACCTGTGTGATCTCCTGTGTAGTGATTTCTATGGCATGCTCTTCTTCACTACTGTCATCCAGTGTGGGACGGTTCATGTGCTTGTCATGAAGTAAGGCCAGTTCCTTCATCTTCTGTCGAACTCGTGTGATTTCATATTGAATCTGAAAGGCAATGAGTTCACAACAAGTTATGACATTGGGTTCAAAAACTTCTCAAAATGTGACTGGTTTGGTTGACTTTGAATATAAATATGTATTTATATATACATATATATGAATATTTAAATTCTTGTAGCAAGTAAAAGTCAATCAAACCAGTCATATTTTGAGAAAAAATATACTATATAGTTCACAATATACAAAAGTGCATCTATAAATATACAATTTCCTATTTACCTCATCAATTCCCTCTATCCATTTAGGAGGCAGTTTCTTTGTTACTCCAATGGCAGCCTCAGGGTCCAGACTAATTCCTGACACCAGGGCCATGCGATCATCAGCCAACTAAAAAACACACAAAAATAATAAAATTAAAACATTTAATTATGATAACTCGCCAAAATAATGATGGCATACCATTGAATGAGTCTAAATTCGACCAAGAAGGAAAACAGCAGTACCTCATCAAGCTCCTAATGTGTTTGGCAGGGAGCAGAGTGGTCCCATCCCATAAAGAGAAAGGAAAAAGAGAGAAATAAAAGAAAGTGAGCCCTGGGAAATCAGACAGGAATCCCAGATACACTGTGTTTGCATTCACTCCCACCAACAATTTCATTACTTTGCGATAATAATCATTATTTCTGTTTATGGCAGAGATACATAAAGTCTGGTTGTTTACATATATTTTCATCCATTTTCACTTTAAAAACAAAAAATGTTGAAATTGAGAGTGTATGCAAAGTTACATCATAAATTGTCTATAAACTAGTAACAAAATAATCCACCTTAGACAAATTATGTGAGGAAACAGTCAAAATGATGACAGAGCAGAAACAGTTGAGTTTAAGTATCAAAAAGACATATTAAACCAAATATATATTTATAAGCGAAATGTAAAAGAACATTTTTTATTTGTGAAACTGACCACTAAAACTTAATATTTTATTTTTCCCTTAAGTTTATCTGGAAAAGAGCCTGTTGCCTTCTAATTAAACAGCAGCTTCATCAGTAATGGTAGTAGTAGTGTTTTAGTAGATTTGTTGCCTTTTTAACCCTTTTAACTCCATTACAGTAAAATTAGAAGAAAGTGGCATAGTGATGGACGGCAAGTGACATAAAAAAAACTTAAAATATTTTAACTTTGATAACTATGACACCTTGACTCTAAAAAAACAGAAGTATTCACTGATTATTGAACATATGATTTTGCTCTGTGACATTAGTGGACAGCTGTGTTCTTCAATACAAATGGATGATGCCTAAGACAAGGACAGGAAAATAAATTGAATAATGATGACAACCAGGATTATATTATACTGTGCACATCATTTTCCCATTTTAACAATTAGACATTAGCTTGTTTCTATTTGAGCTACAGACAGTGTTTAAAGTGTGCAGTGAGGAGAGGATGGGGTCTGATCCTTCCTTTTTCTTTAACACAATTTTAAGAATATACTTTTTTGGAGGCCACTGACGTCTAATAAACTCTTGAGCAAAATGTTGGAGTCACTCTCTCTGCCTCCCTGAACCACCATTACAAAATGTTCCAGGCTGTGGACGACCAGGCCACAGCATCGTTGCTGGTTTCTCTTACTCTGAGACCACTGGCTGATGTTTATGGTCCTGAGGTAAACCCCAGCACACTCTATTAAGCTCTGCCATAAACAGCATTAACAGACAGTGTGTTTCAAAGAACCACAACCATTTAAAGGTCGCCAGTATGTAGGTTTGGCTGTGCTGATGTCTGTTTTATGGAAAACTCAACAGCAGAGAAAATCAAGTTTATAAGAGAAATATATCAAGGTTCTACGAGACAACTTATTCACCCTGCCCAGTAGCTGAAATTAAGAAGCATATATTGGGAAGTGTAAATCTTGCTTCCTCAGCTGATGGAGTACACCACCATATTCATGTCTCTTAGAGCAAATGTTAACAGCTGAGTGAGAATGCTCAACAGTGCAGGTGAACTCTAATGCAAACACTTTTGGTGGAGAGCTGTAAAAGGGAGCCAGTCAGGAGCTGTACTGGCTAACTTATGTTTGATAGTTTTCCATAGAGCAGCATTGAGTTTTACTTTTTACAGGGAGAGTGGGTGGGTGCTAACAAAAATAAACATGAATGTCATGAGTAAGGTGACAAAGGCGCCATTAGAGCGATAAGTCTAAGACGAACATTATAGATATTTGTGGATTTAAAAGCAGTTTCTAATTCAACCTTATTCAATTTTCGTAGCCTGAATGTTTGTCAAATATATATAGAATAACAGAAGTGAACTAGCTGCATTCTACTGAAGGGTTGGGCAGGATGACAAAATATACAAGGTGATGAACTCTAAGCCAGAAGCGATTTTGACACTATTCATAACGCTGTGTCTCTCTTTATATATTATCTGTGGACAGGGTAAACAGGCGTGTTTTAAAGGCCCCGTTCAGACCTGGTAATAACATCTGCGCTGATGAATCCGACACCTGGCATTCAAATGGGTCCTGGTGACGGCCACAAACAAATCAGCATTTTGGCTCAGATAAGAGTAAATAAAGGTTCAGTTCATAGTTTAACCGAGCAGCACACTGGAAACAAAGATTGATTCAGCCAACATTTTTTATCACAAAAACAATAACAAGAGCAAAAAGCAAAAGCCTTGATCTAATGAGTTTCTCGGCCTTTATCTTCCAACTAAGATAATGAGGGATATGAAATTCTAGGTTTATATACTTTATGTTTGCTGCATCAAAGAATAGACAAATTGTGTGAGAAATCTTATCTATAAGCATCAGGGACATTACATGAACATATATATCAATATCACAAAAGGCAATTGCATACATTATGATACATTGTCTGTATGGTCGGCTTCTATTCTAGAGGAACAATCTAACACAGGTCACAGCCATAATTTAATCCAGACTAGACCACAAAACACTTGATTCGTGGTAGTGAGGAGCATAATATAAATATAAAAACATGCTTTACTTTAACAAAACTACATTAACAATGTCTACTTCTTCCTCCATCCTTATTAATCTTCTTTTTTCTAATAAATTATAGCGATGCCTACTAAAACTGAACTAGAACCCCCCCTTGTTTACATGTGATAGACACATTGATTGAATGTAAATATGGCTGCACGCCCTCCTCCTCCTCCATCCGTCCTGAGGTGAAGTGACGCGGCACACGAACCTGTCTGAGACTAACTAGCAGCTACAGGCACACACAGCTGCTCCTAGCTAACCGCTACCTGGGACTGACTACATGCAAACACACACAGTAGAATGTCAAAAGGATGCAGACCACTCACCGCAGCATTGCTACGTGTACTCAGACGGGGGTCGTATGTACTCACTTGCTCAGCCAATATTTGCCGGTTTTGGATTGCATTGTTCCGCATTAACAAGAAGGCATCGGTCAGACGCCGAGTGGCCATGACTGCCTTGCCTGAAATCTAAGTTAACTGTGCACAAAGGGCGGACCAGGGGATGGTTTATTAAATGTGTGTCCACAGCTGCCGAGAGCCGCTGCTAACGCACAGCTAGCTTTAGCCTTAGCTCTGCCTGCGATGGGTGATGGAGAAAACTCGCAAAAGCAGCGTCTACAGCGGACGCCAAAAGACCTCAAACACATTCATCCGCTAACCACCACTACTACATTAGTTCAAAGTAAGAAACATGGCCGCAGGTTTCTTCCTAGAGTCTGAATTTGGCGTCAGATTGGTGAAAGCTACTCCGCTTCTCAAAGCTGCGGAAGAAGGAGGACATCAACACCTGCGTCAACAGCGTCTTCTTCTGCTACTCAGCTGCGGCTGTTTTCTGTCGCTGAGGCAGATTACCGCCACCTAACGACAGAGGTCACACAGTGATCCGTAAAGTTGATGTTTACAAATCCACTCTTGTACTTGAACTGAATATTATTCCATTTCATTTCCTTTTCAAGTGTTTTATTTGTATTAGCCTATGATATTTATGATATTCAAGTCCATTAAATAACTAACTTGATTTTTGGACATTACACATTTGAATCATCATAATGTTATGAATATTTTGGGAGGAGCAAATGGGGGTAAACACTGTGAGTTAACATATATGCCACAATAAATGCAATTTATATATGCAATTAATATTACTGTCTTAAATATTTAAAAAACTTCTGCTCTTTTCTTAAAGATTTCTAATAATAATACCAATATGATTACTATTATTATTATCCACTATTGGCCTTCCATTGGCTTCTTCTGTAATTACGTCATCATAGACCAATACCTAAGGACACAGTTTAAACTTTGGACCTGCCGACCGCTCCTCAACTCTTGCTCTTTGACCCCAGCTTCTGTTTCAAACTGAAGATGAGCCCATAGTTTATTTGTATGTCCAATGCATAGCCTATCTTAGTTTTGTGAGTCATATGTAAGTCATCTAAATTGAAAAATATGTTTTGTTTATCTTTAAATGTTAAGCCCAGTCCGTTGAGCTGATTTGCAGAATCAATTCAATGGTCATCTGCATTCATTCAGATCTGCTCATTCTCTCTGTTAAAGCTGGAGACCGGAGAGCTGCAGACCTCATTCTGATTTTCAGACTTTAAGCCTCAGTATTTAGAAAATGCGTTGACTCGTTGGAAGGGTACAATGGATGAGGGCGTGTGTCAGTGTGTCTGTGTGTACTTGCTTATGTTACCTTGTCAGGACCAGTGGACCTCATGGCGACCAAAGGTTAAGGTCAGGGTTAGCCATGAATTGGTCATGGCTATGGTGAGTGATGAGGTTTTGGTTAGATTATCAACAATTCATGGAAGTCAATGCAAACTCTCTCTTGCAACCCTGTGTGGGTGCGTGTGCGGGCGTGCGCGTGCTTGGGTGCGTGCAAGCGTGAGGCGGGCACACTAGCAGTGATTATGGCTCAGAGCTCCTCCTCTGCTCATTCTTAATCCCTTATATCCGCTAATACCGCAGCGCACACATGTACTCAGCTGCTGTCAGACAACAAACCAAAGTTCTGTGGGACGGAGCTACACGTGTGGGACGCTTTTTATTGACCACTGCAGAAGTCTGAGGAGCGAGAGAGAGAGAGAGAGAAAGAGAGGGAGAGAGAGAGAGCAGGTAAGAAGACTGAAGATCCCTCCTCTTCGTGTGTGAGTGCCTGATCACCTGTCCACCTTAAATCAGTTGTTGCTGTCAGTGGCTCTGGCTTCCAGATATAATCCTGTCTGATGGATGTGCCCTTTTAATCTTAATTGTTGATTTCTGAATTGCTTTGCTGAGTGGAACAGCATTGTGCTGATTAGAGTACAGAGAGCAGAGAGTTGAGCTGTGGTTAAGTTTACAATAAATATATCCTCAGCCAATAATGACTTTTCCTGTTTTTCTGCAGGTGACATTTAACTGAATGGATTATCTTTGTTATCTTTGTCATGTTATGATTGATGTGCTTTTAATTTCAAATCCTCTCTCTGTTAAGCACTTTTTAAGTTATCATTAATATCATGTTGTTATTAGTAGTTCATAAGTGCCTGACGCTCTGCAGATCACTTGCAGCTCCTTTCTAGGTTTATTGTGGCCAGTTCCTGATGTTGATTAATTTTGTTGCACACCTTTCCCCAATCCCCATGACTTTAAAGCTATTATCAACTATCTGCATACCATTTGCTATATTCACAATAATCCATTGTGAAATGTTCACTGCTGATGCTTGTAATTCTTTAGTTATCAGATGAACCCCAGACACCAGATAACGTGGGTGATCAGTATCTTTCAACCAGGGAGTGTCTGACTTACAACCGTTTGTGTGCAGTTCAAGGAATGGAGGCAAACCAGTTCCCATGACTCACTGACACATCGAGGGAGCATGTCCTATATAACATAAAATGCCACCTCCTTGTTAAACCTTTCTCCCTGTTTGTGCTCCTGCATGGGATGTTTACATCCCGGTCACCTCCCTCACCGTCCTGTCATTTTGTTTGTTCTTATCTTTGCTCACACAGCTGATCAACATGGCCTCCCCCGACGACACAGATAGCTCTCTGTCTCCTGTGGATTTTATCCAACTGCAGCAGTACATGGAATGTAAGTTTAACTTTGGCACTTTACATCATTTCATCAGTAAGTTGATATTAGCAGCATGTTAATACTGCATGTAACACATTACATGTTCATCTGAAGGTGAGCTTTGTTGATGTTCAGTCTGTCATCAGTACTTGCAGAAAATCTCTCTGGAATGTGTGCAGCTGCTTTTAACTACAGCAATCAAGACTGAATCTATGCAAAACTTGTATCATATGCATCACAGAATAAAAAATATAAATTTACTCACATAAATACATAGATTTTTTTCAAGCACTACCCCTTTGGTGCTGTAACACAAAAAATATCCCCATGATTGGATTAAAAAACGATATCTAATTTTATTTCATCATATTTGATTAGTACTGAGTACTAATACAACAGTTTTAGTTACTTTTCTTGAGGGGTTTTATATATTTTTTCTTTGTACTTCTACTTTACTACATTCCAGATGGAATTATGGCAGTTTTTTCCAGTCCATTTATTTGACACTTATAACTTATTACATTGTTGATCATGATTTCCCATGCTAAACATATGATAAGCTCATTAAACATATATTGTTTTAACATGTGCTATAAATATCAAATGTATTTACATACATAGATAACATAGGAAGAGAGTTTGTGTGAAAGCAACAGTTCCTGCAAGAAGACTTTCTTAGTTCAGCACAGGTGCATGAAGAGAAGTCCACTTTAAACATCTGTGCATACTTTGCTGCAGAGACCATGAGAGAGGCCGATGCTCTAAGTTATAAATGTGGACACATGGAACAATATTTAAAACAACATACAATAACATAACTTTCAGCATTAACTGTTCAATTAAAGCAACTCATATTCAAACAGAGTGAAACATCTTACAATAATCATATTGTATCACGGGTCACATAATCAGAGAAATATGTTTCTTTAAAATTGACCTAAAATTTGTGAGAGACTGCTGGTAAGCTGTGGAGATCTGTCTTACACAAGAAGTGAAAGCAGCAGATGTGGCTAAGTGGACATTATCATTATAAAAAAAACGACTGAGGAAGTTCTCATTCATGCACCATTAAATACAAAGAGACGTCACATGTGCAATGTTCTCTGGAGGCTCATTCAGCATCAGAACAGAAACACAAACAGCAACTCTAAAATGTAAGTGCATCGCTCTTGAGCTAATGCAGAGTTTGATAGACCTGTTGACAGGAAACAGAGAGGGGCTAAACATATGCTGCCTTCAACTGAGAGGCTTTGTTTGAAAGAAATTAAATGGGTCTGCATGCTTTTAGCGTTAGGGTAAAGAAGGGGGGGGGGGGTATTTGTACTGTTGGATAACAGAAGAATGGATGATTGCACCTGCTGTTCTCTGGCCCTTTAAAAAAGCTCTGCCTTGTGTCAGCAGGGCCAGGAACCCAGATTTAATGCAGGATACACACAGTCGGTCCATGTCCATGATTAAGTGATGATCTCACATGTTTCAGCTCGGCAGGTGTGTGTAATCAATGTGTGTAACTAATGGCCGACAAAGAACCAATTCACTCAACGAGCTTCTCTGTTCTCACTTGTACTGTGGGGTTTTTCATCAGAGCAGATTGATGTTCCGATGGCACAGGGTCACTTCAGGTGGCAGTGGCTTTCATGTCCTGTCAACTGTTCTGTTTGCAGACAGCAATCTAAGGGTGAAAGATGTGATCAAGGAGTTTCAACCTGGAGGTCGACTGGCCCAGCACAGCATGGGGAAGGTCAGAGACTGTCCTAGTAGAAACAGATACAGTGTTTTCTGCACAGTTATAAATGTGGATACATTTTACAAGTTCATTATTTATTGATTGTTATAAATGTTATTGTAATGTTTCTGATGAAAACAATTGTTGCAAATATGGTGGAAATCATGCTTATTTCTCATTAGTAAATATAAATGTCATTATTAATTCAATATTGGAAACTTAATTGTACATATATCTTGAATTCTCTGCTTGGCTGTTGACAAATTTCTCTTCGTCTGCACTCAGAATTTTGCCTTCATTTAAAATGTATTCATTTTATGGTTTCTTTAAAAGAGCATGACCCTAAATATAAACGTGACATTAACATCTTGTTGTTATGTCTCCTCTGACACCTGCTCCGAATTCCCTCCCCAGTGCGTTGACGCAGTGGGTTTCAGTCTCTTTCTCAAGACGTACCTTGAGGTTGATGAGTTTCCTGCGGATTTCTGCCAACGCCTTTTCCACTACTTCCAACGCATGGAGCAGGATTGCAGCACAAAGAGCCCACTGCCCAAAGGAGGTAAATCATTCTGCGTGTCTGAGCAAATGTTCAGAAGAAAAGCACTGAGCTCAGATGGTGGTTCGGGGATGCAAGTTAGAATATAAAACGATCAAAGAAAGACAATTGCTATAAACAGTTTGTCCTGTTGGACCCTTTGTCTGACACCCACATATTTGTTTGTCTGATGTTTTTCCTCTTGTAGTGCTGCGTCACAGGAACAAGGATGTAGGCGCAGCTCTGGAGATTAGTGCACCTGTTCCAATAACCAGCTTTGATCAAATATGTGCTTTTTTTATTTTATCAGGACCTAAAAAAAGTGGTTTTGGCTTTAGTGATGTAATGATGATTCCTGTTTGGTCACAATGTTCTGCACATCTCTTTATTTTCAGAAGGGGTCTTTCTTCGCGATGTGTCCTGTTACTTCTCAGTGCTGGAGGAAGGACAGCCTCGAGAGAAGCTTGAGTGTTGGTTTGATCTTTTTTATCTACCTCAATTTGTTTATATATATATATGTTATGCATGATGTGCACGCCTGTAAAATGAAGAGACATTCGTTGGATCACTGATTCTGTATTTGCTTCTAGTTACTTTCAAACTTTATGACAAAGATGGCAACGGACTCCTGGACAGTTCTGTAAGTTCAAACTTTTCACAAATTCACAGAATATTTGGAATGCTTTCGAAGTCAATTACAACAGTGAACACATGCACATTCATTCAACAGTTTGGTTTTGTCGACAATATTTTGCGTTGGGGTTATTGTCCAGTAAATTACAATTGCTGTCTAAAATATAGAGGTCTCAGGTGGGCATCTTATTTTCAAATTGTTTAGTCAAATGTGTGCGAGCAGCACAGAAATGCTTCTGACAGGGAACGTGTAGCTAATGTGTTGTATACTGTTTATTGTTAAAGTTGCTGACACAATCACTTTACCTCACCCACAAATAGGTCCTAATCATAATTCAAAGTTAGTTAATACATTTATCTTGATGCTCCACATTATGTCCTTACAGTCCAGTAAATAGAAGCCAGCTAATTATGTAAAACAAGAAGTTATTCAATCCAAAGGAAAAATATATAAACAGCTCTCAACCTCACATCACTAAACAAACAAAGGAGGGGTGATTAAATGTGTAGACCCAACTGCACTTGGACTGAATTTACAGTTATAGTCTGCAGATAATTTCAGCAAAAGTCCTCACAATTGTTAACTAGTTTAAAAAGGATTTCAGTGATCCACAAGATTTTTTATTATGTGGTGTTTTAAACCTGATTGAATGTTTGCATTTGGATGTGTAGCACACATCATGATTGTCATAGGTTCCTGTACTTTGAATAGATAAGATCTATAAGGCCACACCAATGTCCACTGTGAGTGTAAACTGTGTTGTCTCTCCATCAGGAAGTGGATCGTATAATCACCCAGATGGTGCGAGCTGCTGACTACCTGGGCTGGGACGTGGCTGAGCTCAGACCAGTATGAATGTCTTTTTTTCATTTTAGAACTGGCATTAGCTTTTAATTCTGTCACAAAATGGCTATGAATTTGCTTTCTGACACGAAAAGAGCTTCAGTGCAGCAGCGGAGAGCTCCAGAAGCTCATGAACACGGTACATGACGGATGACTAATAATCAGGAGATGTGATTGTGACCGTGCAGGTGCTGAAAGACCTGATGAAAGCCATCGATGTGGACGACAGTGGCACCGTCACACTGGAGGAATGGCTGAAGGGAGGCATGAACAATGTGCCTTTACTTGTTCTGCTTGGACTGAAGGTGAAGAACATATTCAATGTACCAACCACATTTCAGAGTTTCAACAGAGCTTTACATTGCTCATGCTCTATTTTCTGTTTTCCTTTCAAAAAGTTCTTTTTAATGTATTATTCTCTCTCCCCCACCCACAGATGAAAGAGAAGGACGGGCAGCACATCTGGAGGTTGAAGCACTACAACAAGCCAACTTACTGCAGTGTGTGTCAGAACATGCTGCTCGGCATTGGAAAGCAGGGACTCTGCTGCACCTGTAAGAGCTCACAGCTGCCAGTAGGGGGCAGACACGTACCTCATACATAGTTAATAAATAAGTAAAACTAAACTAAGGAAGTCAAATCTTTACTCGTGTGGATAGTTTTCAGAGTAAAGGCAGGTTTCACCACATAAGAATACATGTAATAATAGAATCATAAGATACTGTGGAGAAAACATTGTGTTGAATTCCGTCCCTTTTGTAATTTGGGTTTATTTTTCCTCCCACAGGTTGCAAGTACACTGTCCACAATCAGTGTGCCAACAGGAATCCTGCACCCTGTGCTCGCACCTTTGTCAAATCCAAAAAGGAGATCGGTGTAAGAAATCACAACAATACTTTTTCACCACTGGTGTTTTCTATTTGTCAAATTTTTTCTCAGTTTTAAGTTAAACTAGAGTCTCACCCAGTAGAGTCCCCTTATGAAACAGTATTTAAAAAATGACTAGATCCAGATCTGGAACAAATTGTACACACTGAGAACAAAATGTTGAAAATCACCGTATCTCACAGTGTTGAAGAAAGAAAATATTATAATCCTGAATTTGCCCCTGATCTGGATCTGTACCAAAATAATGGCTTCTTGGTTGATGCAGACCACATCCTTGTGGTAATCCCTCCAGTAATTTTTTAAGAGATTATTTTACATTTCCCAGGTTTTTAGTAGAATACATTCATCGCAATTCTCTTGTCCCTGAGCAAACCAAAATGTCAGTGAGGCTGAACACATTATCAACAGAGAGTATTACGTGCATTACTCTGTAATAAGTTCAGCCCATCAGTGTTTTAAAAAAAAAAAGTCTGCTCCCTACATCTGTTTAAATGTCCTAATTTTGCAAGGACGTAGACGCTGATTTTGTCCAGAACCGTGTCACAGCCTCAACTCACTGCTTCACAATATCATTATTGCATCTCAACAGTGAGCCGCCCAAAATGTTTCATTTGCTGTGCCACGTTTTAGTGGCCAGTGCCCTTCAAGGATATTTGATTTGGTGACGCACGTCTGCCAAGTCGATGGTTATCCAGAAAGTCATAAATCTGCAGTCGTCTATAACTTTAACAAGCAGTCAATAATTATGTAATTCTTTCCTGCAGTCATTCAGGGCTGGATTGTTTTGCTGGCACCACAATGGCAAACATGAACATTGTTCACCGCAATGGATTTTATTAGCATCTTAACACTTAGTCCAGATATTATACAAATATGTGAAAACAGCATTGGGTGATTGAGTCACTTATATGGGTGGAGGAATGGTGAAAATAACTAGAATATCCCGCAGAGGAGGCTCAGCAGTTGCCGTATATTCAATCAAGCTGCACCAAATTGCACAGACTCATAGATATCATATATATGATTCCCTGGGAAATTGGTGAAATTCCCTGATCTGCTCCCTGATCTGGATCTGCCCCAAAATAAAATTGTATTCTTCCCTGACTCATACCACATCCTTCTCCCAAGTTTCATGTTTGTAATGCTGCTAACAGCCAACGCACAAACAAATGCTCCTCGGGGGGAGTTAATTTGTGGGTTACACCGGTGGGACCTCACCTCTCTCTCCTCCTCTGTGTCTCAGGTAGCGGCTCACGACTGGATCAGAGCCGACTGCAAATCTACAAAGTGTCGGATCTGCCACAAGAAGATCAAAACTTTAGCAGGGAAGCGTTGTGCGTGGTGCCAGGAGATGGTGAGGACTGTACATGTATACTAAATATATGTATACAGTAATGCATGAATTACATAGAAACCCTTCTTTCCATGATCACTGAGTCCTGTTTCTTTTTAAGCGTCATGATGAGTGTATTTTCTCTCGCTCGTCGCCCTGTGACTGTGGGCCACTGAAAGATCACATACTGCCTCCGTGGGCCATATACGCCGTCTCAAAGGTAAAACTAGTACTCTCACTCTGTAGTGTGCACACGTCCGCCAAGGCCCAACAATCCTGATGAATTCAATCTAACCGTACCAAATGCACACATTTATTGATAACAGGCCCGTAAGTATGTCTTAACATCTCAACATTATTTCCTGACAAATTCACAAACATTTCCCCCATTTCACTTTAATTAAATCCGCTCCCAAAGTGAATGCCTTCTTTCTTGGCCCATAACCCAATCTTCTACCAAGTTTTATTAAATGGGTTTCAGTCGTTTTTGCAGATTCCTGCTATCAATCAGACAAACAGCGGTAAAACAATAATGAGCAGCTTAGGCATAAGATAAATATCAAGCCCATAAATTTTTTTTTAAGTTTATTTATATTATTGCTAGTTAATAATCTGTTTAATGAACCTTTGATTCCTTCAGGAGAAGGACACCAGCCTGTTGAATGTTACCCCTGATGGCCACATCCTGCAGGTCTGCCTTCATCTGATCTTCCTACATACTTAAAATGTATTTTTCAGCTATGCACACGTGTCTTCTGCTGGAGTTCTCTTTCATGTTCTCTGCCCAAACTAACATCTGCACATTGCTGCTTCGAGCAGGATCTCCAGTTTTAGTGATTACTCAGTATAATTTTCATGTTTAGAAAGATTAAACTGGAGTCTCTGTGGTCTATTCGGTTCAGATCTGTCATGGACAAACACAACAGTGGTGGGTTTTTCTGCATCTGCACAGACAAGCTCTCTGAATCCAATGCTTAAACTTTAGATTTTATATTTTTAATATCATTAATAGCGCTTGAAAACTTGAAAGGTGCAAGTTTGTTGTTTGCCTCCCGACAGAGAACAGTAATACGACATGATAAGAAGTTATCACAGCCAGAAAAGCAGCGTTATCCACTTTTTTACTACACATGTGTTCAGTATGTCCCAAACACCTGTATTTGATACATGGCTGAATATATTGATTAAAGACATATTAAAGAGTATATTTTTGAACATTCATTGCTAAAATATTTCAGTTGAATACTTTTACAATAATCAAATATCTGCTGTTGCCATTACAGTATGTGAGAAAAGCTACTTTTACTCTTAGTGCTAAACAGGACACAAATGGACTCTGCATTATAAAGCAACAATATGAGTTTGAATGGTGATGATGATGCTGCCTTAAAGTTTTAGGTATTTTTCAAACAAAGTAAAAAACATGAACACAACCTGTGGTAGTAGATTGAATGGTGTCCACACAGTGAGACGTTGCTTTTTCTAGATGAGTTAAATAATACTGTATCTTCTTCTGTTCCACATTTCTTTTCAGATTGCTCCACTTCCAGACATCCACCCTGTGTTGGTGTTCGTAAACCCCAAAAGTGGAGGAAAGCAGGGTGAGAGGTGAGCAGCTCAGAGTCTTGATAGTGTTAGGAGATATTATCAGTATTATTAGGAGATATTATCAGTATATTTAAAATATGTTACCAAGCTTTATGTGCAATATTTATACCAAACAATCTGTTGATATTAGTTTTCCTCTTGGAACTCGTGTATTATTAATAGTTCCCCTATGATTCCCAGCCCCTAAATATATTAAAGTTTTTATTTCCCCTTTGAGTTGATTGGTTTTATTTCCTTCTGTGTCTGTGTTTTCTGCAGAGTGCTCAGGAAGTTTCAGTACCTGCTGAACCCCCGTCAAGTGTACAACCTGTCCAATGGAGGTCCTGCACCAGGGTATACCACACTCTCACTGCTCTGGGCCTCGCAGTTGGTCTGTTTGTCTTTTCTTCACGTTGACTTTGACTTTCATCTTTTAGACTGCACTTCTTCCACAATCTGCCGGACTACAGGATCTTGGTGTGTGGAGGCGACGGCACCGTTGGCTGGCTCCTGGACGCTTTAGGTACAGCAAGTCCTTCTGGGTTTCAATGAGCAGACTGAGACGTCCTTCTCCGAGGCTAAATGATGTGACCTGTGAATTTCAGACAAAGCAGACCTCCGGGTTCATCCTCAGGTTGCCGTCCTGCCTCTAGGTACTGGGAACGACCTGGCTCGCTGTCTACGCTGGGGCGGAGGTAAAACCATGATTGCGTTACCTCCAAACCAAAACTAGTATCCCCCAGGATTTGGCACTGACATCAGGGGCGTATGCTGTTTCTATTTGTAACTCCATGGAAGGCTACGAGGGGACTGACCTGAGGGAGATCCTGAAGGAGGTCGAAGCCAGTAAGCTGACTCCCATGGACCGCTGGAACATCCGGGTGATACCAGGAGACTCTGAAGAGGCGGGAGACCCTGTACCAAATGTGATCATCAACAACTACTTCTCTATTGGAGTCGTGAGTATCTGCAGTGCACACACCTCACATAATAATTGATTGATTTATTCAAGCCTTTGACGGATATCTATCTGCAAAAAATCTTTTAATGTCTTCCTGTCATAAACATAATGTATAATTTATTGCTTCTAATCTGATTTGACATGATTGTGCTTGTGTCCATTTGAGCAGGATGCTTCCATTGCTCATCGTTTCCACTCCATGAGAGAGAAACACCCCCAGAGGTTCAACAGCAGGTGAGGACTTACATTACCTGTGTGAGTGTTTTCCTGAAGAGTCACTGTCCCTAAATCAGGGACAGTGAAGTTCTTTTTGTTTTCTCTTTTTTTTTTTAAGGATGAAGAACAAACTTTGGTATTTTGAGTTTGCCACTTCTGAGACCATCTCTGCCTCCTGCAAGAAGCTAAAGGATTGTCTCTCGATTGAGGTGAACATTTCTTCCACAGTCATTCTATTGTTTCACCAGTACCAATGATATGCTAACGCTCAAAGTCTTGCTTTACTTACGTATAAAGAAAACAACTTGTTATTGTGCCTCCACCAGTGTTGTGGGAAACAACTTGACCTGAGTCGCATTTCACTGGAGGGCATAGCTGTCCTCAACATACCCAGCATGCACGGCGGCTCCAACCTCTGGGGCGAATCCAAGAAGCCTGATGGCTTGCCAGAGGCGGAGCGCAGTGAGGTCATCACTGATCCTGATCTCCTTAAAACGATCTCACAGGGTGAGGCTTGAGTAGTCGGGCCATCTCTACTTTCCTAAACCACTTTACACACAGGGTCCAAATATTGGACCACTCCCTGACTACTCTCAGGCAGATGTAGTCATCCTGTCGACTCTAATACTGATTTAATCTCTCTGTTCTTCTGTGTGTTCCTTCACTCTGCAGACATGAGTGATAAGCGTTTGGAAGTGGTGGGGCTGGAGGGAGCTATGGAGATGGGACAAATCTACACTGGACTGAAGAGCGCTGGGCACAGACTGGCACAGACGTCTCAAATCACCATCAGGTTGTGCAATTTTACCTACAGACAAATATGTCAAACATTCAGAAAGTATACAAAAGATTACACATCCACTCTAGGGGCTCAACAGAACCAAAACAAACAAAAAAAGAAGACAAAAAATGTCTGCACACCAGTTGAGGCTCCCAGAAGCTTTTTATTTTCTTGTGTAACATTTTAGGCACAGACCCTTCTTCAGACCTCTGCCTGAAACCTGGGAGTACATTTTAAACTGTTTGGAGCCTCAACTGGTGTGCAGACATTTTATTCTTCTGATAAATATATCAAGAATACCCAACAATCTGTTCCTGTTATTTTATCCGTCTTCTTGTGGTCCGGTGTAAACACACATTTGGACATGATGATGGGGCGGCTGTGGCTCTGGAGGTAGAGCGGGTCATTCACTTAACAAAAAGGTTGGTGGTTCGATCCCCGGCCCCTCTAGTCTTCATGATGAAGTGTCTTTGAGCAAGATACTGAACCCCACTGCCCGTTAGGGCTGTGCCGACAGTTTAGGTGATGTGTGATGGAAAAAACACTGCATAAAGAACGTGTGTGTGAATGGGTAAAGTGTTTGTTAAGAATCCCTGTATGAATGCAGTCCATTTACCATTACTGTGTTCACATATAATTGGTACAGAATGATTAAATCTCTCTGTTTCTCCTCTGTGTGTGCAGGACACTCAAACCTCTGCCCATGCAGATTGACGGGGAACCATGGATGCAACCTCCTTGTACTGTAAGTGTAGTTCAGGCTCAGTCATTGTGTTTTGTGTTTAGAATCTTTGAAGACATTGGTAACAACATTGTACTGAGCTACATCTTGAGCTCAGAAAGGAAACTTAATCATACAGATAACAGCAACATTATTCCCATGACTGTTACACAACATTGTCTTATAATAATCTACTGTTATAGATCCACATAACCCACAAGAACCAAGCGAACATGCTCATGGCTTCACCGACCAAAGCATCCTCGTTCTTTCACCTCAAGTAAAGAAGTGTCTCCACTGCGTCCTCCAGTCTCCAGAGGGTCACAGCAGACCACCTGTATAATCATGACCAGGATGCAGCATGTGTATTTTAAGAGGATTTTGATTTCAGAGTGTGTAGTTCTGTGTTGTTATAGTAATTTAAGTGTGTATGTGTGCTTTGCACTTAATCCTTGATATGATATGAACTAAGTCAAAGTAAAGACACCTGGCACTTACCCAGTAACCTCAGTGACAGACCAACGCCGAAGTGCAAATCTCACCACTCAGTCCGATCACTGCCATTGTGTGCCAACTTAAATGTAACGCAACTGTCTTTTGTTTTTGTATATACAAGAATAGAGTATATCACACATGTCTACAGTATATAATTAGGAGTATATATCTACTTCATTCATGTTGCATTAGCTTCTTCTGTGCTCAGTCAAATTTACAGTGGTGTCTTGTTGGGTCTCACCTTTGCTTCCTAATGCAGCTTTGTTCTGGACGTCAGCAGCTTAAAGCAGCTCACCTTACTCTCCATGACCTGTTCTGATGTCTTTCAGTGTCAACAAAGATATAGAATATATTCATTCCAGTGTCTCTTCTTCACTGTTTATTAAATACATGTTGATACGTGTACTATAATGTACTGTACTACCAGTTGTACTGAGCTGTGCAGCGCAGCCTCTTGGTGTATTTAATACACATAAACAGTACTCAACATAATTCATATTGATTTCCTCTGTGTTGTTGTGCTGTAACTTTGCAGCATCTTTGTAGCAAGCTTCTCCTGCTGATTGGTCGTTTTGAATATGTTCACACAATATACATAAAATAATTATTGATTCAAATTGTGACAAATGGCTGCATACTTAAAGGTCACAGCACTACACCTGCTTTCAGCAAAATAGAAGAAGAGGATGAATGCATGTTAAAAAACATACAGTAAAAAACAATGTGTAGCATTTTTCTATGTGGATCTTTGTCAGGTCTCAACAGTGCTTGTATTTCGTGGTCACTTGTGTATTTATGTGAAGTTTGATCTTGATGCAATGTTATTTTTCATGCATCCCACTTATTGAAACCATAGGAGGCATAATGCCTAAAGCATGAAAACAAACCTTTGGATCAAAGTGGGAGGGAAAGCAGGACGACTAATCCAGAGGGTGTGAAGAAAAGTGCCAGCAGCAAAGGTTTTGTTCCGTGTACATCGAATGTGCGTGTTTGTGTGGGCTAGAGAGACGTGCTTGCACACTTGTTGATGGAGTGTCAGACATTCGGAGTCGCTGCATCGTCACTGCACCATTTCTTTCCATTTAAAGGGGGCTTTTCTAAGTTGCGTTTCTTGGGGAAAATATATTATAAATAATATGTTAAAGACCTGTATGAAAACTGTCCTGAGATAACTTTTTATAATTATGGTATGATCCCTGTCTCTACAAATAAACTTAATTGACTAACAGATGTGAAATCTAGTTGGAATTGCTGAGAGTACAAATCATCTGATGTTGACACAGCCAGACTGATTGATTTCAGGTAAATGTCACTCATCTTGACAGGTAAACAGCTTTTTTATCTTTGCTATGCTTATTTAAGTAAACACAAAGAACTTAACCAAATAATATATTTTGAAAGTAAGACTGTTTTGTTATGGTTATGATGGTCAAGAAATAAGCTGTGATCAGGCTTCAGCTGCGTGAAAGGCCTAAATCTCCAAATAGAACTACAACCTCTTTCTAAACAGTACTTTGGTAGCAAAGTAGCAATATAACATTGAATTACTCTATATAGCACTGGATAGCTGAAGCTATAGTGATACATCATAATATTAACATACATATTTTTTACTGATGTGCTAAAAGACTTTGAAAGAAGTTTTGCAGATTAAGAAGTAAAATATTTGTCACTGGAATGTAGCTGTGGATCTGAAATACTGTACTTGGGTTACTTTCCATCTCTTCTACACAAGGCACCACTGTAACCATCAGCTGATTAATTTGTTGACAAGCTGACGAAAGTTCAATGAGTAGTTCTGCGTCAAAATAAGAAAAACCTTGTGTTGTATTCTTTGCCTGCAGGTTTAAATTTTACAGTTAAAACACTTTTAACAGCGCTTACGTTTAAAGACACATTAATGCTGCCTCTGCAGTTCTTAATTATATTGGCCTGCGTTTGACCTCACGTGACTGAGAAACAAAAAAGAAAGAAAGATACGTCCAGTCTAGAGTGACCCCTATCTTCCATTCATACATAAAGCACCGTTGTATTTACAGCCCAGTGTGATGATGTCTGTTAACTGCTGACCTGGAAAGTCTCATTAGCTGCTTCAGAGAAAATCTCAACCTCTCCACACCTCGAGCGACCCATCTCACTTTCTTCCTCCTTAAATAAGAAACAGGATCACGTCCCAACGTCCCCTGAGACGGTTCATGTGTTAGTGTGTGTTTTTTCCTGGTAGTTGTGGAGAAGTTATGTCACGAGGGGTATAAGGTGATGCTTAAACTGATGTTGACAAATGGACGTCTGCAGCTGAGGCCGCGACACGCATAGTGACAATTGTATGCTGATGACATAATGATAGTATGAAGTGGGGTCCGACTTCACATCTCTTGAAGTCAAAGACGTTAATTGCACTAATTTTCATACGCGGGAGGTCAAAGTAAACATCTTTGTTCCAGCTGAGGACTGATCATGTTAGTACACAGTCTGACGCTAAACTGATTTTCTACAATGATCTTTTATCGTGAAATTAACACAACAGAACCTTCATTCATCACCATTCAAAAACTGACACCTTGTCTGACAAATAAAAAGTATGATCCATCATCATATTAATGACCAATTATTAAGTATGCATCAATTTATGTTACTTTTGAAGTTTATAAGTCAAATATTTGTCTCTATCTATTTATTGTTGGTTTATAATAATGATATAATAAAAGGCAAATAATACAAACACATTGGGTTCAAAATTAACTTGTTATTGACCTTGGAAACAACAACTTATGTAGATGTTCAAATTTCCATGTTTTGATTTGGTTCAAGATTTTTTTAGATGACGTGAGTGGGTGATGAAACTTGTTCGGCGGATATTAAAAATAGATTGACCTACAGAATGACCTACATCTCATCTGCACTTTAAATCCAACATGGTCGCAAAATGTTTTAAAAGCTAATGAAGCTCATATGATGAGATGGAAAGCCCCAGAGCAGCTAGTTATGGAGCTGGAGATAAGGGTGTTTTAGCAACTGTAAAGACATGAGTTAAATCAATATGGAGAGTCAAAGTGTTCAGTGTCAAACAAGTGATAAGAAATGATGATGATGAGCCATAAGAGAAAAAAGGATATTATATTTTTCAAATATTTAACTTCACTAGTTACATATTTGGAAATGTGTTAGGGAGTATAATAAAAAAAATAATTATCTGTGGGTTGTTTACAGTGCAGATGCGGATCATTTCTTTAAGTTTGTTCTTTATTATCATTCAAGTAAAAATATATAGGTAACAATAAAGGCATGTTGTAATCAAAACATGAAATAATATAATATGATATTAACAAGACTGAGTGGTTGGGAATGATAAGAAAACGTGAAGGAGGCGATATATTAATTCCAAAACAAAAACACATAAAGTAGAAGGATGGATCTGGAATCCGAGTGCAAAGATACTTGCAAAAGAAATTTTGCTTCTTAGAGTTTGCAACGTTTCATTACAATATGTCTTGAATGGTCTTATGTTGTTCAAATATGCAAGGGAAATATGTGTTGAGATATTTGTGTGAGATTGTTTCTCCCAAACTCTGCATTTCATTCCTTCTTTTCAAACCCCCCCGGTTTATGTCTTCCGAACTTAAAGATGTTTCTTAGTTTTTTTTGTACTACCAGTGAACCAGTGCTGGAGGCTCTCGGGGGTTTCCTGGCCCTGTATGAAAACACAAGTCATATGAACGAACCCTACAGGTGTTTCCTGCGCCCTCCTGAGATAAGACCCCTCCCCTCCGTGCACAACCTGTAGGTTTCCACTCTCACCACGTCTGCACCTCTCAATCCAGGCTATTCTTAGCTCGTTCCATCCAGTTATAGCCCCACGTGAGCGCCGCTGTCGTTGACGGGTTATATTTAGCACGCACGATCCCCCCGGCTCTTGCGTCAATGGAATCCCGTACGTGCGTCACACGGAAGAACGTCGGTGCGGATCGCGGCGCTGATTGGCCGGCGTCCCGGAAAGTTCCACCGCCCCGTTCACCATATATGGGCAGGGAACCGCCCTCCCGTCGACGCAGCCAAAATAAAACAAGAGTGTGTGAAGCGCTCGGAGTTTATCGGTGTGACCCAGAGAGTGTGTGTGTGTCAGTGTGTGTGGATGAGTGTGGATCTGTCTCACTGCAGGCTGGAATAAATGAGAAGCTTCACCATCCGGATATTTACACGAATCAGGTGAGTGACAGATGTTTGTTTGTTTACATCTGGGGGGCGACGTCAGTGCTGATGTCACTTTGACTGTATTGCTCGACTTTATGTCTTAAACTGCTGCTACTACAGTCTGCTGTAAATCATATTTGAACATACAGGTATGTACACTTCACCTGGTACAACCAACTCAAACTAACAACAGCAGCCAAGCAATAAACCCTTTGTTCATTCTTTGTTGAAACGTATTATTTCCTGATTATCACCGTTGATATTACTGAGTGTCATTCAAACTATTACAAACTATAAGTCACCATACAATAGCATATAACTTTTTCAAAACTGACCATTATCACCACTAACTGAATAGTAGTTTTATGTGCACTGAATGAAACTGTCATGTAATGATGATGGAGCATTCTTGCTCTATGATAAATAGTAGTGAAGACTTTGTATGTTTTGTTATAAGTGAGTTTAATTAATTAGTGAATGTTAATCAGTTTCATAAAGGATACTTTGTTTAACTGATTAAAAGACCCCTCCTAGTAATTATACTGCTGATGATACTGTACCATGACTACTTTATACAGCTGAAAATGACTGACTGTAGCGTAAGCTAGAGCAGCAGCTGTCCACTGGACATTCTCAAGTAAATAGTTCACAGCTCACTCTGTGTTTACATATCAAAGATTTTGCTTGTTATGTGTTTCATGCAGGGGGCGTGTTACTGTTGCCATTTGAGAGGACGTAGGGAATAGGGTGTATATTTAGAAAATAAAACACATGTCGGACATTCGAGTAGAGTGACCTCCTCGTAAGTCAAACTTAATTGTAAGTTTAGAAAAAAATAACTCAGCAGTTTGGTTTAGTTTGAATAGTTTTCTTGGATCAGTCTAATGTTCTCGTGAGACGCGGAGCACATTTTGTACTGAAAAAAAAACCCCTATATAGTCAGGAAGTTACCACTTGTGGATACATGTCCATTTACCCGACCATGCACACACACACACACACACACACACACACACATGCACACACTCACACACACACACGCAAACAATAACACACATAGACAGGCTTTGCCACCCTCCCCATCTCAGCTGGCATACAGCCCACCCTGAAACCCAATCCGTAACACTCCCTGGTATAGTACCTGTGAGAGAGGGTTGCCCCCCAACTGAAGGAGGCTGCAGAGCATTAACAGCCAGTAACACTATATCTGGGAATATCGGATTCCTCAGCTGGACCACCCTCTCCATTTTCAGTAGAGGACTCGTTGGCCCTGAAGCCAGAGAGATGGCATGTTGGGGAAATGTGACTGTGCATGCTCAAGGTGCTAATGTAGGCTACTGTTTGGGTGGGTGTAGATGGAGGATTAAAAATTAAAACCTGAAGGATTAAACCAGTGTCTCAGTGTCAGTGTCAGTGCCAATATCAACAGTGCTTATTTTCAGTTGCTAATTTGTTGGTAAGGTTTTTGTTTACAATGCATTTACATACATGAAATATTTTTTTTAATTAGACATTTGCTTAGATAGTATACCATATTTATCTTACAAAGGCAGGCATCAGGGTTTATTTCCATCCATAGTAATTGTTGCTGTGCTCTCTCTCCTAGCGATGCCCTGCGTCCAAACCCAGTATGCATCCCTGCCCCATGACACCTATTTCAGCTCAGAGTTCTTGAATCCTGACCTCAGTGCCAAACTGGTGATGGACATCAGTGGCCAAAAGGACCAGCTGTCTACATCTTCCTTGCCCAGCATCAACACCTTGGTGGGAAATGGCTATGTGGGAGAGTTTGATGCTTATTCCTGCAAGATTACCACCTCTCCTCCTGCCTCCACCGTGTCATTCAATCACGTCATGGTAACTGAAAGCTCCAGCCCTCAGGTGCCGAACCAGGCCTTTAAGCTGGATGATCTCCAGGTGTACGGCTGTTACCCAGGCTCCTTTGCGTTCAGCTGCCTGGACGAAACACTGTCGTCTTGTGGCTCAGACTACTATGGCAGCCCAGTTTATGTGGCTGCCTCTCCCCCGACACCAGGCTTTCAGAACCAGTCTGCACCTACATGGGATTCCTCTTTTTTCGGCTCCTACCCCTCGGCGCCCCCCTCCTCTGGGGCTGATAAGGTTCCCATGAATCAGCAGCTCTCCTTCTTCACCTTCAGCCCTGCACCGGAGCAGCACTCTCCTCTGGGGCAGCACCAGGATGCTCAGTCAAGCCAGGACGACCCCTTCTACTTGTCTCACCAGCAGCACGTCTCTCCCCTTCATTGTGGCCCCATGTCCCTGGAGCACAGACCTCATGAGAGCCCCAGGATAGTGGAGGGGGCCTTGGTGTCCCCTAAAACCCACAACCCAGGATCCAGTGAGGGCCAATGTGCAGTTTGTGGTGACAATGCTTCCTGTCAGCACTATGGAGTCCGTACCTGTGAGGGCTGCAAAGGTTTCTTCAAGGTAAACAGATGAACTGCAAATTTCAGGTTAATCCTATGGTACAACTGGGTATGTAATTCAATATGCCAGCCACTATTGAGGAAAATAAATGGCCTAACCCGGGCTCATATTACCTTAACATAGACTTAATGGTATAAAAGTATTGTTTTGAAACAGTGACATCCGTATGTATATGACATATCTTAGTCTCAATTCCATAAAAATTCAATAATTTATGGTATTTTTATTTTAAATTTTTCTTATGTTATGTATATATGAACAAATTGAATTTGCACTGATATATTATTAGGTTTTCACGTTGTCGATATTTAAAGTCAGAATAAACTACTGAGGTATTCAGTCAAATAGGAGATTCATATGAACCATTTACCAGTAATGCACCTGCTGGTATTGCCTTAGATACATTTGACCCCAATGACATTGACTGAATTCAAAAAATTGTTAACTTGACATAAGATAGTAGTCATACTTATTGGTGTGCTCCAATAATGTATAATTTCATATACGTGCAGTAATATGAACTGAAAGGATAATGTAATTTTCTTCCATGTTCAACAGCGAACTGTACAGAAGAATGCAAAGTACGTGTGCCTTGCTAATAAAGACTGTCTGGTGGATAAGAGAAGGAGAAACCGCTGCCAGTTCTGTCGTTTCCAGAAATGTCTCGTGGTGGGAATGGTCAAAGAGGGTAAGACTTTTCAAACTCTATTAAAGCTTTCAGTGAAGTGACTGATGATGATTTAGCTCGTGAAACCAATGCTAGAAATGACACATGACATATGGAACCGGAGCCTGACACTGTCAACTGCAGAAAAAGGGAAACTGATACATCAGTAGTTTGTTCATGTGGTGGGGTGCAGCGACGGCCGTGAGAGAGTCACAAACATGTACTGATGGTGTTCCTCTCCTCTTAAAGTTGTTCGCACGGACAGCCTTAAAGGTCGCCGGGGTCGTCTGCCCTCTAAACCCAAGACTGTGTCCGAGGCTTCGTCCACGACCCCCAGTGTCAACATCATTTCCTGTCTCGTCAGAGCACATTTAGACTCAAACCCAACCACTGGAAAGCTTGACTACTCCAAGGTAAATCTCAACAGCCTGTCCAGAGCTCAGACTGGTTACATTATGCAGGATCAAAATAAACACAGCAAACAGTTTACTGAAAATCATCTTTAGTAACACAGACCCTTCCTTTCTGCCCCTCTGCAGTACCAGGAGCAAGTGGACGACCTGAAAGAAAAGGAGGACGCTGGGGACATTCAGCAGTTTTATGACCTTCTCACAGGCTCCTTGGACGTGATCAGAAAATGGGCTGAAACCATCCCAGGATTCACAGACTTCTGCACCGAGGACCAGGAGCTGCTCCTGGAATCTGCCTTCGTTGAGCTCTTCATCCTCCGACTCGCCTACAGGTTGGTTTCTTATGGTTCAGAAAAAAATTATGTCAACAGTTTTTTCACTGTCAATGCTTTGATCGTACTAATGGCTGGAAAACTGCACAGGTCAAATCCAGAGAAGAGCAAGTTAATCTTCTGCAACGGCGTCGTCCTACACAGACTGCAGTGTGTTCACAGTTTCGGTGACTGGATCGACTCCATCATGGATTTCTCCCAGAGCCTTCACCGCATGAACTTAGACATCTCATTGTTTTCCTGTCTTGCGGCGCTGGTTATCATCACTGGTGAGAGAGCCTTTGTTGTCAGTTTCACAGCATATCAATATTTAAAACCAGGACTGTGTTTCTTATATGAGCATCTTTCGCACCCAGATCGCCATGGCCTCAAGGAGCCCAAACGGGTGGAGGACTTCCAGAATCATCTCATCACCTGTTTAAGGGAACACGTGAACGGAAACGGATCAGAACCAACCAGGACCCAGCCCAACTATCTCTCTCGTCTTTTGGGCAAACTCCCCGAACTGAGGACTCTGTGCACACAAGGCCTGCAGCGCATCTTTTACCTGAAACTGGAAGACTTGGTCCCGCCTCCACCTATTGTGGAGAAGATCTTTCTGGATACTCTGCCATTCTGAAACACTCATGAACACAAATGTTTAATTTGTAAAAATGGCAGACACACGGGAGGAGGAAGGCTGAGGTTTGATCACTGAACTCTACTGGTGAACCTTCGATCGTCACACTGACCTGTGTGGCACTGTTCAAGAGACCATTATTTTTCTAACATCAAGGTCTAAAACGGGAAATGGTACCGGTGTAAGGACATGGACATTTATTTCAGTTTTGTCAAAGAAACATCTGAAAAAGTAATAACCGTTCAGGACCGGGTTTATATATATTTTTGTGTGCATTTATAAAATGACTTTATTGCTGTGCTTTCTGTGTGAATGTTGCTATGCAGCTGAAAAAAAGACATGTGTATTTGGGGGGATGCAATGCAGTGTTACATACTCAGAAACACACTAATTTCTTAAAAAGCATGTTTTTGAAATAGCTTTCTGACCCCATTAAGAATATGAGATGGTAGATCACAGAATCACAAGAACTGTGGACTCCTACTTCGTTTACTCATTTCTATGTCTCACAGTTTCAGTCGTAATCGTGCTCCTGTGGAAGGTCTTGGACCAAAGTTTACTCTTATTTTGATACTATCAGCGACAAACCTTATTGCCTTTAGCTACACACAGTGTTCCACCTTAACTCTTGTGCTGCCATCTTGTGACACCTTGTAAAGGCTGGTGCTGGCGGAGACCCTGTTAGGCAGAAATTCCCTGTGGTAACAAGAACAAAAATGGACTTGTTCATTGAAAAGTGCCTTTTAAAACCCTCAGTCCACGAAACCGCATTGAGCGACACTAAGTGCATTTTCATTCCAAGCATTACATACAGGCAGCTGCACAAGTTACAGACATGAATAAAGTATGTCACCATCTGATCTCCTCTATGATGAGTATGATTTCAGGTCTATGTCAGATTAATATTTGAGTATCAATGTACAGTTTGAGAGAGCTTACAATACTTGAATATCACTGCCCACTGATAAACTGGATGAGCATGAAGTGATGAATGGTGGTTATGGATCTTCAAGAATTAAAAGTTTTAACTTGAGCCATCGATGTTTAGATTAAATGACACAGCTAGAGTATACAAGGAAAAACCCCACAATGTTTGAAGCATCCACAGAGATCTTATGTTGGACCTGAACTCATCCTTACAGTTGTTACACACAGACACTTCATCTTTCATATGTTTCCTCACCTCTGCTGTCTTCCACACTCTTCTGAATCGTATTGGTTTTTTATATGTTGGATTTATTTTTTACATTTTCCATCAAAATAAACTAAAGAAATGCAGTATCTTATGTGATCACAGTGAAATGTGATGAGACGAGCAGCTACGGGCACTTCATTCACATTGTTCAGATAGTAAGAAGGATGCATCTTTCAGCCTACTGTGTGAGGTTTGTTTGGAACATGTGTGTGGACCTGTACGAAATATAAATATATATATATATATATATATATACTGCCAGGGCTTTTGTAAAATTGTTCAAAAGAATTCAGAGACAGAGAATATTTGATAATAAATGTGTCTAAAAACAAACCATTGACTTCATTCTAATGTTTGGAAATAGAGGGATTTCCTTTTAGTCCCAAGTCACATTGTCTTCATCTTTAGTTTTGTATGGTTTCATTTGTTAAAGATATAATAGTCAGTTCCTCCGTATTTGTTTGAGTTTCATTTCTATTATATACATTTTTTTTTCTTCTGTTTTAGTCCTTGCTTTGCCATTTTTCCTTTTTTTAGGTCAAAAGATATTATAGGTGACAAAATATAAACATTTTGAACATTTCATAATACTGTGTATTTTTTTAAATCATCAACTTATTCTACGCAGAGACGCAAAACCAACGGTCTGTTAATTTATCCAGTCATACTTTTGGGCTTCCTCATCCTCCACAGACCCACTCTGTTCTACTGATGTTTTAAAACTAAACACATGTCATGAAACCGCAGAGTGGTCTCAAACAAAAGTTACGCAAACAGGAGTATATTTGGCAATTGTTGGAGCCATTTCAGTTTCGGATTTGATTTATATGTTGACAACAGCAGGACAGTTTATGTGAGATCAATGCCAATGTGTCATTGTGTCCATGGGAATCTCCGTAACTTCAGTGACTGACCTTTGACCCTTTGCTGCCGTGCCACCATGGAAGACATGGAAGCTCCGCAAAAGTGAAGCCAAAGAGTCTCGATCGTCATCTGGTCATAAAACCCACCTCCTCCATGTTAATGCATGGGAGATATCGTCTGAACTAAAAAGTCAAAACGCATTGCATCAATACGGTTTCTGTTATTTTACGTGGTTCTTATCCTATGATGTATGTTCATGTGTTTTATTTTAGCCTCACTCCTGGATAGTTGGAGGAATCTTTACCTACAGTCTATGGTGATACAGACATTTACATTTTCATCTCAGCTGGTACTTGAAGAAAAGAAAGTCTATTTGACTGTGCTGCAGCCTGTTACATATCAATGTGATGTAAAGTGACCAAAAGTGTTCCTTCATCTCCTCTTCACCAGGTCTGTGTTGTCCTGCCGCACATGGCGCTAACATTGGCAACATCCCCGACCAGAGGAAGCCAACACCGTCGCGCTCTCAGCCACAGACTGCAGCACTGGCTGCATTCAGCCGCTCGACACCTGATCCCACTGTACACCACATGGCGGTCATCTGGATTTTGGGGTTGGCAGACAGAATGGAAAAAAGGGACAAGGGGAGAAAAGAGGAGGAGGCAATATGAAAGCTAGCTTGCATTGAGGTGTTCATTATGGTAGAAAATGGCAAGCATGCCGCCAAAAGTCAGCTGTAATGGGAATGGCAGACGAAGAGAGTTTCATAAGGAGGATATGACAATTCAGAGAGTTCCTTTTGTTGTTAATAAAACTGTTTTTAATTAGATACAAAATTCCAACCCAGTAATGATAAAGATAGCTGGGAAATTAAAGGGAAAATCTGTGTCGATGCCTACACAGAAAGCACGAGGGGTGCCTGAATGCCTGTGGGTGACGTAAAACTGAACATCTAGGGGAGATTTTGATCCGACTTCAGTGTCCCTTGGAAATATGTTCACATTACACAACTCAGCACTTCAAGGTGTTTATGTCCAGCTCCAACCTTCTGTCGTTGGTCCTTTGGGTGGCGTGGTGGAAAGTAAGAGTATGGCCATCACAGTGGTGACTATACATGCCTGACTTCTATTTCGATGAGTCCACGTTCCATCACAGAACTGGAGTTCACGTTAACTTTTCTTCCTGGTTGAGTTGAACTTAACCAAGTCCAGTTGACCAATTTTTTACCACTAGGATCTAACGTAAAGATGGTTTAAGGATCATTTCAAAATCACTCTTTTCAAAATCTTAACTATTGAGAAGAGTACTTACCAGAAATTGTAGAGATTGTATATTTAAAAACCCATGTAAAAAATGCAGTGTCACTGAAGTTTGTTTGCTGGGTTGTCAAATATTGTCATTGTGTTAATAGGGCTGGTAAAGGGGCCGATAGGAATCAATATGCTGAGGAGCAGTAGTGTGCTTATAGAGGCCTGTGAGGCTAAAAACGGATGACATTTGCTTTTTTTCTATGACTTGTCACCCCTATGTATCTCATGTTTGAACTTGCTGTGTTCCTTGTCACCATCTTTTTCCCAAAGTGGAAAGTGACCATCTGGATCAGCCATTGGCCCCTTAACTTTTAAACAGTGCCCCAACATGGAAGACTCAGCATTCAGGAACAAAGTGTAGTGTTACACCCTGCCGATTGGGACACCATGTTCTGACCAGTAATATGTGGCTCACTTGTCAAGGTGATTTGTTGCACAAACATGCTGAGCTACATGTTTTACACTTTGCTTCTGCAGACTCTCCGAATGCACAGGAACTACATGAGAGCATGTGAAATGTTTGCTGTATCATCGAGAAATGTTCATATTACTCAATAATCTAAATTTAAGTATTATATCATGATTAAAGATTCTTGACTTTACTTGAATATCTTATGTTATACATGACACATTGACTTACTAGTTACTCTGCAGGATAAACCAATAATGTGCTTATAAAGTATGACGTACTGTGTTTTCATAATTCAACAGTACATCAAGTAAATGAAATGACCAACTCCAACATTAAAATGCTGAAATCAAATTGCTCAGTTACAATACTAAGCGTCGACAGCCTTGCTAGTTTAAAAGTTCTGTACTGAATTTGGCTGCAATACACCTGGAGTCAACAGGTGGTTCTCAAAGAATTGGAGCTAAACAGTAAAATTAAATATTCACACTTTCTCGTGACAAAATGGCCCCAAATTGTATTTAGATTTCAGAATATATATTGTTGATAACATATCAGGATTGACAGATTATTGTTTCTTTGTTTTATTTCGGGCAGGGACATTTTGCACAAATTGATTTGAAATATTTCACCAGACAATTCCCTTCAGATCCAGAAATAGGAGCCGTTCAGCTGGAGGAAAAGTCAGTTTATCACTAGAATCATCGGGCTTTATACTCTAAGGGCGATACATATATTCAAACTATTTCATGGTTACTGATCTGATAGTTGTATGTCAGTCTGGTCTGAAGTGGTGGACATGTGATCGTCTGACACAACCATCAACCAACTCACAGGGCTAAAAATAATCCAGCAAAATATTATATTCAACACTACCAGGGGACATTATTATACTGATATACCATGGGCCTGAGCTTTTCAAAATTAAAACAATTTGGAAAACATGTGACATACACATAAAAAAACTAATTTGAGCCCAAATTCTGATCACTGCAGTGCCTCCATATTCAGTTAAGTGGATCATTGATTGTATTTTTGATTGAATGGACATAAGAATCATGCACAAATGTGCATTGCTCGTCGTGTCTAGTGGTGTGTTAAAACATAAAACATAATAGTGTTCAATTTTAAAGTGATATTTATTTGTGCCATAATACCACTGTGTACTTTTACTTGTATTATTATAAAAATGTTTATCTTTTCACAATTGTCTACAGAATCATTTAAATTCATCAAAGAAATCTCATTTGTAATTGTGAGATATATTCACAGAGAACTTCACATCATGTTAGAGTTGAGTGTGTGTGTATGTGCGGCATTATACAGAGAGAAAGAGAGACAGGGAGACAGAGAGACAGAGAGACAGAGAGACAGAGAGACAGGGAGACAGAGAGACAGGGAGACAGAGAGACAGAGACAGAGAGACCTAGAGACAGAGAGAGAGCAGCTGATTTGTGAAGAGGATATTGTTCCAGCAGGAGGAAAGCTAATGGGTTTGTTTGTGAGGATGTTGCACCTGTCGTTTATTGATGGACTGAGCTGTAAATAACTTTATGAAGCTGTTTAATGCTCTGTGTGGGCCCCTGTGCTTCTTCGCTCTCCAATCCCCTCTATGCGTTGATGATGCACACACACCCACACCGGCGCTCATATTGTTCTGCTGATATGCATCAAATTAACAGCTCCCCACAGTGCAGAACAATGAAGACAAAACAATGCATTGTGGTATGTAAAGGCAGAAATATTGAACAAAGTCTCATGTTCATCCAAAAACAGTCATTTGTTTACGGACAGTATATTTGTGCAACAGTGCTGATACATGTGTGGGTGTGTTGTCGAGTGTGGAAAACCCTCTGAGTGTATTTATAGCAGGCTATTGTTGAGCCCATAGAAACCTCTGTAATTGGATCGGGTCTTGCTCACTAAGAGGGAGTCTGGTGATAAATGAGTTGGCAGACGTCATTGCTCAAGCCATCTCTGTGATAGCTGTGCGCCCCACATCACCGTCTTGAGCTCTTAGTCCCCACAGGATTAAATTCATAAGTGAATGGTGAGCCCGCTGACTTATCATTCTGAAAAGTGCTAGAGGAAGGGATGGTGGAAAGCAATTTGCTCTGGGACATTAAATGGCCGTCATTGTTGTCTCCCTTGGTATTAACTTGAATTTAGCCCTTCAACGACAAATATCATATTTCGAGTCTTAAAATTACAATTTGCTCTTATTTTATTTTAACGGAGAGGTCAAAAGAAAGACCACACCAAGAAATAATTCATCTTACACCTGTTCATTGCAGGGCTGAACGTTACCTCTGCAAATCTAGGATGAAATATAGAGCGAAAAAACACAACACAGGTAGAGAGAGAAGAAACACAAAGAGATTACTCCCTGTTTTATATTATAAACCATATGCTTATCACATTGCTGCTTTAGAAAAATGTATTAGTGTAATAAGATGTGAAGACGCTGCCTGAAATGTATAGTTAGCAATAAAAAACGATATCCTGAGTGTGCATGTGTGTGTGTTCATGTGTATCTCACTGTGTTGGAAACTTCTCTCTGCTCAGCCAGAGAATATGAGAATGTTACAATTATAAAACAAGATTGACAGGATGGATAGTGTTGCACCAGCAGATGACAGTTCCTGGCTGCATGCCTGGAAGTTATTCACAGCGAAGTGCACACACATAGACACACAGGAGTTCAGAGAGACCCAACTGGGTGATCAAGTGCAAAGATACCGCGATATGGGGGCTAGTGGACAGGGTGTGGCGTGTATGTGGTTATGTGTGTATGTCTGTGTGTGTGTGTGTGTGGGGGGGGGGGGGGTTCAAGGTCAGAGCAAGCACATAGTGCAAACAAGCAAACCCACTGACACAGAACGGTGGTATAAGATACAACACACATATAAATAACAGCAACAACGTACACAAAGACTCTTTAACCAAAAGCTGTGTTAACTTTTTACACCCGAAATTACAACCATTATGATGTGTAGCCCTTTGTGAGCAGTTTTCAACACGTCGCATTAAGAGCTTGGGACGTGATAAAGCATCACACATGTCCTTGGATACATGAGGAGCTGTTATAAATAGAGACTAACATACAGACTTTCACGCAGTGTAAGGACAGACCCTGCAGCTCCTTTACTTTTGTTCAGTGATTTGTACAGTCTCTTCTCCATGCCCAGTATCATGTGCCAGATAACAGCTGTTGATACATTTTCTTTGCCACAGTCTTGACATATTGTCTTACCATTCTTTTAAATTTTTTTCCTGACATGAATGGAAATTTATAAAGATTTTCCAGACAATACATAATGACATTTTTGACAAGAGATATATGAAGATATATCAATCAATACACTTAACATGAATACATAATCTATTATATTAACACTGTATTTGAGTATTTAATGTAATATATTTAGCTTTGGGGGAATCTGTGCACAATAGTAATGTTAAAGGACCAAGGTGATTGTATTGGTGACCTTCAGCAGTCTTCTTGTCCTGATTTCTCAAACTTGTGAGCTATTAATTAATCTACCGAACTAGAATGGTACTCAGTGGAGCGTATGCCACTGCCAAGGCCCACCAGTCCCCTTCAATCTTAACAAGCTACCACAATTCTCACATACTCACAATTAGCAGTTCCCAAATGTGTCTGATATTTCAAATCAAGATTCATTCATTATTCCTGGGGAAAATGTTGAAATATAAGGATAACTGTGCAAATATTTTTGAGGATTACTTTTGTGTTCCCTTGAAAGGGTTACAAATTACCTCCTAATTCCCTCTGAACCATAAGTAGAGGGTGGCCTGGGCCCCAGGCATTGTGGTCACTTAATATGACAACCTTCCACCAAGTTTCTTACAGTGGATTTTGTGTAATCTTGTTTACAAACAAACTAACAAAAAAACTAAAACAGAAAGGGGTAAAAACATAACCACAGTAAAATCAGTGTAGTTACGAGTTCCAAGGTCAGCAAGCAGATAACGTGTTTAACAACACAACAAAATCATTTAAATAAAACATTGAGTCGTACATAGTAACAACTGACAACAGAGAGGACAACAATTTAACTGTATCCTCTAGGATAAGAGTCGACCTGACAAAGAAACTCCCAGGACGAGAGAGATGACAACTTCCATACTTAGAGTTACATAAGAAGGCCGGAGCAGAAGGAGCTGGTCCCCCTCTGCGATCACGAGGGGCTGGCTGTGAAGTCAGCTGTCAGGGGTTTGACCCTGAGGGCAAAAACTGCTGCTCCTCCTAAGTGGATAGATGGCATGGAAGATACACTGCCACCCACAGGACTCCGCTGCCTTGGTGTTAGTCTATTTTTTCCATGCAGAATGCCAACCCCGAAGGCCCAGTAGGACAAACACACACACAAACACACACAAACACACACACGCACACACACACACACACACACACACACACAAACACACACACAGACACACACACACACACACAGCTACCCTTATTATGAAAATAATAATAGAAATTCATGGATCTCAGTTTACGGAAAAAAACAGACATGATGATCAACAGAGATTTCTTCTAGCGCTGCCATGTGGTGCATATTTGTGATTGAATTATTTCTTCTAAAGGAAGAGGCGGATTATCACAGGGCAAAAATACAGAGACAAACAACCAGTAACGCTCACTTTCACAACTACACTCAATTTGTTGTCTTTGAATAACCCAAACCCCGTCTGCATGTCTTTGGATGGAGGAAGCTGGAGGACCTGAGGTAAACCTTAACACCGGGAGAATATTCACACTCCACACAGAAAGACCCCATCCATCACCAAGTAGTGGCATTGTGATGGTTGCCTCTTCGCTTCAGGTAAACTTCACGCTAAGCACTGATATGTAAATAGCATGCTAACATATTCAATTAACTACTCCACTATTTATACCTTCATCATTATGCTATAACTCAAACTGCCAGCATTCAGCCCACTGCTGTGTACAGCCAGACTGAGCGGGACAATGGGTAAAATGACTGTTTACCAACAGTTAGATCAGTTTACCTCCACAGAGCGATCAGGTGTCTCTCAGCTCATTGTTCTGTATTACTCTATTTGCTCTTGGCAAACTTGTTTTTGATTTTTTGTGACAGGCTGCACCACCTGTCACAAAAAATTGGAATGAACACAGACTGCCACGGATTGTTAGGACCTACTTACAGTCATTGGTTTTGTGAACCTCTGGGAAAGTTTGCATTGTGTCATAATTCAACTGACACTTGCAGGCTGGTTGTAGTATTTATGACTTTTAGATTGCAAACGTATGAGACAAAATAAATAAATACTACTAGTACTACTACTATTAATAATAATAATAATAATAATAATAATAATAATAATAATAATAATAATAATAAAGAGCATTTAGGGAGAATTTAAAATGTACAGAAAATGTAAATTCCTAATTAATTTAAAATGTACACAATCTGTTATCAAGCTGACTTTCGTTGTAGTGTCTGGTCACACTTATCTGGAGGGTGTAAGGTTGTTTTGATCTAATCTCACAATACTGGCCTTTAAAACAAAAAGCTGTAGTGATACTATATTCATATTGTTCCTTTTGGTGATACTCCAGCTGTTCTTTGGTGCTTTCCCATATTTTCACTTTCCCAGTTAAAGGTCTCCTGAACAACTGAAACTTCCCCGAGAGGTCGCGACTTTTATTTTGAAGGTTGTTAAACGGGAAGTATTAAACAGGTAAACCCTGATGACATAATCAGAAAAAAATTTACCTCAGGTCCAATGAGGAGGGGAAGGATGAGGGAGAGGAGGGATCACATAATCACCACCTCTGTCAGTGTCTGTGTGTCACTCTCTGTTGGGAACCATCTAGTAGCGTTAACGTAAGTAAACTTTATCTTTATGAATGATTCATACAAACACGTCTCATATAAACACGTCTCATATAATACATCATATGATCTCTGTGTCACAGCTGTCAAGGAAGAAACAACAAAGAACTACTCTCACTTTAAAGTGAAATTGAAACAGAACAAAATGAAAGCAGAAGATGAAGGATAAATTGAGCCGCTTGAGGGCGATTCACTGCTAATTGTCAAGACATTAATAACAAGCAAACTAAAGGGAATGAATGAGACTATAACATGGCATTCAATGTGGGGAAAAGAGAAGGTAAGAAGAAAAGAGCATCGCCCATAAGGAGATATGTTCATACAGAGCACTTCACAGGAGAGGAGGCTGTTGTTTTGACTGGATGGGTAGCACCTTTCAAAACACAGTAACAATAGGAAACAATTGAAAGCAATTTGAGGATCACAAAGCGATAGAACACAGACAAAGACAGAAATACATAAATGAGTAAAACGATTTTAAAAATAAATTATAACAGACGATCAGAACTAGGAGAAAGAAGACATAGTAAATGTAAAAGTAAAAAGAAAGATTTCAGTAAATGCAAACAATATAAATACATACAACTCAGTTAACTTCATGTCTGACTTTTATCCATCTAAGTATCCTTATGTCAGAGATGAGACATGAAGACATTTATCTGTGAGGGCTAATCAATCACTGGGACACATGTCATACTTATAGTAAGCAGTGGTGTAGAGTAACTAACTACATTCAAGTATTGAGCTTAATGCAGCTTTATAAATAAATACCAAAGTACTAAACACGGTTCCAAGGGGTCCTTGAAATCCTTACATTTTTGAAGAAATAATTTAGTTTTTTTAAATGATTTAGAAAACAGACATAAATTGATAGAGGTCATTGAAAAGACTTGAATAAATATGTTTTTCTTTACGTAATTTGTATTAAATAAAGTACATGGTGCAGTTGTAAATAATAATTAAACAATTTCACTTCTTTTGATCAACTAATTCATGATGATAGCTTTTTCCAACAGTTACCATTAAACCATTAGACAAAACTTGTTTTAGTGCACCTTGATGAATACCAGCAGTGGTCATAATAAAAGTATTATTATTATTGTAACATTTCACTGGCCTTAGCTATATAATCCCTTCAGGAAACCTTCATATTCCTCATTTCTCTCCATGACAAAAACGTTTCTCAGTAAAAAATTGCGTCACATCCTTTGCAAGCTGCAGAGAAAATAAATCAACTAGTTTAAACTGAGACAAATAATGTGCTCTTTTATATAAGAAAGGAAACCTGGCTCTATCTTAATTAGAGTTGATGCTAGACAATACACAGCATATGTCACATAAGAGTGTAACTGAGAGTCTGTGACGTTCATTTATAACTAAGGGGGTTTCACTTCTTGTTTTTTCAAGAGCTACTTCCTCATGTTTAACAGTTCCCTGTCGCAATGCATGTTACATTAGTAAAGCATAATTTCCATGAGCTCAACAGGAAAGAAGAAACTTAATCACTGGTGTTGTTGGTAAAGAGTCATCGGCAGAACGGATTTCACTGTCACACATTTGTCTTAGGCTGTGGAATAAAGTCTGGATTTAAATGCTGTGTCTGATTCCTTGACAAGAACAGGAAGCTCAGTGCAGGAGGATCGACAGACATCTCACATCTGTAAGGAATGATAGGAGTCCTGAACTCAAGCAGCAGAGTGTGCAGACGAGGGTAAGTACATCTCTGCTGATTTTTCTGAAATGAACTGTTTGAATGAAATATATGTGAAATGTATGATTTTATTGCCATTGCTTAATATGTTTAGGTAGAATCTGTTATATAACGTATTATCTGCAAGTACAGTCTATAACCTGAAAAAGTAACACAGTCAGCACAACTACCTGATACACGGAACAAAAAAAACAAAGGATCGAAAAGAAGATTCTTGATTTATCTGAATCAAGAATCTTCTGGTGATCGTGTTTGTGCAACTGGGTGGAAAATGACAGTTAAACATACTCAGAATAAACAAGTTAAGAATTATTAATACCGGTGTTTCCAACGAGAGGGTGTGGTGGTCACTGAATATGAATCATATACTGAGGCCTTTGAATGTGATATGTGAAAGGCAAACTCCGGAAAATGGCTGAAGCCAATTATTTCATGTTCATGTCTGAGTAGAGCTGTTGTTTCGAATGTGTTCCGAATTTAGCTACAGTTAGAAGGTGCACCTTTATGTGCTGTGTATCTGCAGATCCCTGAGCTGGTGGCATGGAGGAAGCCTACAGTGAACTGTACCAGCAGTTCCTTCGCCTGAGGTCGCTTTGTCTGAGACAAGCTGCTCTGTTGCATCAACTCACAACAGCACTGCAGAAACAGCAAGGTCCATATAATTCCTAAACCTGATTCTCAAAAACATGAGTCTGTCATTATTCATCAAACTAATTCACAACTGTCCTCCTGCAGGCGCCACTGTTCCCAATGGAGAGTTAAGCTACATGCTGTCCATCCCCTTCCAGGGCAGCCAAGCAATCCCTGTGCTCATCCCTGAAAAGCTTCAACCGATGAACGAAGCACCAAAGTGTTGCGACCATCAGGTCTCCAGAAATGTGTACACTTTTTCGGATCTTCTCGGGGAAGATATGTCCAAGCTCTGCATGGATTTGCCTCTGCAGAGTGAGGAGGATGGAAAGTTAGAGCCGAGGGTTGCACCTCTGTCAACCCTGGACTCCTCCAGACCGCATGGAGCCTTATCTGGTGAATCAAAAAATCCTGGGCAGGCAGATCATCGTGGTAGAGACAGGACTGTGCACACATCGAGGGTAGGTGTCCTCAGCAGAACAACATGCCACTCGTAGCCATCCTCCAGTCTGCCCTGACATTTTTTAACATGTTCCCCCTCTCTAAGTCCTTGTCGTGTGCTCTGTGTTTGGATCAGTTTCCTGCGACAGACAGGCGGTCCCGTGTCATGGACTTCATGAGCCAGCCCGGTGGGCTACTGATGTCAGACGTGGCGCTGCAGTCACATGTCTGCGACTTCTGCCAGGCGGTCTTCCCCGGAGACTCAACCACCAAAGGAGAGTTCATACGACATCTTCACACCCACATCAGCTAGATGGTGCGGACCATGCATCTGGTCCTGATAGATGAGTGATGAGTGTTTGCATGATGTGTTTGAGCAGGTAAATCTCAGTTAACCTGATCTCTGGAAACAACAGAGTAGCAGTTTGCCTGTTAACTGAACTGGGCAGATTGTTCTTGAGGGTGTAAAGTGAAGGGTTGAAATAGACTCCCTGTGCTCACATCTAAATTCAGTGGGGACATATTGTATTTTAAAAGACATAGTAAACCTAAATTACACAACATTATATCTTCCACTATAGTATAGCCATGGTTTGATTAGTCAATGTTTTGAGATGTCATTCACTGAGATTTATGCCTTTACGCAAATGCGTGATAACAAAATTTAATTTGTTGTGCTGACAACCTTGAAGTATTACATATAAGTAAAATGGCTCTGAACACAGCACATAAGTCTGCTAATGCCCAACATCATTAAAATTCACAGATCTTGATTTTTATTTGGATCTGTACCATTTTACACACACCCATAAATATCCTAAATATCAGTCATCTTAACATGACTGATTTGTTTATTCTACATCCATGAATAATTGTCTGGGAAATCAAGGAAAATGTTGCAAAATGTCCTATCTCGCAATGTTTAAGCAATTAAAAATCAGTCCTTGATCTGCCCCAAGATCAGAATCAAGACCAAAGATTTATGAGATCTTTCCTGACCCATCCTTCCACCAAGTTTAATGGTAATCAGCTCCGTAGGTCTTATGTAATCCTGCTACATTACAGACAAACTAACAAAACAGATGTAGAAAACCACATCTCTTATTCAGTTATTCTGGACTCTCTACAGACATATCAGTATACAGTTCCTACAGAGACTTCCTTAAATATTAACCAAAGCCAGCTCACTGTTTAAACCATGTAATTTAAGGTGCCTTTCAGAACAACAGCCTATTATAGTGTGTATGCATGTCCATATAGTTCCTACTCTGATAATTTCACTTTGTAACCACTCTTATATTTGATATGTCATTTAAAATCATCAATATTTCATCTAGACTGATCGTGATCAACCCGGGTGTATACTATGGTACCTGTGACTTTTGCACCTTTAAGTTCCAAGAAATACTTTGAGTGCTATGGTGAATATAAATATCCAGACCTCACAAGACATGTGTTTGATGAACACCCTGATCATGAGCAAAAATATAATAACCCTAACCCTAACCCTACATAAAAGCATCTCCAGGGGATTAAAGAATAAACAGACTAATAATCTGTCATGTTTAGGTATTTATATCTGAGATATTATTGTAGTTGTTTTGAATGGTTATTATGATGGAATAATTCAGTGATGTCAGCATTGTACAGCAGCATAAGTCTTGTTTATATTTAAGTACCTGCTTGAAGACATTTTTGTTTTGCTCTCGCTTCGCTATTGGTTATGAATAATTAAAAAGGGTCAGTTGACTCTAACCAGTGATTGTCGCATCTTTATTTAACTGTAACTTTGCTTGCCTGCAGATTTTTTGATCAACGCTTTTATCCTTGAAGATAGTGTCTTTTCACTGTGAACATTCACTTCCTCTACCCTGTCTTTTGTTTACAGCACCTATTACATTATCTAATTAATGATAAACTCACATTTATCAGCTTTGTACACATTTTTGACTTTGCAGACATTAAATATTGCCCACATGTGTACACAGTGGACACAGCTCATTGTGTTTAGGAGCATACTCTACAATCTATCAAGATATTTATATTTTTCTTTGCCAGTAAAGTGCTTTTTAAACATTTGCTTTGAACCAATCAGCTGTCTGCTGCTCGGCTCTGTGTTGCAGAGGAAAGAGCCTGAGCTGAGAATAGACTCAGACATTTAACTCCCTAATTAATGGCGCTGACAGCTGATTGATGGCAATGCCTCCTATGGTCTGTAGCCACACGCTGCTTTCATCATCACAATAAAGAACCAATTCACATGTTATTGCTCTTTTATAAAGTCAGAAAAATTGAGCAGGTGGAATATTTATTCACAAATCAGCTCCTGGGGATCATGAATGTGTATCATGAATTGGTGGCGTTCAAGTAAATAATTGTTCAGTAAAATTACATTCTGGAGCAAAGTCTATCACTCGAACCATGGCTCATTATAGCAATATTTTATAAATATTTCATATAAATAATCTTTAATATGAAACCATGTCATATACTAACCTTTATCATTCTGTGTTACGACTACAGTGAAATAAACAAAAAATCGGTGTGGTTATAAAGCTGATATTTTCAGGGTTGTCGGATGTTTGGCTTGTGTATCTTCATGGCCATGATGTGTCCAAATCATGTGTGTGACTGCGTGCGTGTGTGTGAATGAGTTGGTGACATCACTGGTACAGGTGAGTCATACCAGTATGGTGGCTCACTGCAGAGCCAGAAAACAAGACGAGGTGTTGCTGGCTGTGTGACGCAGCCTCTCTGAACACCAGAGGAGAAAAAATATAAAACCACCATTCATTGTGGAAAACAGAGCAAGAGACTTTAAGCAATAAAATAACATTTATTGAGATGTAACAAAATAAATTATCTGTTTGCAACATAATAAACTGAGGTCACTAATGCTCAGCAGACAGGCAGGTGAAACTGATTCACAGCAAGGTACTTCACTGACAAATCTGTGGTGGAGGGTTCAAAATCCTTTTTCATCAATTATCAATATTTGCCTTGTTTAAGCCCATTTTAACTCTTCCTTATAAGAGCCAGTCGGCTAAAATTAATAACAGGTAATGCTGGATCAAAAGTCAAGCACCGTGAGATTTCTTTCTGTAAACCTCTGCATGTGATTTTCTATTTAAAGTGATTGTCTGTCAGTGATTGAGTCTCAGAGGTGAAAATAGATAAAAAGGGAAACTAACAAAAACTCGATCTTGTTAACATCTAAACCTGAAGAAATCATCCCAAAATACACACCGCTACAGCCAACAAGTGTCCGCTACACCTAAAAACATTGCATCCAAAATCTATACTTTTCCCCACTTCATTTTTAAATACTGTGACACTGTGTTTTTTTAATTTTGCATTTTATGAATCTCACAATGTAGTTCACAGCTTGAATGTCCCCAAAAAATCCTCCCCGGTGAAATGTTCTTGAGCAAGATGCTGAGGACTGCTGCTCCGAGCATCTGAAACTTCACTCCAGGGTTTAAAGAGAAGAGTGAAAATCAATCCCCTGGAAATCAATAAAGTGTCTATATTCTTTTTCAAATGTCGCTGAGTTTAGAAATTGTTATCTCAGTACATTTTCCACATCATTTAAAATAATCAAATGCCTCAAAGAGAAGTGTTGATTGCTTTGTTTCGTGCAAAATGATTTGGTCGTCTGTGGAAAAATCCAGTATAGAAGGATGTGAGGGAGAAAATGGAGGCTTGTGGCTTCATATATACTGTGTGTGTATATATAGATCTCAGGGTGCCTCTTCTGATCTGACAGGTGACTAGATGATGCAGTATAAAGGATAAAAGGGATCTCAACCTAACAGCAGCGTTGAAAAATTTCGATCAATTTGTGGCTCAACCACCCACTGTTTCCCTACTTCCTCTACACAGATTATCTTTGATTGTGAAGGAACACTGTTCTCTGACTACCAAGTCGACGTCAGTTAAAAACCAGCACATCTGCCTGTTTCCTGAGGGGGATGAGCTGCAGAGATTGTTGTCTTTGTCTTGTTATCATATTACGCGCTGAGACTGTAAATTCCCTCCATGCTACTACATTTTCACTCAAGCCGGATTAAGTTCAGAGAGTCCATTTCTAAAGTTGCAGTGCCCCCTGCTGTGTCGAGCCCATCTCATCAGAAACAGGTGGATTTTACTATTGGATCAAATCTGCAGGTCTTAAAGTCCTATATTTGAAAAAGAAAACAAAAAATGACCCCTCTGCATATTTACTCAATGAAAGTAGATGTTTTTTTAACCTTATCCACAGCACTTAGAACTCACTGCAGGTTGATGAGTTTAGGCGCTGGTAAATTCTGACATGAACTGTAAAGACTTTAGAGTCACTCAGATGCTTTTGATGTCAGTGAAGTACATGTGGAGGAAACCTGCTCGGTAACAGCCTCTGCAGCAGTCTGAGTGGAGTTCAGCGTTGGGCCTGAGCACATCGAGTTCGCCGATAACCTCGGAGCACTTTTCATTTCCCTCGGTGATTGGAGTTGTCTCTGGTGATGCAGGGGCTACTGCTCCTGCACGCTGTTAATGAGCCCCGCTTCTCCACTTTACTGTCATGGTCTGTGGAGAGATATGAAGTTTGACATGAGCTTATTGGAGCTACTTAAAGGACCAGTACTAGATAGAGAGCCATTGACAAAAAGCACTGAGAACTAATTATCCGACAACTGGAAAATTTGTGAAACCCTAAAATTCCGAGTATTTTCTATTTACATTATCAAAATCTGATAAATAAATGAATGTGTCTCTACAAATCATTTTTAAATGTGTTGCTGCTGTTGAAGGCGCAGGGTGATAAAGGTAAGAGTCACAGTAATCAAGATTAAACCAATGTCTTTGAATAACATTAGTAGAATTCAACAAGAACATCTCCAACATGGAGTCAACATGATTTTTATGACCAGACCAAGTTGTAACATTAAGTGGCCAGTATTGCAGATGACTAAATGATTGTCGGTTGGTGATCAGGTATTGATAAAGTCATAGAATCCAGTTAACAAGATTCTATGTCCGCCGCCCCAACAGTCCCCTTAAATTCAATCAAGCTGCACCAAGTTTCAAACACTCAGAGATATTTTCTAGGTAAACGGTGAACATGTTGAAAAAACGCCCGATCTCGCAATGTTCAAGGAAGTGAAATAACAGGACTGGATCCGTCCCCTGATCCTGATCCAAACCAAAGTTGAATGGGTTCTTTCCTGACCTATACATCCTCCCCCCAAGTGTCATGGTTATCACAAACAAACCAACCAATAAACCCGCAGATGGGGGTGAGAACTATCATTTGGACCCAGTGTGTTTATGAGTCGAACAATATTCATTTGTTGATAATTCATTTATTCATTTGCTGATTCAGCACTATGTCCATGTGTTTTAACAGAATGCAGTTATATGATAGTAATGAGCATATAGTAACACATTTTCAACAATACAAAAATGTATCTACACATATTCAGTAACTTATAAATAAAAAAGTATTTCAATGTACTGGATTAAAGGTTCTGTAGCCGTGGCTAAAATGAATGAGACATCATGTGTGAGAGACGATCTGCAGATAAACAACGGAAGATCAAAAACAGTGACGTCAACAGGAAGTGAGAAAAAGTTCTGACTGATGAGAGAGACAGACGTAAAGGAAAGAGGGAGAAAAAACACAGTGAGAGGGAGATCGACGTCAGAGATGAAACGTATGTCGTTTCTTTTTTTTGTTGTTATTGCCGCAGTTCTTTTGGTAGAGGGAGAAGATGTATGAAAAAAAAGACTGTGCCATTTCACTGCCCACAGGTTTTTATTTTTGCACACTGTCGCTTGGTGAGTCAATGCAACGCCCCTCCAATTACCTCCCACTCCTTCGCCCCCACGCCCCATCCATCCCGCCCTCCAGCCCACGCACCAAACACTCTGACGTCAGTCGCTGCCGAGAGAATGGAGGGGGGCCCGATTCTGCCGCCCACAGAGTACTTCCTATCCCCCCCCCCACCACCACCATCACCTCCTCCTCTGCCCCCTCATGTCTTTGCTGGCTTCTCCTCGCTTCATCTCTTCGACTGGCTCTCGCAGCCCGGAACCGCTAACTTGCCCAGATCTTTTTTTCTATTTCTCATGAGGAGCTATGATGCATCAGACAAAGGCTACAGTATAACAGAGTATTAAAGGAGTGCTATAACAGTGTAACACCACCCCCCTCTCTTCCTTCTCTCTCTCCACCCTCCCGTTCACACTCTTGTCCTATATCACTCTCCACCTCCTTCTGTTTCCCCTTCTAACTTCAAATCCTCTCTAATTTACAGTCTGGTGAAGTTCAGCTGTGTGTGGTGGGAGGCGTCACCTCAGAGAATGTGACTCATTTGAGTTCAAGCTGTAGAGCTATAAAATATTCATTGTTAGGAGGAGGTTGGGGAGACGCTAAGTCGTTTTTGATTCGATCCCGACATCAACTCTCGTCTCTTCGAATTCTCCCTCCATTTACAACTTAAAGAAATTATTTGTTATTTTGGAAATGCTTTTGTTTTTACTTTCTTGCAGCATCTTTAAAAATCACTAATTTACAAATCTCATGTCTGCTCAGACCGTGAAAACCTGAAATGTCATTACCTAGTTTTTTTAGGAATTTAACAAGATATAACATAAGTGAGATTTAGAGGTGCAGGATTTTGACTTTTGGACGGTCCACATTATCTTTTTTCCACCTTCTTCCAGGCCTCGTGCAAATCTAAACTAAAAGCCCTCCAGTGGATACTTCATACCTCTTCCAACTCAAAGCATGTACAGTGATTCTAAAGAATCTCAAATGATTCCTTTAACAAGCACAAAGATGATCAATCATTGAAAAGAAATACTTTTATTCTATGTCCATTATAAAACACACAATATGGTTGAGTCATTATTTAAAAAGTCACCTGAGGAGCGAGTCCCTTCTGACCCTAGGCTGATCTTGCCAGCCCGATCATGAGACACCATCCGAGCCAATCGCAGCCCCTCGTCCATTAGTGTCTGCTGTATGAGGTGGCGACTCCAGCTGGCGGGGTTGGACGTGTCGGTGTGGGGACGAGGGGAAGGAGACTGGTTGCACTGTGAGCCCATGTCTAACAGGACATACAGATCTGGGTGTGAATTCTGCCTTCCAACAAGAATTATTATAGAAACAGGAAGGATCACTGGAGTAGAAGACGGTTTAGAGTAAACACACTGAATATCTGAGGTCTTTACCATGTGATACACTGTCGAGGCTCTCTGCAGATAAACTGTCATCGTCTGCTCTCTGGGTCAAGGCCTCCAAGCTCTCCACTCCGAGAGGTGATGAGACACACTCCGGCACCATTACCTAAAACACATCACTGTTAATTGAACCATTTCTGACAAGTGACATTAACGTTTAAACTACGTAGCACCTGTAATTTCACCGTTATCCAGATTCACTGAGTGACGTTGACTCGTGGTGGATCTAAAGACTCACCTCCTGTCTTGCTCTCTTCTGTGGCAACACACTGTTCTCATCTGCGTTTGTCCTGCAGAAGGAAAACAACCAAACCATTTGAATGTGAAGGATCATGCTAGACCTTGGGAACAAACCGACATGTGAACTAAACGTCCAGAGAAACATAATGAGTGGATCAATGAGAGTGAAATAATGATTCACTCACAAGTGAATAAGCCATGTATTTGAACGCCAAGTTGTAATGAGGATATTTTATTTATTTTATAAATTTCTTCATGGTTCTTTCAATTCAATAACTTTAAAAATTATAACATAATCGCTGGAATTAAGTTCCATCAAATTATAATCTCAGGAAAAGAGACATTTTAAATCTTAAAACGGATTTCCTGTCATAATACCAATTACAAAAAAACGTAGGTCTGTTTCATGCTGGTATTTAATTTCATAAAGATGTGTGAATAAGTATTTGTCAATATTTACAAACACAAAGGTTTGTTCTGTGTGTGTGCTAGTGTGTGTGTGTGTGTGTGTGTCTCTGTGTGTGTGTGTGCTCATTGAAACACAACAGAGGTCAAAGTCTATTCCTGCTGATCTGAACCAGGTTCACTCTGAAAATAAAGACCTCAGTGAGACTCATGAAAACCTGTTACATGTACAATATACGACCAACACAATTTACTTTTAAACAATTCTCCATTTAGGGCTACATCATGTTACTTTGCCTTGAACATTTTACAATTATACAATAATAAATGTATAATCCTGATTCTCTCTCAGCATTAAGGACCAGCCAACACTCAGTCCAATACATTACATGTTACATTACATGTCATTTTAGCTGACGCTTTTATCCAAAGCGACTTACATTTTAAGAACACTCATCATTTTATGAGGGGCCATCTAGGGGTTCAGTATCTTGCCATGGATACTTAGGCATGCAGATGGGATAGAGTGGGATTCGAACCAGCAACCTTCTTGTTGCAGAGCACCCGCTCTATCCCCTAGGCCACGCTCTCCCCGAACCCCAATACGAACTGATATCTCCTCTCCTCATGCAGCATCATACCTTGCATGCTTCAGAGTGGAGGTGTAGGCACATTTTCTCGCCACCTGCCGTGCCAGTGAAAAGAGCTCCACTCGTCTCAGCAGAAGGGCATTGTCGCGCATACAGAACTGGGCTGCAGCTTCATTGATGATCAACTAGAGGAGAAAGTGAGTGAAAGAAGGATGGAGACTGTGGAAATCACATCCAGACAAAATGATTATCTTTGTTTCAAATGTGTCACGCTCCATTTGAGTAAACAGTGACGTGTATTAAGCCATAGGTATAGGAAACATGATGTTGATTCTGATCTCTGGTTTTTGATGCTCATTACCTCATGATGTGTGAGCTGCTTGCCTTCTCTCCTCTTGGAGTCGAAGCGTCCATATATTAGACTGTACTTTCGGATCTCCTCTTCCTTGTTCACGTCCTGGGACCCCATTTTGTAGATGTGCCCCACAGTCTTTGCCAACTTCTTGTTCATCCTAAGCAGTGTCTTCACCTCTGTGTGATCTGACCTTGGCATGGTCCTCAGGAGCCTATCCACGCTCTCCACCACTGCCCTCGCCGTCTCCCCGTCCAGCTGTCCTCCGGGCCAGGCTGACAGGGCGGTGGGGGCGAGGGAAGCAGAGGGACTGGGAGATGTGGAGGGACCAGGAGGACATGTTGACAGCATAGGTGGGCTGGGCGGCTCCTCCTCAAATCCAGATGCTGAACAGTTTCCATCTGGCTCTGGGCTGAGCCAGTGCGGGTCCATGGGTGACAGTTTTTCCCTGTAGTGTAAGTCTGGTGGCTGTGGGGAGGCCTGGGAGCAGGGGCTTCTGGGACTCCCACTGTGCATTGGGGTAAGACATGCTCGATCCTCCCTCTCACATGGTGACCCGGGCTGGCCGTTGCTCACAGACTTCCTGGATCCACCTGAGCCCGTTCCGTCCACTTTGAACAGAGGGATGCCCCCAAGGGGAACATTAGCGACAGGCTGGTTGAAGAGGGCAGGGTTGGCCGCCCAGTCTCGGAGGGCCTTCTGCAGCCTACGCACATGCAGTGGCTTGGTGGCCATGCCAACTAAGGCCATGATCTCCAGGAACTCCTCCTCTGCGGCCTCACAGAGCTGCTGGACGTCGTCACCGCCCTGCTGGATGAAGGTTTCATAATAAGCCAGTAGGTTGGCCCTCTGCAGCACCCGATAGAGCTGCAGCTCCCCAAGTGTGCGTGGCAGAGACATGGCACACAGCACTGGAAAGTTTGGGGCAGGACAGAGGAAAGATTTGAATGTGAACAAGTTATTTTGAATGAAATATTTGCCATGTGCGCTCCACCTAATAACTTATAACTGTTTTTAAATTTCCTCAAGCTTGATGGAGCATTCATAACAATAGACATGCATGCTTTGGAGCAGAATATCGTCCTTCCGTAGGTTAAAAACTATTTTCACCTTTGTAAGCACCTTTTGTATTTGTTTATGCCCTTATAAGCCTGAATTAATTTGCATAATTATAATAGTTTAACCATTTTATTCTTATATCATAACAATTCTTACCTTATCCAGGCCGGGTCGATGCGCAGAGAGGACACAGGCGTAATACGCAAAGGTGTCTCTCCAACAGATGTCACAGGTCGATACTGTACGACCCAAACTGATAAACATAGAGCACACGAGACGTTTAAACTAATGCCATTTCATCAGTCACACAAACCCACGTTACGTTTAGATTATAGAGTAGAAACACTTGGATGATTCGCTCCAGTTCAGATAACACAAAAAATGGACTGGGAGCCAGATGTTCGCGGTAAACACTCCTTTAAAGACATATCAGTCAGTATCAGTCTCGTCTCTTACCCTGGTACCTATAGGCTATCGCTGCAAGCTTCCCCGGCTCAGATTGGCGTAGTAAATCCCCCTTTGCGTATCGTGGCTCGTCTGAAATCACTGGCAGAAATCCTCCTCCGGCGCACCGTATTGGTCGCTGGCTGCCTTTTTGCTGTCTGTGTGGGCTGGAGAATGACGGGGGCGGACTGCAGCACGCCATCTGACCGAAAAAGAGCCTTCCTCTCCCGGTAGAGAGGCGGCTTTCAAATTGGAGAATGTGGGTGGCGGTGGTGGGGGCTTAGAATTAACCCGCTGTGTCTTCAAGATCAGTCTGTTATATGTAGGAGCTTTTTTTTAAGGGGGGTTCCCAGAGTTGTGCCATATCACAGACCCCCACAGAAGTCAGCACAGCGACAAGCTTTAGGCCTGTTCAGAGTGCGAGTACAGATGTGACAAATGTGAATTCTACCAAACGGTGTTTCTAACCCTAACCCTAACCCTTCTTTTTTGTTGTTGTTATTTATGTGGGAAGTGGGTGGTCGTAAATTATTCTGAGAGTTCAGGTGAAACTCCAGCACCTTGTTAGTGCATGTGTTTTTCTTCTTTGAAAAATGTAAAGGTCCAGTGTGTAGAATTTAGTGACATCTAGTGGTGAAGTTGTATGATGCAGCTGAATACCCCTCACCTCACCCAGATTGAAAATCGCAACAGGAAGCCTACTTTTTTGCATTTAGTGGCCATCTGGCAATATGGCCAAATGGCACAACCAAGATGTTTTCTTTCTTTTATGTTACACATTTTTGCGTAGAGTAAGAGTACTTGTACCAGGGCTTCAAAATGCATGTGATCAGGCCCGCTCAGTGCTGCCTTGCAGTCCTAGAAATGTTAGAAATTTTATTTTATAGTTGGTACTTTCACGGGGTTGAGCAATCCTGGTTATTATTCCTCCTGCGTCGAAGCGGACTGCGCAGGATTAATTTAATTTAATTTAATTTAATTTGTTAATTCTAAAATAAAGTTTACATGTAGGCATAAGTATCTATCTCGCTGTCTGTCTGTCTGTCTGTCTGTCTATCTCTGTTAATTTCCAAAGCAACAGGTGGCAGTAGAGCTCCTCCACTTTTCCGTCACTTGGAGAAATGGCCGAAGAAGGGTAAGGTGGAGGAGGAAGAACTAGGAAAAGGAGCAGCAGAAGAAGAAGTGGTTAAAAAAAAAAAGAAAAAAAGAAAACATCAGCGACTCTTGACTGTGTGTGAACAAACAAGGTTACACAGTTATCTGAGGTATATGTGACATCCAGTTTGTTTTAATGCATAATGAATAATACTGTTCCTACCTGCTGGTGTTATAAACATGCCTCATGTTACCCGTCAGAGCCACAGGAGGAGTCTGTCGTAGATATTGGCTCGTCCGACTCGTTCTTCGGCTCGTAGCTAACAGTTAGCTGCTCGTTTGGCTGCTAGCTTCCTACAAGCGTTGACAGGTCGCTGCTGTGCTGTCGTTTTAACCTCATTCGATGCCTTTATTTAGTGGAGTTAGACACTGTCAGGTTAGGCAGCCAGATGTAAGCTAATTTTAGCCCCTGTGTGTCGTCCAGCTGGCCGCTTGCCTCCTCTCGTGCTAACAGTGAAGCTACCTGCTAACAGTAGCCGCCTGCTAAAGGTTGTTTTCATAGTTTTACTGACACGAGGTTTGTCAGACCGGCGGCACCGTGTTGTGATTAATTCATCTTTTACCCCATATCGCCTCTGAAGGGTCCGAGGATTGTTATCGCTGCTGGTGTTTATTTACTGTAGCTACACCGTGTTTCTCCTCGGCTAACTGAATTAGCAAACCTCCAAGCAGCGTAATTTAATACCATCTGCGGTGTCTACGCGTGTAGATCAACTTCTACAAGGTTTGGACAGATGTGGCGGTGCCGCTACGTGTCAGGGCTCATTCGTCCTGAGTTTATTCAGGATCAACTCTTTCTAAACTGAACAGCATGTTTCATATGTGAAGAGAAGCCTCCACGTCACACAGCCGTTAACTGATTTCATAATAATGGTAATATGTCTGTGTAGCAGCAGCGAATTTCAGCCTTATTTGCCCTTTCCCCTTCGAAATCCTGCCTTTATTATACCCCACACTTCCACATTAGCATGATTACATCAGCAGACCCCCAGTGTAATGTCCTCAAATGTCTTGTATCACTGATCTGCACTTCTGAGCCAGCATGACTTTACAATGGTGAGAAAATTCATCACATTGGAGAAACTGACCTCAGAGAATACTTGATTGTTTTGATTGGTAATTAAGTTCAATTTTTAATCAACTATAAAAATGGATACTTCAACTTTCTATCAATCGAATTAAAAAAAACCTCACTCATAATTTGAAATGAATTGCTCTTTAGTGGTTAGTGATACGGATAACATCTGTCATGTTTGTTCACTGTGATAAAAGTCACCTCTGATTTTTTACCTCATTCTTTTCCAGGAAACAGCCTGATGCATGATGTAAGCTGTGTGGTGTTTAAAAGCCTCCTGAAACCCTGGAAGTGGCTGCTGATATGGTGGACCTGAGACTGGCTCCAAGAAGCCCCCAGTCTCCATTTTTCATGAGAGTCTGGGGAAACGTTGCCACAGATTATGGATCGAGGATATCACCTTCCATGAGTTTCCAGTTTTACAGTGCTTCAGTCAAACAGCTGTAAGGGACATGGAGTGGGAAGCAACTGAGAAAGAGATGGATGGAGTTACAGACACTGACGAGGACATCCCTAAAGGAGATTCCACCTTTGTGACCAAATCTAGTCAGTGTGAGGACAGACAGACTGATGATGACTACGAGCAGGAGAACACAAACGCCAGTTTCAAATCTCAGGACACCCCAAACCCAGCCACCCCACAAGATTTCGGAATTGATGAAGCAGAGTATTGTGGACCTGCAGCAGACAAAGAGGACACTGAGCAGGCTTCGGACTGGTTAGAGCATGACGGCGCTACAGATCTTGAAAACTCACAGGTTCAAGAGGAAGACGATATTGAGAAGGAGCAGCACATGAATGGAGAGTCTGGCTGGAGGAGCCTTGGAGGAGGACGGAGATGCAAACTGAAGAGCAGTGGTTCATTTTCAGAGCAGAGCAGTCAAAGTGCTTTTGCCTCTTTTCAAAAAAGCAATGTTACATCCAGCGGTGGCCGGCACAAGCAGACCCGCAGACGTCACCACCACCATCAGCAGAACCGGAGCCGCAGGCGGACAGGCAACCAGATCATCTTAGCTTTCAAGGAGATGCTGTCAGAGTCTCTAAGCTTCTGGTGCATCTCCTGCGTCCACATGATGATTGAGATTATTGTCACATTAACTCACAATTGTGGAGTCTGTGTGGAGGCTGTAGGAGTGAAACTTTATAACTTTGGATTGCAGCTTCTTTCAAAGATCACAGATATACGCGGGTTGAAGGCGGATGCCAGTCGGATTTTGAAATGGACTAAATGCACAGGAGTAGACGTGGTGGATAAAATTGTCAGGTCGGTGAAGTGGGTAAAGACAGCTGCCTTATCTTGTTTCAGACTTTTCAGTTTTTTGGCTATTCTCGGGTCCCAGTGGGCAAAGGGTGTGGTGGTCCGACTTGGTGGAGAGCGGGGAAAGCGCTACTGGACATCTTTTCAGGATTTAAGGTTTTGGAAGCGGGTGGTTTCCCTGCTGGAGAGAGTTCAGAGACGGTTCAAGAGAGACGCCCATGCACCACCATCCACACATGAGTCACCTGGCAGAGCAGGGAGGGGCCAGTCGGGCCAGGAGCTGGATAGACTGCTGGCATTGGCCGAGATACCGGAGAATGAGCTTGACCCCTTTACAGTGCTCGGTGTTGAGGTACACGCTTCTGAGGCTGAGCTGAAGAAAGCCTACAGACAGCTGGCTGTCCAGGTGTGTGTGCAAACTACCTGTGGCTGAGTGAAAAGTTTCAAATGTTATGGTTGAATGACTGAAATAATGACTAATAAACTGCATTTGAGGCTGAAAGGTTTTCTTTACTCATGCAACCTTTTCCTATGCCCTTTCTCTTTCAGGTCCATCCAGACAAAAATAAACACCCACGAGCTGGAGAGGCGTTCAAAGTATTGAGGGCTGCCTGGGATATTGTCAGTAACCAAGAGACCCGACGAGAGTATGAGTTGTGAGTATGCTGAAAAAGTTGTCATTATAGAAGCAAAATAAAACAGATCTTTGGAAATAATAAAAAAATATTTCCCTTAAAGTTATTATGTCGATATAATAGATCACTACCATCTTCTTGTTAACTACTGTAGATTGAATTGTCATCACATCTTTTGCATTACTTGTATTCTCCGATAATAAAAAGAAACATCACCGCCCTGTAATGTAGCAAAGCACTGACCGGTCTGTTTAATTCCCATACAGGAAACGCATGGCAGCAACTGAGCTCTCCAAGTCCATGAACGAGTTTCTCACTAAACTGCAGGATGACCTGAAGGAAGCCATGAACACCATGATGTGCACCAAGTGTGAAGGCAAACACAAGTACGTCTCTGCACATTATATATTATATATATATCATAATCTGCAACCGCGGCTTAATCCTCTCCTCTGTTAAACTTTGTGTCTGACACAGCTGAATCATGTAGTATGCTTTTCTCCACAGTTGTTTCCTTCATGACCTCTGTGTGTGTGCGTGTGTGTACACAGGCGGTTCGAGATGGATCGTGAAGTGACGGAGGCCCGGTTCTGTGCTGAATGCAATCGTTGCCATAGCGCTGAGGAGGGGGACCTATGGGCCGAGTCTAGCATGTTGGGCCTTCGCATAACATACTTTGCCTGTATGGACTGCAAGGTCTATGATATAACAGGTGATCATCAGGATTTTATATACAGATCATGTGTCCTAAGCTCACGTGCAGTATTTTCAGTATGTGTCCCTTTTAATGCCTCTACAAGGTCAAGCATTTCTTTGAGTATATACGTTTTTTATCTCTCATGTTTCAGAGTGGGCAGGTTGTCAAAGAATAGTAATTTCTCCTGACACTCACCGTGTGCCCTATCACATCTCCTTTGGTTCAAAGAACAACAGCAGCGCCACACGACACAGGTATGTGCCCTCGGGTAAAACACGTGGCTAAAATTGAATGTAAATGGGGAGTCAGGAGCGGTTCTATTCCACCCCCTCCTTTCCCTCTTCTCCTTCTACCTTTCTTTTAAGATGTTAACATATGCAAACATGTAGGTGTATCAACTTCATTTTGAAATTTTCCTCAACCCTCTGCCAAAATCCCTCCTTCCACTGGGAAAAATGAATGTAAGATAAGATTAGATAAAACTTTATTAATCCACACACTGGGGAAATTCAGTTGTTACAGCAGCAGGCAGGCCAGAATGAGGTAGACAAGTGAATAAAAAGGGAATATGTACATAAAATACACCTTTCTTTGAAGAAGTGGTTTGAAATGTTATTGAGTAAAGTGCAGTGGCACAGGATGATTGCACAAGCATGTAAAAACTGTCGTTCTTAAGTATAAGTAGACATTTTGATAGACGTGTCCATATGTGTGCAGGTTAATGCAGGTTACATTTGTAAACTTGTATAACAGTATATTTGATATATGTGTATATAAGTGTAGAAAGTTGTATATAAATATATAGGTATAAATTCACAATAGTATGTAGTTATAGTATGAATATAGAAAGGTATGCTGGTATAAATATAGATTGGTGAGAACTCACAATAAATGGTATAATACAGGTCATGTGCAGAGGAAACTCGTGTGCAAATTGACATTTTCCATTAGAATTAGTACAGTGACGTGAGAAAAACCAGTGTAGTATTCGTCATTCTGGATGGTGTTGTAGAGTCTGACAGCATTGGGAATGGAGGACCTTCAGAAGAGTTCCCTCTTTCACTGTGGTTGGAGCAGTCTGCTGCTCAAGGGACTGCTCAGGGCCCCCACAGTGTCATGTAGGGGGTGAGAGGTCCATGATGGTATTCAGCTTTGCTAACATCCTCCTCTTACCCACTTCCTCAGTGGAATCCAGAGGGCAGTCCAAGATCGAGCTGGCTCTCCCAACCAGTTTGTTTATTTTTCGGTCCCTCTCAGTGCATCCCCCCCGCTGACAGTGGCTTAGGACACTGCAGAAGCCACCACAGTGTCGTAAATTGTTTAATTTGAAACAGCATCCTGCTGTGTGTAGCATAGGAGCCCCCCATGTGTTATGCAAGTTTTGATAATATCAACAACAATAATCCAGTACAGTTTGTATTATTAATAAAGATTTATTTTACGTTCAAATTGATAATCATCATGATCATAATGATGTCTAAATCAGAAAAGTGCATCTCTTAACTTTAGCTCTAGATTTCTGAACTTTTCATCTTTTCCTTTCAGGACGACCTCGGAGAATGCCACAGGTCCAACCAATCCCGCTGACTTGCAGGACTTCTTCAACCGCATCTTCAAAGGAGGACCTCCTAATGACATGGCTGCCAACGGGGGCTTCTTCCCCTCAGGGCCCCCTCCTCATCCCCCACCTGGTGCTGGAGTTCCGCCGTTCTCTCCTCCCCCAGGCCAGACAGGCTTCAATATGCCGGGGGGTCCACGGCCAGAGCCCAGCGAGACTTGGGCTGAAGGCGGCAAACCCCCCAGGAGGAGGAAGAAGGTCCGGAAACCCTTCCAGAGGTGAAGTCTGTTCACTCCTCACGGTATCAATAAAGCAACACAGGGACACAATAAATAATGGCCATGTTTGTCTATCGCCTGCCTTTTGGCATGCCAAGATCTGGACTGAAGGAGATGAATGTGGGTAAGGATCAGCCAGAGGAGAAAGAGACTGGATCCTGAAGAGGAGTGTGTGTGGACTGAATATAGTATTGAAGGAGGGCTGAAGAGGTGGTACTGGTGGTGCTTTACCTCTCATTTTATCTTATTTTTCTGTTGGTCTTTAAGACATCTGTAGCCTTGGCATTGAAATCCTTTTCAGGATACTGTCACGAAACATTTTCATAATCTCCTGCCAAATCCTGCGACGCATGATTTACTCACCTGCATTTTTACACACTTCAGTTCTCTCAGTTGTGTTATTCATATGGTTAGTTTAATACATCAACTTTAGACTGCAGAGTCGGACTTTGAAAAACGGATCACAATAACTGACATGAGGAAGAGGAGAGCAACACCACTGTGTCAGTGTAACTAACGTTTCTGGCATGTGGATCCCAGAATATTTCAACAAGGACTCCAACACATCTAAATTGACAAAAACAGCAGTTTGAGAACTTCTCTGGTAGGCGGCACACAGGCAGCGAACACTTTAGGTATCAATGGGTCAATGGAAGTCAAATCTCCTGAGACAACCAGTGTTCAAGCATATTTTGGCATCATTATTATTATTTTTAACAAGAAAATATCTTCTTCAAAATAATTTATCATAACATTTATTAGAGATTTTTCTATGGTGACATTTGGTGAAATGAAAATAAAAAAATTTGGTCAGGTCCAATGGTTAAATGTTTTTAAAACACATGTTATTTCTTTATGAGGATCAGAGTCACTGTCACAACCTGTATCCACTCATCCAGAAGAAGTTATGTTGGAGCTGATTTGTATCTGGATATGAATCACCTCCATCACGAGAGAAAACTCGCAACATTAGGTCTGTTGTTCAGGGTTACATTTAAAACATGTCAAACCGCCCAGTTAGATGATGTGAAATGAACCTGTGATGCTGTCGAGATGTTAAATTTGGAAATGATGGATTGAAAATTTTACTTGGCTTTATTTATTTTGAGACCCACTGATTTAAACATGTTGAATCTGCCTGATGTTTATTGTCTCAGACCCAGATAAGGATTATAATCACAGCACAGGTCCAGTTCAAACAGCAGCAGTGAATTTAATGGTGTTTAAAGCATAATTGGTGACGCCTTGACAGTTTGAAATGTTGATATACTGTATTTTCAGTAGTTTAAAACACCAGAGTAGTACAGATGTATACTGCCCCCTGTTGATCCACTTTGCAGCCTGTTGAAAAAACATCAACTAATACAACAGGTAACCACTACCTGAGTCTTAGATGTATTATCTAATTTAATATCAGACATGCTTATTTCCTAATATTGAGGGAAAGTAGCCTTTACATAAATCCGAAACAGAGACTTTGGATCATGAGCTACACAGTAAAATGCAGCAGTAAAACAATATTTAGAATCTGCGTAGAATCATGAAGTTGTTAAACATTTCAGGCTTTTTAAAATATTTTGTGGATTAATTACAATTGAATGACGGCTGTGACATCAGAAATGGCAGTTTAAACGATTTGAGACAAGATTTGTTTCCATGCTCATATACTCTCAGTGGCTTCTGGCAGTTTATAATTAATATTAACATCCTGACTTATAAATGGTGTGTTGTCATGTTTAAACACCGATTTCAAAATGTCAAGGTCACACTTTCACCGTAAATCTAATCTTAACCCTCACAATTTATCTCCTAATCTCCCCAGTGTTACTTTTTGTAACAACATGGTCACTTGACTAATAAGGGGTTGTATTTTGGTTTTGGTTTGAAATGACACTTTAATCTTCATCACAGGTAAATTTAGGAGCTGTTATTGTTTACACCTGATATGTGATTGTAGTGATACAAGACATTTGACAAAAGCTATTTTTTATATTGACAATTGATGATGAGATATACCATGTTCAGTTTTTCTTTCTTTTGTGTTAATTTTGCACATCCACCCCTGTACTAAACATCCCAGGGTGTTTTTGAACAGAACACTCCTCCACTAACAGCTGAGTGGGAGGTGTAGCTCGCCGAGATCTTTTTCGGTAGAAAATGGATGTTTAGAGATTTTTGTTTTGGAAGAGTGCGTTTGAATAATCCGACCATGACGCTTCATTTTTCACTCTGAAGATACCCCAATATGTGAACTGTTTTAGTGGGTTTGGGTGGTTGCCTCAAAAGATGAGCCTTTGTTGCAGATATTGTGCAAGTTCGTTGAACCACATTTTTCTTCATGAGTCACTTTTTGTTCCTTTTGTACATCCGGCCAGCTTCCCAGACGTGGATTGAGTAAATTTAATCTCAAGTTTTTCTAGCATCACAGATTGAGAGTAAAACAGTCCTGTATTAAAAACATTCTATTAAAAAACGATTTAATAGTCTGAAGGCAGATCAGGGGCAAACTAAGACCATGAGAGGTACAAAATTTGATTTCCAAGATATCAGACTTCAATTCAGATTATCAAAGCAGACAAAAATCTACGAAAATGCTTTTGCAAATTTGGTGCATTTGTTCCAGATTCCCCTGCAATTTTTAGGACTGAAGTTCTTATCCACCTTTTCACCTTTAAATTTGTTTAAACATCACTATATACTGTGTCTGCCCATGTCTCGGAAAACTGGACACTTCCAGATGTCCACCTTGACTTGAGAATGTACAGTGCTGTATGTTAAAGGTAGCAGTTTGAAGTCCAAGAAGTCAAAGGAAGAGCCAACACAAGAGATTTTTTTTTTTCAGGTTTTTAAACAGAATATGCAGAAGTATTGCAAAAAAAATATCTGACAATCATCAGGGTTTTTTAGTAGGGAATAATGTGGCGAGTTCCCTGGCTGGCAAACAGTTTTCAAAATATCGCTGTTGGGTTTCGTTCCCCCGCTTTCTCCGGTTTTCAAAATAAAGATGATTTCCTATATGCACAATGATTGTTCTCTTCTCAGTTACTTAACATCACAGATCAAGGTTAAAAATCATTGAACCATACACAGCGTGGGTCATGGAAATGTTACAGGTGTCTGACTCAGAGCAGCCTGTGAGCCTGTAGAGGTCCCATACCTCAAATTAGCCTCATATTTCCTTTTACTCTAAACCCACTGAATGTGAAAAAGGCTCTCTGTGTCACTGCTTTGCCTCATATGGCTTTTCCATTCTCTGACCTTCTAACTGACGTGGCTATGGCCGAGGAGAGAGGGCAGGCCATGTGAAACGCTCGACTCCTTACAAGGCGCTGTTTCTGCAAGGTGCAGATTCCTGCACAATGTCTGATTTTAAGTCTCAATCCCTCTCTTGACTAATTATAGCCTTTTATAGATCAGATAGATAATATTTAATTTAGATTTAGGCTGCTTGAAATCCAAGACAATCTCTCAGTCAGAGGGAGTCTTGGGCCCTTTTCAGACCTGGTATTTTTGTCTGTCTCGAGGACCCTCTCGAAAGGGAGATGATATATCTCAAGGGGTTAATCCTAATAAATAATTTCATATATAAATCCCATCAAAAGTTTTCAGCTCTTTTTATCTGTGCTCCTGGGATCATCTCACTTTCCTGCTCCATATGTAAATAATCACAAACGTAACCTCAGTTTGTTAAGACCAAATTATACTGTTTTAACCCAGTTGGAGTTTAGAGGTGTACTGTGTTTGTGTTGCATTGAGAGAATACGGATGGGTTGAACGAAACTCGTGCAGCTGTGCTGTGAAGAAAGATTTGTCCTATTATAACAAGTAAATAGACCATTATCCAGTGTTTTTCTAACAAACACTGTTAGTTCACTGTCAGCACAGCTGTCAGGAGTAAATTAAGATTCAGTGTCTTATTCAATTTCAATTCTGAAAGCAGACTGGAGGTGCTGGTGATCGAACTACCAACGTTTGACTTACAGTGAAACTGTAGCAGGTCAGCTGAGAGGCCGGTCCTGCATGACCTGTGTGAACACAAACACGCCCAGGACGTTTGTGCTCACACAATGAAAGGAATGAGGGCATGTGTGTCCCTGACCACCTCAGAATGTGGTCTGAGGGTTCGGATCTCTGGATGCATTCGGGACACATTTGGGTAAGTTCAGGGTTCAGACCGGACTCAGAGCAGATCGTTGCACTGATCTAAGCAGGGTCTCTGTGACTCCTCGGTACCTTTAACCTCTGGCAGTGAAGCATTCCTCAGCTGTCCAGCAGTGAGAACCTATGTTCTTCCCAACTCTGACAACTTCTCTTTAAGCGACATGGAAACAAATGGCTACAAAGTGTAGCAGGTGATTAATACATTTGTGTCAGGTCAAAGCTTTACACAATTCACAAATCATGTTCCGTTTGTTGTCTCTGCTTAGAGGAAGGTCCTGGACCACACTGTGATGGAGCGATGAATTGTCGCTCATTGGAGTGAAACAGATTCTGGTGAATTAAACTTTGTGTCCATTATTGTATTGTCCCATGTTAAACCAGTCTGGTAAGACATCAATTAGTGGTTCCCAAACTCTGTCCTTTTCCTGTTTGGATGCAGATCAAATCATTTGTCACCAACATACCAAAGTAAAGAGTCAGTAGATTTTATTAACTGGAAGAACTGGATCATTAATGTTTCTCTTCCTGCATGTTGGTGTAGTCTCTTTTGGATGAGCCAACCTCAATTTTCCATATTCCCGCCAACCACCACCAGTGTCTACACCTCAGTGGGATTTTCAAAACTATGCCCAGCCTCACCCCTGTCAATCATGAGGACATCATGAGGGCTCTAAGCATCAAATAGACTCATTCATATCACATCAGGTTCTCCTAGTTGTGCAAGAAAAAAAGATTTTTCATCTGAAGTCACTCCTGGTTGAACTGACAAGTTTAATTCCCTTTAAAAACTGAATTATTGTACAACACAGGTCATTTTTCTTTCCAATCATTTTGTCCCACATCATATCAGCATTGTTTCAAAAGGAATTAGATTCATTCAATTTTTCTTCCTCCTTTTTTTTCATAAAACAGTATTTGCAGATATTATTTTGCCAAGACCTGAAGTAAAATATACTCTTGCATATATATATTTATATCTGGTTAAAAATGACTATGAGTATTACTCATAGTTACTCAAAATATTTCATCCTTCACTGAAATCCTCTTCTCTATCATGGAAATACATTTATATGATCATATGTGACAATAACTGCTTCAGCGTTTGATGATCACGTCCACTCTTTACAACTTCCCTTTCAGAGCTGTGAGGATGCTGTGGAGCTGAGAACAGTCTCGATACGCCACCAGGCCTCCCTGGTTGGCCCAGCGGTCGGCTCCTTTACACTCAGTCTGAGACTGGTGATAGGTCAGTTCTGCCTGGCCCTCCTGTGCTTTAGAGGCAGACTGCAGACTCTTACTCAGGTCCACCACTCCCCCTCCGAGGGCCCGGAGCAGGGCGTGGGGAGCACAGGAGTCCCACTTATAGGTGCTGCCCTCTGAGAGGACGTAGACGTCAGCGAGGCCCTGGATGACACACAGGATCTTGTAGCCGGCTCCGGAGGCATACATGAGCTTCTCAGGGCCGCACAGTGAAGTCAAGGATTCCTTCACCACCTGCTTCTCACTGGAGCTCAGCACCGCTGAGAGGCCTCGTCCCTTTTCTGATCCACATTTGGGCCGCGACAGCGAGCAGATGTTAATGTCGCCACAGGACACGCCCCAGAAGTGTTTCCCACTCCAGCTGTCGACACAAGCAGGGAGTGGAAAGGTGAGAACGTTTCACTTCAGAGAGGAGACCCAGAATCAAAATGCAGGAGGATGCTGAAGATGACTGACAGTTTATTCCTTCACTGGACAACAAGATGAACTTGACAGGAGCACTGCAGCCAGTCACTGATTCCTCTCCCCCGGAAAAACATGTCTATCAACTCTCCACCAACATCAAATTCTTCATGTAGCTGTTCAAAAGGCTCCTCAGGGAGTGAGTCACCTCCTCATCTAAACACTCCCCAGAGTTAAGGGACTGTTCTGACAAGTTGAGTACCTGGTCAGACTAATCTCCTAATGTTTTAAGACTGGAAGCAAAAACTGAGACTTGCAGGACGAGTACTGGCTGCGTGAGGTGAAGAAAACGATCCAGACTCAAAGATGGAAAGTGAACAATATTTAAAGTATGAGTAAACAAAATAGACAGATGATCAGATAAACCTTCCTGACTTCATATCTTGCTTTTTCTTTCTGCCCAACAGTGTTGTTAATCCTCCTCAGGCTTCATTTTCAAATCCTCAGTTCATTGTTTAGGGGAGCCTGTGCTTTTTGAGAATTTGACCACAAGGTGGTATTTACTCGCTCAGGAAATATTCTTAACCTGTCCCTACCAAGTCAGTTAGAGTAACATCTGAATTATATGTTGAGAAGAAGGGCGCTTACACCTTTGTGTGCTTTAACAATGTGCAACGTCTTTTACCCACCGTCCATTTGAGGGATCTTTGTAGTTGAACGGCTGGTTGATGACTCCCATGACGGGCTCGCCTGTGCTCCGGAGGTAAACCCCGATCAGAACCAGAGCACAGTGCAGACCTGAAGGAAACAGGTGACCCTCCTCCAGCACCTCCTCTCGGCCTTCTATGTACTGACTGGTGGCATCTTAATTAAAAAGAAAACAGAGACGATCAGATCTCAGTGAGATGAGATGCTTCGAAAAATATTCACGGCGCCGAGCCCTTCACCTATGGGGTCGATCCAGATGCCGAGCTCAGAGGGGCTGAGGGGCACAGTCAGAGCCTCTGTGCTGGCGTCAGTGGTCGCAGGGTTTTGGTGGATGGCTCGAGCAAGCAGAGACGCCGCCGTGCGGTCGCCGTCCAGCACCGTGGCCAGCAGCGTCGCGGTCTCCTCCTCCGTACCGCACACTGTGACAATCACGCTCTCTCCTGCAGACACAGAGTCAGTGATACTTCATTTCTTTAACACAAATCACTGAATGTTCACAGAGCGCCGCGTGCTCTGACACAAATGTAACATGACTCTAACACTCTGAGGATTAGGTCCTCATCATTAACCCAAGTGTATTTTTAGCCTAACAGTTCAAACACAAACTATGAAGGTGAGGTGATTACTATTATTAACCTCTACCCTCAGACAATGAGAGGCAGAACTCCTATGGTGGAACAACACCTGGACCCATGTTCTCTTTGTATGTTCATTTAATTTGATCAAACACAATCTTATTGAGGAATTTGTCCGATGTGACCACGATATCATTAAGAACTAAAACAACACAGCTTAATATTCTCTGGTTCCAGCTTCTCAAATGTCAGGAATCGATGCTGCGTGGCACTGTTAATATCCCAACACATGACCTTAACTGACCCCAAACACATGCATGCAATTTGTTATGTGTAATATTGCACAATTACCAAGCCCATTCTCAAACTTGTTGGACTCCTCTCCATGAATGAAGTCAGCCATTTCAGGAAACTGCACAGAAGAACAGATATGACAGGATGTTAAAAAGCAGCACATCCTCCACCATAGAGCCAGACTGACTCAGTGACCTCTCCTACCTGAGCGCCGACATCGTGTCGGATCATCTCCTGGATCACCACGTCGGCGAGCGTCTTGAAGTCCTGGACGAACTTCTTGTTCTTGTCATCTCCCGTCTTCTCTTGCACGAGGAGCTGGAACAGCGGAGCCTCCTGCCTGCACACCCGAGCCACGTTAGCCGCTTTCTCAGCCACGCGCAGCAACAGCCTCAGCAGCTCAGCCATGCCTGCGCCGAGAGAGAATAATCACAATATGACTTTCAGCAATAGCAATATTACAATATTGATATATTGCTTAGACATCGTAAAAGCATAGTTAGGATGTAGAATGGATCTACATCTGATTTGTAACATGTTTAGCTGTTTATCCATATTTTATAATTCTTTTTTCTTATAAAGAATTGTTTAAACTATGACACCTTTGAACACTTTTAACATTATTATGCCTGACCAAAATAATGTTTCACAGACGGTTGACCTGAGGTGTCCGACGGCCTCTGCGGTTAATGTTTAGAAGTTTTATTTTTGTGTTAGGAGTTACCATCCTGTCTCTGGTATTAACATAATTTTGGTCAGGCATAATAAAAGCCATACACAATATAACATGGTCTGTATTTACATGGCGCGTTTCTAGTCTTTATGACCACTCAAAGCTCTTCACAGTTTTAATTATTATTTTTAATAAAGGTATTAAGAGGTGTATAAGTACAAAATAACTTCAACCGGGAGCAAAAACCAGGCTTCAAACTTAAAATAAATAATGTTACATTTATCATCCTTATAATCAAAAGACCGATATTTAAATTGTTGTGGGTCTACTTGAGGGTTTATTTAAAACCTGCTCCTGTGGGGGGGAGGAAAGTTAATTATGGCCTCGAAACGAAAACAGGACATATCTTAAAAAAGACAGGAGCGTGAGGCAGGGATGTGGTTTCCAGCTCTTTGCATAGTGAACCGCACAGTATCTGCTGAAGTCAAATGGTGCCGCCATATAACACTGCAACGTCCAGATCGCCATTTAAAAGGAGTGTGAGGGACTAAAGGAGAAATCAGAACACACCTAAAACGCATTAATACAACTGTAGAAAAACGCCAGTGTCCTCTAAGGGGATTAAAACACAGTCTGCGGGAAAGACAGGCCTCAGAGAAATGAATAGACTTCTAACACAGTGGACTGGACTGGCTCCCGTGTGGTCACTTGACTGCAGCCAGATGTGCTCCCGCTGCGCGTGTGACGTCCCAGATGTTTAGCTTAGCACCGGGATACGCCGCGGAGCAAAGGAATGTCCGCGTCCGAGAGCAAAGTGGCGGAGAGCTCTCACCTAAACACCGCGTCTCCCGGGAGCCGTGTCTCCGCTCGCCGCCCTGCAGTCACCTCACAAGGGCAGCTTGATGCGGCAGGACCGGGGCAAGGCACTTCTAGTTTCTGGGAACAGCAGGAGGTATCCGGGACCTCGGTTGAACAGCAAGGATTCGTCTGCGCTGGTTTCTCTACGTCAGTGAGCGTTTCCTAGCAGGGGGAGGGGTTGAACGACACGGCTGACGCACACTAGGTTCCGCTTGTTGCGTCATCGGTGGGGGGGAGGGAGCACGGTGTGTTTCACAGGGAGCGGCCGACAGGAAGTGGAGTTGGCGCGCTGCGGTCAGGGCGTGACTTCTGTTCCTGTAGATCTAATGAATATCCTTTAATTCCGAATACTAAGAAGTCCATTTCCCTAACATATGTCCATCCGGTTGATTTCTAAGAGTGCGATTTAATATTGATCACAGATACTCTAGCTTTTGTGAGACCGGAATTGAAACAGCTGATCATCCAAATTTCGATTTCATGTTCTCTGTAATATTCTGGGACTGTCAACGGACATCCAGCTCCCCGCTCCCCTCTCAAGGAAAGACACTGTGTTTAATATTAGCTTAAGGGTCATTAAAGGGATAGTTTAACCAGTTTCTCACATTATCCATTCACCACTATGCTGATGGATGGGTGGGTGAAGTTCTGAGTCCACAAAACACGTTTAGAGTTTCAGTGATAAACAGCGTCAAAATCTGTTGTTGCTGTTAAAGTCATGGTAGCCGCAGTATTCATAAAGGATAGATACATTTTGAATTTCTTATAAATAAGCAAATTCGGTTTGTCATGTACCTGTGTTTTTTCATTGGAGATATGTGAGCCAACACCAAAAACGAAACTCTGAAGTGACAGTACAGTTCAATAAGCAAACATTCAGATAATTCAAAATCTGTTAGACAAAATAAAACACTACATTTATACATCATGTCAAAAAAAGTATGTTCACTATACATATAATGAGAGAAGACAAGAATGACTTGCGTGCTACTCACAGACTGTATAGGTTCTAGTGCAAATACGAAGTTCAGATTCGTTGTGTATTCTTCATAACCAATCCTATTCAGTTCCTCTCATATCTACTGTCAGTACACACCCTCCGCGCAGGACTGGACCTGTACAACTAGGCAGGATATGTATGGGGGACCTGCCTCGCAGTGGAAAGAGCAGCTTTTGATTACTTACAACTATTATTCATCTGACGCTGATGCATTTAAATTTGTCTTCGTCATTACAATGCAATAACAAGTCTCTCTTTTTTTAAATATTCGGGCCAAACCAGTTTTGGATCAAACCATGAACCTGATGATCTTCACTTGTGGCCCAATAGTCTCAGTAGCAAACAATTCATTGGTAACCCTAAAGCGAAAGATGTATGACTATGGGGCCCCCTGGTGGCTTTGGCGTCCTTAGCGGATGCCTGTTTGGCTTATATATTGTTCATAATTGTGTTTTCTGACATGTTGCTGTGTTTACTGAAATGTTGTGTGTTGACTTATGATTTCTGATATGTGGTGCTTTCCAAAATGCTGTATATTGTTTGGTGAAACGTTTTGTTTTCTGTAATGCATTGTTGTCAGAAAAGCTGTTGTGTTTTCTGAAATGCTGACGTGCCTGCACTCCAACGGCCTCTTTTCTTAAGAGCTCGTTAACAGTGTAGCAACCTTTCAGCAGACCAACCCCAACATCTCTCCCACAAACAAAGACCTAGACCACAAACACACTGGTGAGTGCTATTAGCAACTTTAGAGGAATATGACACAAGCCATATCCTCTGTCATAAATTATGTCAATGCTCTTGTTTTGTATGGGTGTTTAAGGTGCTTCTATTTAAAGCTTAAAAGGGAAAACAAAAATATTTCTATAATCACATTTCTGTTGGTTTTTATTGCCTTACAGCGATGGTATTAATACTGTCATATTGATAGTATTTGATTATTAACATAAAATAAAATAAATGGAGAAATGTACTTAGAAAAACGTTTTTATACATATCTCTTGATAGAATTTGTAAAAGTTTTCAAACGTTTTCTACAATTAAACATTCACAACCTTTAATTTCTCATGCAGGGTTTAGAAAGCTTATTTTACATGCTGAGCCGATAGCAATGCCATTGATGACAATGCATCAGATGCACTTTTTGGTAAGGGACTTCTTTCATTTCTTTTACCTGTTACTCTGATTGTTAATACAGTTGTTAACAAACCGTGCGCAGAGTATTATGAACCGGACCTGGAACAAATCCAGAATCTGCTGAATTTTGCAGGACTCTAGATCAGTTTGTGGCCGGAACTGACTTTGGAGAAACGGCGAAACCTGATCATACTCAAGTGACACATTTTAAAAGCAAATGGTTTTTGGTCAAATCTCTGACCACTAATATCCATTAGTCGTACATTACATAGTGCATGGTAGATGTAAGTGGAAGCTGTTGATCAATACATTTTAGTCTGGACAGTGAACTGGGTGAGGCAGTGAACACACTGCTGGAAAAGCTGCCTGTCTCAGTTAGGATCCTTACAGGACAGACGCGTTTCTTCAGATGCAGGTAAGAAAGACTCGATCTTTATTGTCATACATTCATTGGTAATAGTTTATAGATAACGATATGTTACTAATACAAATGCTGCAATGCATTTTATGCACAAAACAAACTCAAATTGAATCATCTCTCATATGACATCTTCAAGTGAGAGTAAAATACTCGGCTGTGTCACGTTGTTTGTGTTGCAGGATTCCAAGGAGACCATGTCAGAGCTGGAGAGTAGCATGGCCAGCATCATCCGAGTGTTCCACAAATACTCGGGTGACAAGTGCAACCTGAGAAAAGCAGAGCTAAAAGCACTCATCAACAATGAGATGAGTCATTTCATATTGGTACGTTATGGATTCATAATAACTGGCCTGTTTTTGACAGCACTGTATTACATAAGAATTGATATTACTCTCAACAACTTAAACACTCAGGCTGTTTATGACTATTTGGAGAGTATGTGCATATGATTTAAGATACTTGTATACGTTGACAAAAGCTATGCTGGAATTCTATTGATGACTGACTTTGATTTTGGTTGGTTGGTTGTCAGAGTGACACACTTTTATCAAACTGTGAGATGTGAAATGTGAGATGAGGTAAATGTGCAGAGAAATAACTTACAACATTCCTCTACTGCCAGTCTCAGCTCAAACTGTAAATCTTTTATTAAATCTATCCCTTTTAGTTCCCTGGTGCGAAATGAATGTCATTTCTGCCTTATAACGTCACTGTCTGGCAGAGTTTTAGGATTAACTTTGATTCGGTTTTTCTGCTCAACAGAAAATCCATGAGAATGAGACCCTAGACGAGCTCTTTGCGGACCTCGACCAGAACGGAGACCTGGAGATCGACTTCAAAGAGTTCATCACCCTCATCTCCATGGTGACCTCGGCATGCCATGAGCTCTTCATCCCAAGTCCTCATGACTGATTAGCATGTTCACTAATAAACACGATGAGGTAGATAGGAACAGTGTCTGTATTCTTTAAGAGGGAGTGAATGATTAATGCCCATTAAGATGACGTCTGAGTAGATTTTGACTTGGAGGCAGGTTGTTGCTACATTTGTTTTTTCTGTATAAACGACTTATTAAACGACTCTCTATGGTAAAATAGAGAAAAGTAGAAAATATAGTGTATGCAAATCTATGCTGCAATCCAATAGCACATCTTTACAAATATATTAGTTTCAGTCACATAATTCTGCAATGGTCTTTTCCATATATTTTAAGTGTGACAGCTATTATGTTACTATCCTTATCTGTGGCTGCACTGCAGATGCTATTTAATGGACGTGGCTGCTGTGTATATCTGAGGACTCTGTCACACAGGTCATTGTGTTTTCAGGAGTTGTAAGTGTACATAGTCAACCGGCACACGCTCAAGTTTCTCAAAGATGTCTCACCTCTCATCCAAGAGGTTTCTTCAGTTCTGTTCTTAAGGTACTTTGTACACTTGTACAACTCCTGACAGTAATTTTTGTGTAGTAGACTCATGCATTTGTGTTCTTCAGGTATGATTGTCAAATATATAAAAAATATATAATAAAAGTAAGAAGTTCTATTCTATTCAGTTCAGTCTCTCAATGTATTTGTTTTGCAATCGGTTTCCACTGAGCCAGGCCAACAACAACGTCAGCAATTTTCACTTATATACAGGGTTAGCATCCCACAGGCCATTAGTTATATGTCACCATTACTGCCTACATTTATCTTTATTGGATTTTGCCTGTAGTCATGTATTTTAAGTTGTTTTCACCTTTTTTAAATACACTTACCTCAGCTATTCTATTCCTATCTATTTATATGTGTGTATGTCTATCTATCTATCTGTCTATCTAAATTTTAGCTCAGCAGTTTGTAGCATTGTCATGTGTGACATTGATAGTCAAGTAATACATTTAATACAGCTGCATCAACAGTACCTAGGAAGTGTAACTGTATAAGTGGTCTCTCCTTCTCATGAGCTGAACTACTCTGACAGGGACTTAACTCTTCCTCCCTGTTGCCACTCTTCACTCCGCTCAATGTAAAGCGCTCGACCTGAAGGATGAAGTGAACACGTTTTACAATCCAGTTTCTGGATTGTAAAACTCTCTCTCTGATAAATGCAGCATTTTCACAGTCACACATAGTGAGTTCCTATCTCAAAAGTCCACTGCACCAAAGATTCACCGTCTCAGATGGTTTTCCATAAAATCTAACATCTTCTTCCAGGAGTCTTCTTGTGCTGCAGCATGGGGTGCGAGATGACCTCCCCACAGAGTGAACACTGCAAGGGGAAAAAAGTCAGAAATACAGTTATTACTCTCCATTACAGGTCCAATTTAACTTTTAACTTAACTTTTTGAAATTCTTCTCCAGACGACCAATATATTTACATCCTACCTTGTCTTAAGATTTTAATGAAGGGTCTGCAGCAATGGGACATGACTCACCTTTTTCAGGTTTGACTCTCCATAAGGATATTCTTGAATTTGGCGAGTAAGGCGGCTCGATCAGGTGACCAGCACCGGGGTACGACAAGCGAGTGAACAGGTGAGATTTATCTGCTGCCTTCAGGGTTTCTTCGATCTGATGATGAACCAATCATGGTTTTAAAAACAATGCAGACGAAGGTCACTCAATTTACTTTAGTGAGCGAAAAGAGACAAATCTACCAGGTTTGCGTTGTCTGTGCTTGATGCGTTCTGGTCATCTTCTCCCTCTATGTACATTAATGGGCAAGTGATGTTCTCGATCTGCAAAAACACAACAGGAAAATTCATGTAAAGCACAAAGTGTAGATACTGTTAGTGCATATATGAGAATGTGTTTTAGTGTTTGCAGGTGGCCGTGTCTTTCACATCACCTTCACTTTGCTCTCAGGGTCAAGATTAGCAAGCGAGGAGATTTCTTTGAAAGTGACAAGGCCTTGGTCATCATACTCCCAGTATTTATTGTTACTGAAACCATGAGTTAAAAGGAAGAAAAAAACTTTAATCAAGGTCATCAACGGTTAAGACAATTCCATCAACATTGAAAATATTGATATGTAATCCTACAACCCAGTGCTTTAGAGAGGTGAACCCTATCAGAAAATACAATTTACCTTTCAATGTTTTCAGTCCTGCCGTCTGCATCTGAGAGCTTGATGGTACTTCCCACTGGTCCATTGATACAAATCAAACAGGAGGGCTGGAGAGGAGAAATAAAACGTTATAGAGCTAAACATGTTTACCTGTTCTATGTTACTGACCGACACTGACGTACTTTGACACCTGGCTGAGTGGCATTTCGAAGAGTCAGGTAGACTCCATACGACAGACCGATCATCCCAACTCTGTCGGCACAGACCTGAGGATGATCTCGCAGCAGGTGGAAGGCCGACTGTTCAAACACAACGATGGGATATTTTGAGTAAATAACATGGTCATCAAATTAAGGCAGGTGATAAACAGGAAAAAAACAGGAATAGAAGGAAACACAAGGGAACCCAACAAATGAACCAACAAGGGAGATGAGAGACTAAATATACAAGGAAGGGATGATTGGGCACAGGTGAAACAAAAGGGGAAGACAACAGAAGTAAGCAAATCAAGGAAGTAAATAAATCAAGCAAAGATGCACAGCGCAAATCATAGTAAAACGTGAATAAAAAAATGTCCAATATCAATTTAAATTGACCATGTAACCATAGGCAGCCGGACAGAGGGCAGGACACTCTCGGGAAGAAGACTCAGAGGCTGGGCAGACAGGTGGAGCTGTTCTAGAAATTGTCTTGGAGGCTCAGCAGGATGCTAGAGACAGGAAGCTGGCAAAGGTGAGTCCCCACAGGAGGCAGAGCTGGAGGGTGCCGGCAAAGCCTGGGATGAAGGTGTGACCTCTCTAGAGGACAGCCGGGGGGTCGACTATAAAGGATACAGGGTGTGAGGCCAGCGAGGGTGGGTTTCTCCGGATGAACCGAAGGTCAGGCTGACAGGGAAGGAGGAGCTAGTGACAGCTGACTTCAGTCTGGAGGTCACAGACCAGAGAGGTAACAGTTGTCCTCCAGGCCGTCGGCCAATGGCACGCTGATGAGGATGCAGTCCGCACGTGATAAATTCCTAGTCACCATCAGGCTGGGAGCTATATGCAGTATAATGAGTTCATTAATTTAACACGACTGAATCTAATAGGACTAGCCTGATATAAATGACAGTGAATTTAATAGGCAAACAGAAAAGCAGGGGAGCCAAAAAAAAAACACAACATCTTGAATATGGGACAATTGAACCAAACCAAGAAGATGAGACATTGGAGAACAAGGCAGGAGCCAAACAAGAACCAACACAAACACCAGCGAAACAAACCAGCAAGGGAAACTGACAAAGACTAAATACATAAACAGGTATAGTTAGACACACAAACACATTCAGGGCGGGGCAGGAAGAGAATCAGGCAAAGGCATACATGGCAAATAATGTCACAAAGAAATTCATAAATTCCACAAAAGCATTTAAAGTCCTTTAGAGGAGCAAATCCTTACACCGTAAATCTTTTTTAAAGTGAAATTATTGAGTGAGAAAAGAAGATACAAGGCAAAATTTAAGCCCGCATCTTATCCTACCTTGAAATATGAATCATCAACATTGAGGCAGTTCTTTGGGCCAGGTAAGTCTTTGTGCTCTATGTAGGCAAGAGAGAAGCTGGCGTAGCCTCTGGATGCAAACAGAGCAGAGCGGTACTCCACCAGTCCTCCACCCATTCCCCAAAGGTCCAACATGGCAGGAAAGGGACCTGGACCTGCAAGAGATCAGTAGAGCAGACGCTGTTCAGGAGACAGTTGCCTTCCAACAGCTTTCCATGTCTATCTTATACAGTGCTTCATAGAGTATGCGTCAAATATACTCACCAGGGGGTAAGAATAACGTCCCTACAAGCGTGTTTTGACGAATCTCTATTCTCCTTACGCCTGGTGCCATGTACCAGCGCTCAGCAGTTACAGCTGCCAGCTCAGCACCCTGTGCCTCACTGGGTGACACATGCCCGTCCAGTACAGAAATGTGCACCACGTATGGAGTGTCCACATATTTTTTCCGCAATCTGTGGAAAGAGCACCACTTAGACTTGAAACTCTCATCGACCCAAAACGATTCATATAGACAACAAGCAGGTGAATTTGGTAACAATTCACCTGCTTGTTGTCTATATGAACAAGAATATTGATTGGATTCAATTTAATAAAAAGTCTAATATAAATGGTGACTACAGAGACATAGTTATTTCTGTAAGTCAGTGGCTGTAGCTGGGTTTAGCAATGAAAAAACAGTTTGTGATATTATACCACCAGGAGGTGTAAGGAAACTTTAAAACGCACAGTAGGGTGCATGTTAAAGTTGGGTTTGATACCTATTACTTTATTTTCTGGGTCTCTCAGGCTCTTATTTTTATCACTTGCCTCAAACCTTCTCGTGCTCCAGGAGCCGGCTGCAGTCCCCAGAAGAGTCCCATTGGCTCACAGCCCATATATGATCCCCCAATAGAATGATCCCTGCTCACTATTAGAGGAAGAAAGAGAGAAGGGAGAGGATCAATAAACGATTAGAAGTCTAGTTGTGTCTATTAACTCTGTATATTTACTAAAAGAAGAGTTAAGAATATAAGACTCAACTAACCACATATAATTTAAGAAAATTCAGGTTAAATCTAACATTTGTGGTGTTTTCCAAAATGTATTTGGACCAAATTGTATGATGATGTGTTAAACAGTCACAAAAGCTTTATATACATTCAGTGAGGTGATACAGTGATATGTAGGGTAATGAGTCGATACTCAGTGTGACTCACAGTTCACAGTGCCATCTGCATTTGTATTATAATGGGCGCAGGCCTCCCACAGGTCACCATCCTCACTGTGCATTTGTGCACAAACTGTAACTGGACTGCTCGGGGGCAGGAAGTGTCCTTTAATGCTGATCTGTTCGTCTATGAGAGCCCGAACAGGATCAGCTGTCAACAGAGGGGCTGGTCTACAGCTGCTCCTCCACCGGACTGCACCTGCAAGTAAAAGACACAGAAAAATGAATTAGAAAAGAGGGGAGATAGGTGCATTCATTTGGCAGAGGCTGTTGTCCTGAGCTGGAGGGAAAAATAACCCACTTGCTAATCAGTAGATTGACTTTTGACTTTCATTGTTAAGCTTGAGTACACGTTGACATGGAGAAGCTGAGAATCAAATCAACCATTAACAATTCCTGCCACTCAGTGATAGACATATTCTTCAATCACCCTATTATTTATATACATATTTCATGAAATCTTTTCTTTTTCTACTCTCAACATGTTGTTGGTGTAGATTGAGGTCTAAAAAAAACTGCAGTTGTTGTAATAATTGAGTTTCCTTGTCGTTTTGAGTCAAAGCACAATTGTATAACCAGGCTTATGCATGGGGAGCCCTGCCGCTCACTGTTATATGTATAAAATGTCCACGACATGTTATTTTACTGAAAATATCTCCTGACCCCTGTGAGGGTATGACAGAGGTGCATTAATCATCATCGGCAGGTTCAGGAATACTATAGTATATCATCTATAGACAAGTGCTGCCATTTTTAAGCCATCAATTAAAGTACATCTATTTGTGAAATACAGGTGATAACACTCTGCATGTCACAATCAGAGCTTCAGGCAGTAAACTCGAAGCAGAGTTAGATTCACTCTGGGTCAAAGTTGAATTTACAGTTTAACTGAGAAACAAGCTCTCAAAGAACAAGCAAAGATCTTACCCACTGCACGATGCAAGCCTGTCAGTTTCCAGTGTAGATTGAAGCATGGTTTTAACTTCATTCCCACCAGCTGCTGCATTGTGGTCACACATCGTCCCAGCATGATGGTCTTTTAAGATCCGATCTGAAAACACAGGAAGATGTTCACACTGGTTCACAGCTCTCTGGTCAAATGAAAAATGATCTGCTCCAGTTAAATATTTAACCTTACAACTGACCCAAGTCTGAACCAAGGGGCTGCACTCAACATCAGGCCTTTGCCCTAGTCTAGTATTGTGTAACAAAATAGTTAGAAGATGCTGCTTCCTGAAAAATGATTTTTCCAGTTTGCCTGGGACACCCTTTGAGCCAAATAATAATTATTAATGCCAGTTAAATCTAAACGAATTTTAACAATTCATAATCGAAATTACACATTACAATCTTTGACTTCTTCAAAGACTCATTGGTAAACGTTAGATTAGAGGTTGAGATGTTTAAGAAACTATTTAGTTCAAAGTATCTCTGATATTTTATGATGATAATTAATTAATTAATGAACTTAATCCACCCTAGAAGTTATCAAATGAATGTATTGGAGTAAAGAAATGCAACATTTCACTCTGCAAAGAAGTATTAAAAAATGGAAGTCATCTACAAGTATCTCAAAACGGTACTTAAGAACAGTATTTAAATGTACTCACTTACAGTAGAGCTGTTATGCTCTTAAATACACAGCACTTCAGTTACACCGAGCTAACACTGGGTGGCGCTCAGAACATTGCAGCATGGATTCAGCAAGATGTGTGAAATATTCCCTTCAGATTCTGCTCCATGTCGTCATGACCTCATCACATCACTCATGCAGACTTGATGTGAATCTCCTCATCTACAACATCCAAATAGTTTTCTATTGAATGCCAAGCAATCAACAATGGGCAGCAGGCCAATGAAGTAGGGTTGAACCATATAGCCGCTTTAACGTTTTCATATGAGTCTATATTGATATTATCATGATAATTATCACATTGTTGTTTCTTTTAAGTTTGTGGGAAGGTTGTGGTTTTAACTCTTCTTTATGAGCAGCACTTTGAGATGACTAAGTGAAGTGTTGAAGCTGCCTTCAGAAGAAAAGGAGAAGCAAATGGTCAGTAACTATACTCACAGGGCCTGTGGAATTTAAACAGTGACAGATTTTTATTAAGGGGTTTAAAGTGTGCCTAAAAAAATCTTCCCCCACACCATTACAGTACCAGCAGCCTGGACTGGTGACACACAGCAGGTTGTGTCCATGAATTCATACTGTTGATGCCAAATTCTGAGCCCGACCATCTGTGTAGCTCAGCATAAATCCGGACTCATCAGACCAGGCTTCGCTTTTCCACTCTTCAGTTAGTGCAACCTCAGATTTCTGTTCTGGCTGGAAGGAGTGGAGCATTGCTTTGTTTTCTTTGTATGATTAGGCATGTATATGTGTTCATATATAAAAGGCTTGGAGAACATATGTATCAATGTCTAGATTAGTTAATATCTAGAGTCATTAAATTCAGTGTGTGTGTGTGTGTGTGTATCTATAACAGAGAGAGACAGAGATTAAATATCGTCACCTTTCTAAATTAATGGCCTAAGTCTTTTTTTTGACAAGAATCATTTTTTTTGCCAAAATCATCTCCTCATGATGCTCTGGTAAAATCGCCTACATCCTCAGTTGAAAATATTTCATCTACAGTTTTTGTCTAATTTTTTCCACATTACGTGATCTAATTAAGAAGAATTTGAATACCGTATTGTAATCTAACAGCTAGATATTATGAGACAACAAACAAATTACAAAGGACCCTCTTTACAACAGCTTGTGCACCCCTAGGTTGGGTTGGGATTCTTTGGGAATCCCTGATGCAGCTTAATACAAGTAACCACGAGGCAACAAATGTTTTTCAGAATGATCACACATTTTTGACTGTACACCTCAAAGGGTTGAAATGTTTTTCCTTTTTGGTAGGAAATGCACTTGACAATTCTGACACTGGCGAGTTCTCATCCACTGAAAATGACAATGAGGCAGTCGTTGAAGAGATGAAGCAGCATGTACCAGGCCAAGACTCTGTTTCAGGTGAGCAGAAAATACCTTAAACACTCCTGTTGCTGTTGTTGAAGATGCCAAGTAGAAAAATCCACACGATGAAGAGGACCTATTGATGAAGATGAGGTCATAAACGCCATTAGTTTAAGAGGGTGACGATAAGATGGTTACATAACTTGTACTGGTCTCTCTCCTCACTCTGCTAGAGGTTTCTTCCAGTTAATGGGGGAGTTATTTCGCGTGCTTGATCATTGTGGGAACAACTGGGTTCCTCTATAATTTGAAGGTCTCCACTTTACTATGTAAAGTGCCTTGATATATTGTATGTTAAGATTTGTCACTATACAAATAAAATTTGATTGAATTTAGGCTTAACCTCTGAGTTAATTAACATACCTTTCTCAGTATAAAAATGCAATACTGTTTCAATGCAAAGAATTTAGAAAATACTTCTGCACTAAAGTATGATAATTATACAAGACCAGCTGTTTCTGCAAACAAGTTAAAATGCTGACGAAGGGAACTTTTTCATTGCAACACATACATGTCGACAATTGTAGATTAAGCCCCCCAAATCTCAGATACGTGTGTTATCATTGAGTCAATGGTTAGTATGCATCTTGCTAAAATTAATCTACAGACATATTTAACATAGTTCAATGACGTTCTGGATGTAAAGGAAAGTTGCTCATTCCTTTTCAATGAACACGTCAGGGGTGGGCTAAAAGAGCTCCAGTGCAAAGTCCATATTTGTCTGTTTTCACTCAGAGGAACACGTGACCCTCCAGATTCACCACCGGGTCATATTCACAGAGGGATCTTACCACCGAAGTCCTCCCGAGTGCGATGGAAAGTCCCGTTGAAGAGCTCAGTCAACCACGCACATCTCCGGGGAGACGACAGAGGAAGAGGACGGACCAGTGAGATGACCTCAAATAATTCCTGACTGGGAATAATCACGTGAACGTCTCATAAAAGGCGGAGCATCAACAAGTTGGTGAAAACGAAGGGTGGCATATTTTTATATCCGGTCACTTTATCCAGTCTACATATCCAGTCTATAACAACACAACCTGAGGAGTGTTCGACGTCTCTTAGTATAAATAACATAGTCCTCACGTACGTAATGACATACGTACGTTATGATAAGAACGATGTCAGAACTGATTTCAAAATAAAAGTCTCCAGTGAACGTGAGTTTCGCTTTCTCCTGTCAATAATGAACGGAGAGAATTGATGAATGAATGCATGAACAAGTAAATAAATGCACAAGTAAGTAAAAGGGATTTGAAATAATAAATGGAAAAATAAATAAATTACCCTGCTACTTAGTCTATAGGGTTTTTATATTGTGTTTTATTTGGTTTATTTTTGTCGTGCACTGGTTGGTGGTTGTACATCAAATTGCCCTTGAAGGATAATACATTTTCTTTTAGGGACAACTTTAGTTAATCACAAGCTGCACAAATCAAGCAAGACCAGCAGAGGAACCCAGCAGCCAGCAGGGAGCAGCCTCAGGACATCACATGGAAACAAGCAGCAGCAGACTGTTTGGAAATTAAACAAGAACGGTTCAAGGATGTTTATTTCAAGAGGAGGTCTCAATAGGGCAACAAAAAGCTACGACAAAAAAAAATATCATATCAGCTTCTGATTCTCTGTAATGTCCTGCCAGTGCTACTCATCCAGTACGTTATGTTTTCACCCCTGTCCGTTTGTTGGTGTGTTTGCAGGATTGATCGAAAACTACTTAACAGACTTCCATGAAACTTTGTGGAAGTATGAGACTTGAGCAAAGAAAGAATCCATAAATTTCCCAGAAATACCCAGCCTATTTAGAAGACTTGCAAAACTCGGTTCAGCTTGAAGTTGAATTTAAGGAGACTGTTGGGCCTAGACGTGGGCGTGCACTCTACTGCGTGCCACACTAGTTACTTCTTGTTTTGTGCCCTGATTTATCCAAATATTTTTGTTGACAAGAAAGGTCAATTCATTTTAAGAAAGGATTTAGAAATAAATTTGTTTGTGAGTACAGACTTTATGAGTTCAAACTGTCTTCCTTCCTTCCTCAGTGTGCTATTTGCCTTGTTTTTTATCTATAGTCTTTTTATAACGATGGATGACGCAGCTCCACTTCCTGCCACTATTCATAAATGTCTTGATACCCGATGTTCCATTGATACACACGGTCAATTGATCACGAGTCACGGATAAAATTATGATTCCACCCACTTACATGAAGGAGGCAGGGTTTATGATCTTTACTGCAGCCAGCCACCAGGGGGCGATCATGACGATTTAGCTTCACTGTAGGGGAGCTGTCATGTCACCTATCGATTTGTAATCTCTCAGAACAGAAACATAACCCCCAAACATGAAGTAGGAGAAACGATCAATACATGAATACAAGTCAGATAGAGGGCAAACACTTTCTCATTCTTTTCTCTTCCTCTACTCAGAGTTTCCAATCACTCCCAATGTACCTTTTCCTCTCTCCTGCACACCTTCATTTGACCTTTCCATTCCATTTCTTTTAATCGACTCAGACCGACTGAGAGCTGAAGCTCATTGTGATGCGGCACACAGCTGTACACAACTGTGTCTCTCTCCCCAGACTGCATTGTTACAGTGACCTCCACAAATATCTGGAGTGAATGTGGATTTTTGATCCATTTATCCAACAGAGTCACAGGTTCCCTGTGGACAGAGAGGCTTATGTGCACTGTGCACACTATAACAAAGTGGGTTTACTTTATTAATCAGATGAAACAAGCTTTCTTTTGTATTAAATTACACACAACTAGAAATAATGTCATTAAATATACATTAAACAATCACAGTTGTACTCTAATAAGATGTAACCAGCTGTACTATTAATTATTATTATCATTGTTATTATCATTATTATTATCATTATTATCGTTATTATTATTATTATTATCAATAATTATTGTTCTGTATTGGCAGCAATCACTTGTCCGGTACATAAGCCCATACTGAAACACGTTGACATACAGATTCAATATTTAATGTTTTAACCCTGAGACATAACTCAAATGAGAGACCTGTAATGAAAAATACAAGTAAAAATAAAAATGACATCAGCACATAAAACAAAAAAAGATCAAGAAAAAAGAGGTGACTAGAGATCTGGCATTACACACATTAAAGGTGACCATCTTTCAATAAACCTGTTTCACTTGTAATCCTGCCGTGTTTTTCTATATAAAAAAGACCCGTCAGACCCTGTCTCTATAGTAATATTGGCTGGGCCACCGAGGGAATACACTTCTGGATGTGGTGATGCCTTGAGACAGCAAAGATGGCTCCAGGGCCTCAGGTGGCAAAGATGGCTCCAGGGCCTCCGACGGCAAAGACGGCTTTGGGGCCTCCGACAGCAAAGTCAGCTCTGGGGCCTCCGACGGCAAAGTCGGCTGTGGGGCCTCCAATTGCAAAGTCGGCTCTGGGGCCTCCGACGGCAAAGTCGGCTCTCTGGGCTTTGGCCGCCCTCTCTTGGCTTTCTGGGTGCCGGACTTCTTCCTAGATATCAGAATTTAGCAGAACATAAGCAGGTTTGTAACTATAGTTTTTTCCATACACAATCAGATGAAGAAGAATATGGAGATAAGGTTCATCTCACCACCATAATGGGCTTCGTGGAATAGGGGGAATTTGGTCTGCAATGTTGGCCGGCCAGCTAGGTATAGGCAACATACTTTCACGAATAAGCGGTTTGTTGTTCCAAAAAGGCATCGTCAGGCAGGGAGCGTTTATATGCGTCTGCAGCTGCTTTTTCCTGAATCGAACTGTCATAACGTACAAAGTATACACATTAGTTAATTTCCACGATGAAAACGAAGGTATGTATTTATGAAACATTTAAACGTTCATTAAATATATAGTATTTAAATGGCCCATTCTAGGGGGACATTTTTTTTATATTGATAATACAATTTAGATCATTTCAAAATAGTGAAAATATCACAAAGGTTATTAGGGCCCGAGCACCAACTTTTTGTCACACCGTTTGACCGTGACGTGGCTTCAAAGTTTGATTAAATGCCATCAAACACGAGGTTCTGTATCTCGGACATGTATTGTCCAATCGAGTCCAAACTAGACATGTAAGACAAGAGTCTCGGCCTGATGACTAGTTGCAGAAAGGTGGACTATGGGCAGAGAATCCAATGGTGGTCTCTGGTTCAACTCCACGGAGTGACAACACAAAACCATACCTGGACGGACAACACCAGGATCTGTTCCCCACTGTCTAAGTGCCTACCCCACCCCTCTGTCTAAGTGCTCCTGAGCAAGGCACCTTACTCCCCCAACACCTGCTCCCCGGGCGCTGTGCATGGCTGCCCACTGCTCTGTGTGTCCTCCTGTGTTCACCAGATGGGACAAAAGCAGAGATGAAATTTTCCCCCATTTGCATGTCGTGTGTGTGTGCATGTGTGTGGGACCAATAAATGTATCTTATCTTATCTTATCTACACAGAAATTATGACTTGAAATCACAGCGCCCCCTGGTGGCTACAGGAAGTGACATTTGTATTCCTTTGATGAACTGCTCCTGGCTGCTTTACAATATACAGCTCAAATGAGCTCAGTCAAGTCATTATATATATGTCTGTGCATAATAATAGTGATGGCGCCACCTACTGGCATTAGGAAGTAAGCTTTGTTTTACAAATATGATTCGATTAACATAACATGTTCACAGTGTGATGTGCTATTTGATATGCCAGCTCTCATGCTTTCGCCGTGTGACACACGGTTTTGCATGTAGGTGGTTGACTAAGTCACAAAATTTTTTTAAAACATCAACGTATTAGGCCGTCATGAAGTACAAGGAGCGGGCGCGTGTGTGTGTGTCTGTGTGTGTGGTTCCAAATAGCGCACCGTAGCCCCGCCCCCTGCCCCCGCGCACTCGCTCAGGGAGACACAGAGAGATCAGCCCTTGTTCACGTGAAGCAGCCTCTCAGTGACTCACTGCTTCTTAACTATGAAAACAGTGAAAACACAGAGTTTCTCTGGTCTCAGCTGATCAGAGATCAGCGCCTCAGCTTCTCGATCAGAGCAGAAGCTGCAGTTGGTTTCTATCGAGCTTCAGTATCTGTGTTCGCCTCCAGTCTGACTTGCTCTCGCTTTTTGTTTTAATATTCGCCAACTAAAATATATATTTTTAAGCTACTAGGCTGCAGCTATATGTTTTTATTTATTTCAAAATAGGGTACTTCTTATTTCATACATTTTCCACAAATATAGGGACTCAAATAGCCCTACACAGTTCTGTGTTTAATTTGTTTCAAAGTAGGCCGACACTTGCCTCTGTATTTTGTTTGTTTGTTATTTTGTTGCTTGTCTGTTTGAGAGGCCTGACTGCTATGTTCACAGCAAACTTGAAAAAAATGTAATATTAAGCCATGGTTTAACTGCACTATAGGCTGAGTCCTTTGAAATGACGGAGAAAAAATTAATGAAGGGACATTAAGAAGAGATACAAATTTGTGATTAATCGCGATTAATTTTGAGTTAACTATGACATAAATGCGATTAATCACGATTAAATATTTTAATAGTTTGACAGCATTACATATAAGATGAAGAAATTAATATATTTGTCTTACCTGCTCTGGGTCTGTAGGAGCAAATAGATTGTTGATGTTGGATATACCTTTTAATCTTGCCACCAGGTGAATGCAGCTCCTGTTTAGACAAGTGTTTCTCTGCTTCATAGGAGTAGAAAGGTGCAAGGTCTAGTTAAGATTTAGATGAAGGGATTTCCTTTACCTTCCCCATATCCTTTACTTGAGAGCCCCCTTGATGTCATAGATTCCTGACTGTTATAATGAGTGATGCAATATATAAAGTAGATAATTGACTCTTTTTTGGGAGAAGCAGATCCAATAGAGGGCGGTAATGCACCTCGATGTGGTTTCCACCTGGCAGTAAATTGAATGAAGAAGTTTATAATTTTTAATTTGCTCAACCAATTGTGCCTCAATATTGATAAATCTCCAAAGATAAACTTAAATAACAAATGTATCTGTATTTGCAGCATATGTTTCATTTCTAAATTTTCTGCATTTATTTGATTGTGTTTCAGGAACAACAGCAGCACTTTGGTCAACTCTTATTGTTTTAAAATATGCTTTATAAATAAAAATTAATTTGATTCGAGACTTAGAGCGCTAAGGATGTCTGATCTACTGAGTGGACCACATGGCTTCCATAGTACTACCATACAAGCCAGCAGCATGTCAGCGCCCTGGCACTACTATTGGCCGACATGTACACAAATTTATTAGGGCATGTGTCCTTTTAGAACAAACAAATAAGTCTCTTGGATATGCTTTAGTGGTCATTTGGGCTTTCATCAGATCAACTTCAAAGTTCAAATAAAAATTTCTAGGACTGCAAAGCAGCACTGGGCGGCCCCGAGCACATGTATTTTGAAGCGTTGCATGCGCTTTGCCTGAAAAAAATGTATAAACATTGACACATAGAGCTGTTCTTGATCATGAGACAGAAGTTTGGTGGTGATAGGACAATGCACAGTGGAGTTATGACAACATCATCTCCTTTGGCGATTCACTGTCCATGTATGTCCACGATACAGAACCACGTGTTTTAATGGCGTGTGTGGCATTGACACCGCACCGCGGTGTCCTGAATAATAATAACAATACAAACATTTAAAAAATTTTAGAATACACTTTCCAATTTTCTGCAAATTTTGGTAAGAATTTGAGCATGTTAAAGCCCTGAAAAATAATAATAATAATCATTACAATTTCAATAGGGCCTCACTGTCAGTGCTTGACAGAGCTCGGGCCCTAATTAATAATTCTTTAGAATTGATGACTCTTCGCAATTTCCGTTGTGTGACCAATCAGACCTCAGGATACAACGCTTTTAAAGACCAATCTGACTTTAGAGCTGTAAAATTAAATTATAGGCCTTCATCATAAGAAACGAACACACACAGACAAGGACAATGGTAAATGGTCTTGTCAAGTCTTGAAGACCACTCAAAGCGCTTTACTGTACAGTTTTGCCATTCACCAACTCAAACGCACTTTCATATAGGGCCTCAACGTGGTGCACTTTATTATACATCAATCACACACTGATAACAGCCGTCAGGGGCAATTTGGGGTTCGGTATATTGCCCAAGGACACTTTGGCACACAGAATGGCAGAGATAGCATATCTGATGGAAAAAGATGTATTCTTGATTAAGTGTGAAGGAAAATGTGTTAAATTAACACCATAGAATAGGGAAAATACAAACGTTTTAGCATTTCATGCTCACATACATGTAGTTCTTTTAATCTCAACAGTGCAATTCATCACAGATTCATCGTCTCTGATTGTTATCCAAAAAATCTAGGACCTTCTTCCAGGAGTCTTCCTGTGCTGCTGCATGGGGTGCATTCTGTGACTACTGTAGGAGACAAAATTAATTCAGAAGTACAGTTAGTATTACTTTTACAGCTCACACTGGTTCAGGATCTGAGAAAATGAAAAATGCGGCTATGGGACAGGACTCACATATTTCTGAATTGGCACTCATCAGGGACAATCTCGAAATTGGAGAGTAAGGCAGTTCAATCAAGTGGCTAGCACCGGGGTACAACAAATGAGTGAACAGGTGAGATTTATCCTTGGCCCTCAGGGTTTCCTTGATCTGGAGACCAGAGAATCAGTGTTATAAAAACAATAAGGTTATCCATCTTCTATAAAGTCGTTTTAAAAATGGAAACATTGACCAGATTTGCATTCTCCCTGCTCGCAAGGTTCAGGTCATCTTCTCCCTCTCTGTACATTAATGGGCAGTTGAGGTTTTCTATCTGCAAAGACACAACTCTGGAGTTTATAAAATTGACATGCAGCAGGTTTAGTTTTCAGCCATTGTTGTGTGTTGTATTTAAAGAAACACAAAGATACAAAAAAGAAGAAAAATATATAAAGAGCGGGGGGGGGGGGGGGGGGGGGGACGACACAGGAAAGAAAAGGGATCCCCCCACCACATCCCCCAGATTCAGGCAACCAATCAAGTGTGAAACAATAGATCTGTACACAACATTGGGAGGCGGGAATGTTTGAATACAGAAAATCAACAAGGAGGAATTAGCTCACCAACCATCAGGTTGAAACGAGGGTAGTATAGGTTGAAGATTAAACGCCCACTTGTAAAGTTTGAAGCTCATGAGGTATAAACTGCCAACCTGCATTGAATTTGGTTATTACTGACGGCAATTTGCTGCGTTATTGGGGCGGAGCAGGAAGCGGTAGCATTGGCATCGGCAGGATGATTTCTGGCAGTGTTGAAGCAGATAACTTGTCGTAATGTACAAAAATAGAGAATATATGTTGAATGCATGGGTTGTCAATATACAACATTGCACCATCAGCATAAAATGAAATATGCTGATCTCATAAAGGTATGTTGATATACTTCCTTAATCATATCAATAAAAGGTGAACCAAAACCTAAAGACTTGATTATAAATCATATTATAAATGTTGCTTGTGCTAGTTTGAGAATGTGTGTGTGCTGAACTTGTCTTCAGTCTGCACAGGAGTGTGTTTGTGTGTGTGTGTGTGTGTGTGTGTAATAATAATAATTAATAACTTTATTTATTGATGATCAAGACATGAAAACAATTTCAACAAATACGATCAAACGTGTTCCAAGAGCAGCTTAACAACCCAACCTTTAAGTCAAGATTAGATTTGGTAGTAAAGTCAATGACACATTTCCTCCTGAGGAATCAGCTGTCCAGTTCAAATATCTATTAAGTCCATGTTATATACCAGAAAACCAATTTTTGCATGATTTCCATCGATAAACCAATAGAATGAACGATACCCTGTTCACCTGTTAAACCAGTATGTTAGGCTATGGACTTATAGTGGACATATGATACTACATCTAAATAGTAATTACAGTTTACCTTTCAGGGGATTCAGTCCTGCCATCTGCATCAGGGATTCTAATGAAACTTCCTACTGGTCCATTGATACAAATCAAAAGGATGGCTGTAGAGGAGAATATACAAATCGAAATCAACTTTATACAGCTAAACAACTAGTAAATGTATTCTTGTATATTTCCATGTACATGGAGGTCTGTATTCATCCAACTATAAGTTGATAAATAAATGATACTGACGTACTTTGATTCCAGTCTTTGTGGCAATTCAAAGAGCCTGGTATGACAGACCGATGACCCCAACTCTGTCGGCGCAGATCTGATGATGATCTTGCACGGGTGGAAGGCTGACTGTTCAAACAGAACGATGGGAAATTTTCAGTAAATAACATGGTCATTAAATCAACTGAGTTTTTTAAGCAAAATGAGTACATAGGTGTGGGAAGGTTCTGGGTTCCAACTGAACGATTGGTCAGGGTCTGTCTGTGTGGAGTTTGCATGTTCTCCTGATGTTCTCCTCGTCTAATTTCCTTCCTGTTTGCATTAATTGGAGACTATAATTTCTCATACTTGTGAATGGGGGTTTGTCAAGCCAAAGTCAGCGCTGCGATAGCGACATGACAGTTCAATGTCATCCTGAAACTCTCAATTGGTAAGCGGTATAGATAATAGATGGATGGATGTAGTACATGATGCGGAGAGAAAATAACATATCATCCTACAAAATTAAAGCCTGCATCTTATTCTACCTTGAAATAAGAATCATCAACATTGAGGCATTTCTTTGGGCCAGGTAATTCTTTGTGCCCCATGTAGGCAAGAGAGAAGCTGGCGTAGCCTCTTGATGCAAACAGAGCAGAGCGGTACTCCACCAGTCCTCCACCAATTCCCCACAAGTCCAACATGGCAGGAAAGGGACCTGGACCTGCAAGAGATCAGTGAAGTAGACGCTGTTCAGAAGACAGTTGCCTCCCAACAGCTTTCCATGTCTATCTTATACAGTGCTTTATAGAGTATGTGTCAAATATACTCAACAGGGGGTACGAATAACGTCCCTACAAGTGTGTTTTGACGAATCTCTATTCTCCTTACGCCTGGTGCCATGTACCAGCGCTCAGCAGTTACAGTTGCCAACTCAGCACCCTGTGCCTTACTGGGTGACACATGCCCGTCCAGTGCAGAAATGTTGAATAAGTATGGAGTTTCTACATTTTTTTCCCTCAATCTGTGGAAAGAGCCCCACTTAGACATGAAACTCTCATCGACCGAAAACCATTTATAAACAAGTATTTGAGTTTGATAGTGTCAGGGGGGCTGGCAGAAGTGGCAGGCGTGGACCCAAATGCACGACACAGAAGCAGGCTTTGGATAAGGCAAAGTTCTTGGTTTATTTAACGAAGCAGGGGTCAGATACCAGGCAGTCAGTCCGATGATAAACAAATCCAAGAGGGAGCAGGCCAGAGATAATCCAGGGTAGACAGAGCAGGGGTCAGGAGCCAGGTAGTCAGTCCGAAGCAAGCAAAAACCGACAAGGGGCAGGCAGAAGAGGAGTCCAAGGCAAAGGCAGGCAGGTCAGGAGGGAGATCAGGCAGTAAAGGTATCAGGTAAGTAGCGCTGGAAAGATTAGGCACGAACACACTAAACGATCTGGCAGAGGACAAGAGGAACAGGCATGCAGATATAGAGGGGAGACTAATGAGGGAAGTGAAGACAGGTGCGTCTGTGGGTGGCGCCGATGCAGAGGTGCAGAGCAGGAAGGGAGTGGCCGAACTCTGAAATGATACAAGATTTGGTAATAGAAATTAAGACAAGTGAAAACATTAATAGGAGGGTGAATCTGTGACAGATAGTGTGCCTCTAATACTCTGAGTGATCAAAAACACATGAATAAAAAAGATATATCAATTAACCAATTGAACAGCGATGTATATCTTTATAAATATCATAATTTTGAAACATTTTCGTGTAATGACCCAAGTTTAAGATTATTAACCTAAATATTAGCATAAAATGTCTCCTCTTTAATGCACAGGTACATTTTAAGGTTGGGTTGATTCCACAATCTTTCTTTCCTGGGGCTGTAAGTCTCAGTAACCTTGTTTGTATCACTTGCCTCAAATTATTTTTTTCTCCAGGAGCTGGCTGCATTCCCCAGAAGAGTCCCATTGGCTCACAGCCCAAATATGAGGCCCAAACAGAATGATCCCTGGTCACTATTAGAGCAAGAAAAGGACAAAGAGGGGAGAGGATCAACTGAAGAGAAACCATCATCAATGCATTGAAAAAAACACCTGATTTGTAAAACTGTGATATGGATATTTTTTTAAATATAATTAAATCGTGACTTTATTTGTTTAATATCATGTTACATTGTTGAAAAATTACATTACAATAAATAGTAATATGTATGGAACTCACAGTTCACAGTTCCATCAGCATTTGTATTATAATATGCGAAGGCCTCCCACAGGTCTCCATCCTCACTCTGCATTCGTGCACACACTGTAACTGGACTGCTCGGAGGCAGGAAGTGTCCTTTAATGCTGATCTGTTTATCTATGAGAGCACGAACAGGAGCAGCTGTAAACAGAGGGGCTGGTCTACAGCTGCAACTGCACCTGCAAGAACAAGACACAGACAAATTTACTCTGAGTGGTATTTTGGATGTAGTTATTTAAAATTAAACGATAAAGACATTTTCTGATAAAATAAACACGATTTTGTAGTTTTACTAAATAATCTATTGTGCTTGGAGGGTAACATTTAATACAGGGGCATATCATTGCTGCATGTCAACTAAATGAACATTGGATAGTTCAGGAATACATTTACAGTCTTAATATCAATGTCAAGATGAATTGATTTGCAAAATTTCTACAATACGCTGTTGTGTTAAAAAGTCAATCCTGAGGCTGAAGCAGATTCACTCATTTTATATTTAATCATCCAAATTGTACAAATATTACACCTTTTGAGTTTTAAAGACAACTGTAGGACACCAAAACACTTTCTTTCCTTTATTCTGCTCCAATATGCAAATTTACCACTAGATGTCAATACATTTTACACACTGAACCTTCAACTGAGAAACAAGTTCTTGTACCTGATCTGAAAAACAGAAAAAATAACCAACAATGTTCTTACCCACTGCACGATGCGACCTTGTCAGTTTCCTGTGTAAAGTGAAGCATGGTCTAATCTTCATTCCCATGAGATGCTGTATTTTGTCACACTTGCACAAAGTCTCAGCATGATGGTGTTTCTGTCTACCCAAGATCAACCCTGAAAACACAAAAGACATTCAAACCTGTCCTGTGAAATTGAATTGTTTTTGCCACAATTAAATATTTCATCTTACAATTTATTCAAGGCTGAGCCCTGCTCTTGTATTAGAAATGGAAAGCATCACAGGGGCGATCCGTACCCTGCACACAAACTGTATATACCCCAATCCGGCCATGCTGACCTGTTGAAATGTGGCGGTTATGCACTTTGACGTTAGCCAAGCGAAGAAGATAAAGAACTGGTTTAAATTATACTAATAACATTATATAATTATATCATTTTTACCGAATGATTACACATTTTTACTAAGTCTAAATAAAGTATATTGTGACTTTAGTGAGTTTATTCAAGAGTACTGTGAGTTTACTGTAGAGAACAGAGGTGATCAGACTATATGCAAATGTGGCTGTGATCAGTGGGTACAGATGTTGTGATGCGATCACAGCTGGCTCACCGGGGAAGAAGAACAGGGGCTTCACATTAGTAGAGCTCCATGGGTCAACTAAGCAGGGGCAGGAAGCGGCTGCCAGACTTGATTAAATCAGTAAGGGTAAGCAGCTTTGTATTGTGTGATGAACTTTAGATAAAAAGGCAGGAATACGAAATCAGGCACTGTGATAGCATATTCGTACAAATAGCGTAGCATGTAATTTGGACCATACATAATATTAACTTGTCCTGATGAGCTCCAAAAGTCATCTGGATGAACCTTCCCAAGTGATACAAAGTAAGAAAACATTTTTTTTAGATGCAGTGTTGAGTTCACTTGTCAACACACACACACACACTCCTTTGTCCTCCATTCACTTACTATGGTATAGTGTCAGAAAGTAGTTAACAAGTAATTCTGCTTTGAGACTGGCTAAGTCCTGAAAATGGAGATTTTATTAGCTGGATAATTAATTTGAAACTGTCTAAGATAAATTGCTAATGCCAGTGGCGATCTGTTTACGTTTGGTGAGCCAGTGCCTGCTGCAGTCTCAAGTAACTGTGCCTGGTTGACACAAGAGGAACCTCTGGCAGTTTTCCTTTGTCCTCCAGCAAAACTTGATTAAAGCGACAGACAAAAGTCACTGAAGTGAAAAGTTAACAATAATATCACATGAGAGAAAGATGAAGAAAACTCAATGATGTCAAAGCAACATTAAGAGCATCACATAATACGGTTGGTGACGATTCTGCATCCTGTCCCTCCTCAGCAGTGAAGACCCTGATCATGGCCCAGTAGTGTCAAATTGACTGGTGTTAGTCGTCCTTTTTTAATATAAATAAATGTGTCCAAGACGAGGGAGATGACAATCCATTTTAGGATGAGTCCTGTGGTCATCTCTCCCCTGGTGATAAATGACCAGCTGTTGAGGTCGTGCAGCAGAACAAACATCAGCTCCCTCGTTAAAAAAGCCCAACAGAGGATGTACTTCCTGCAGCAGCTGAAGAAGTTCAACCTGCCAAAGCCGATGTTGATGAACATCTACACTAACATCATAGAGCTCATCCTAACCTCCTACATCACCGTATGGTACGCTGCTACTACAGCAAAGGACAGGGCCAGATTGAAGTGCCTCATTCACACCAACGAGAAGGGGATCAGTTGCAACCTGTCCTCTCTCCAGGACGTGTATGTCTCCAAGACTCTGAGACGTGCAGGTAAGATTGTGGCAGACAGCTCCCACCGTGGACATGGACTGTTAGAACCACTTACCTCTGGCAAGAGACTAAGGGCCATCAGGACCAAAACCTCACGCCCCAACTCCTGCTGGCCTCATCAACAAGTCAAGTTTTATCTTGCAGAATCCAATCCCTAGTGTTTACTTATAACATTTTGCATAATCCCTGCCCTTGTGCTTAGAGTACTATTTTATATTTAGGGCCCGAGCCCTAAATTGTAAGAATTATTATTATTTATTTTTAGGCAAATGAAATGGCTTTTTGAGGGCTTTAATTGATTGTGTTTTCTATTTTATTCCTATTTTTTCTTAATTTTTATATTCATACATCATGGCAAATAACAGCAAAACTTTTTTATGACACAGTCATACCTTCTTCGAATAGCTGGTTCACCAGGATGAACAAGGCCAGATAGGGTTGAGTCAATTGAATTTAATATGTTGATCTGCCTTCAATGTTAACGTCTTCAGGCACCAGGTTTGGTCTGTATCGTGTTCCTGAAAATGGTGTCAAAAATCATGTGGATCAAAAACTATGTATCCACTTTTTTTTTACACTTTATATAATTATATAACACTTTATATAATTGTTTTTATTACATTTATATGTTCTATGTACTTATATTTCCCCACATTTAAGTACTGCATTTTACTCATTATTATTTACTGATGCCTCTGTTTGACTCTTGCTGTTGTAATATTACAAATGTCCCCATTGTGGGACTAATAAAGGATTATCGTATCTTATCTTAAACTGAAAGTCAACTTAAAAACAGCAAAGTCCAAAACCTATTGCAGTATGTAAATGACATGTCTCAACCTTTACCAGCAGTACATACACAGTACACAAAACAGCCAACTGGATAAATTTGAGGGCATATTTACAAAATATTTCTTACCACTAAAGGAGGAGGCCCTTCAAAAATGAGAGAGAAAGTTCCTGATTTTTTTTATCTCATGAGTGAAGTCTAGTCAAATGTATTTCATTTTATGTTATTTAATCAACACAATAACAAATTTCATCCTTGTGTGTTTGAGAAAGTTAAATTTTGTCATTATTTTGCTCTCACAACCAATAAAAAGCTACACATAATAATTGTGTTGAACCTAAATAATAAGACATGAAAAATATTTTTGTAGTTATTGTTCAACTCCAAATATATCACAAACAATTGAGGCCTGTCATAATCAAAATGACACGCAAAACTATTATCAGCATTTGGGAACAGTAGGAAAAGTGCAGAAGAAAACACACATCAGGTAAAATAAATACATTTACGTATACTCGAGGAGAACCTTCATCTTCTTCAATCACGATCATTTATTAACTTAAATTTCATTCCATTTCAATGAAGCTACTGCTACAACCACCCACACATTTAAAAGGGAAACCATTTCAAAATAAAAGGAAAGAAGAAACCGTGACTGTGTCGTGTGGCATCATACATGCAGGTGTTTTGTTATAAATTACGAGACCGTTTGTCCTTTTTCAAAAGATGAATCAACAGGAAAAATCCCACACAGATTGTTGTTTTCTTTATCAATGGTATTCTACTTTGAAAATAGTTTAGGTCGTTAAAGTTTTCTTTCCGGGGTCGCCACCGGGACTTCCGTGTTGTTAGCCAGGTCCAGCAGTTGAAGACAACAAGGCCGAGCTCGATGTCGGTGTCAGTGTGGAGACAGGAAGGACACGTGAGGCTTGTGGTGAACACTTGGCCCTGAAGTCCCTGTAGCCCAGGTGTCAGGTGTGTATCCGCTGCTCCTGGGACCAGACTTAGCACACAAGCTAGCACGATGCTACCTGTTGGTCAGTCTCCGTGTAGTTGAGCCACCGCTAACTTAGCTGCTGTTTACACCCACTGTTGAATCTATTGGTTCTTTGTGGTTAAATTAACTGAATGCCATTTTGTTTATCGTATGTAAAAGACCCGGGCAACTTCGTTAACACTGCGTATCTGATTTATTTTCGCTTTGGCCAGACGTTGAATGTGTGTAGTTGTAAAGTAACTAAGCTAGCTGGTTGCTCGGTGCTAGCTGTGTGCTCCTCAAGTTTACCTGAATCTAATGAAATGAACTGTGTGTAATTCTAACATCATTATGACACACGCTGTTGCTGATCTAATACAATAACACGAGCTGTGGTTGTCATCAGCAGAAGTTAATCGCAGCTCTCCTGTTGTGTGTCTTCATATACACAATGGATTATAACACATTTGGGATGAGACACCAACCTGTGTGTTGGATAGGACCGTAAACATCTACAGTGACTTAAACTGTTAGCACTGCACTGTCCTGTAGTCGTAGTCTGTTCACCACCATACACCTTTACACATGTGCATACAGTAAAACAAATATTAATGTGCAACAACACAGAACTAAATGCTGAAGTCATTATCAGCTTCAAAAATGCATTATTATTTGGACTTTTATAGTAAAGATCCATCCTTGCTTTAGAGCGGAGAGAGCTTAACCCACTGCAATTAAGAAAACCTATGCAAATAGAAAAAACACGTGCGAATTAAGAAATCAACTTCATCAATGTGGTGACACAAGAATTGAACTACCGGCAGGTTTTTCACTTTTTTTGTTACCAGGAAATATTTTTGGTGTCTTTTTCGCAATTCCCACGTGTTGTCTTTTCCGATGGATGAAGATGTATTCTGACTTTCTTAATTTTAGCTCTCTCTGCCACCCTATTATTATGACATATTGAACATAAAAAAGGTACAGAATTGAAAACATCTCTAGTCAATTGATCTTTCAGTGGTTAATAGTTTATGACTCTGGTCTCTTGGGACGTTTTGTATTGCTTAAACTAATGAGGGGTTTGTTACACAGATCCAGGATCACCGTTTTATATCTAACCAAGTGTTGCACAATAATTACAAGCTAAAGGTGTTTATTACATTTGTATTGTAGAGGTCATGGTGAGCTCCAGCATGATGTTTTGAAAAATTATTTCAGACTCGGCCATTGCCTGAATTGTGCGCACTTATTGATGTTCTTCTTTTGTCTGTTAAGATTGTCAAATAAATGTTTAACACTGCACAGCAATATATGTGGCTTTGAGAATTAACTGTCGTCCTGCATAACTGTCCCATTTCAGTGTTTGATCAAACTATTGTCATAAAATTCAAAACCCACGAATGAAAGGTACTAATGGATTTTACAATGTCATTTCTTTTCATTTCAGATTTTGCATTCGCACACACAGGTCTCACTGAATGGCTGGGCTGGTAACATTTTAGGCCAGCTGTTATCGTCCTTCGCACCTGTACAGGTAGCACAATGGCCAGTCACTTCCGTAGCTACATCTGGGACCCAGTTCTCATCGTGGGCCAGATTGTGCTGATGCAGTGCATCTACTACAGCTTCTTGGGCCTGTGGTTGGCGGGAGTGGACAGTCTGGTGCATTCTAGTCGATCACTGGACCAGATCTTCAGCTACGAAGTGAGTCACTGTGTTAGATGTTCTGTCTGTGGAACCTGTTTTTTGTGTCACAATTGTTCACTTCTAAAACTGTGCTTAAATGTTTGCTCTGTTGTGACAGGTGCTTGGCTTTGCATCAATACAAGGAAGGCTGTCAATGATGGCGTTCATCTTAAACTCTCTCACCAGGTGAGCAATTTCTACAGTTTTTTCTATAAAGACAAGAGCCGTATGTTGTGGTTCAAGGATCTTGTAATACAAACACTGTAAATGTTACAAAGGATTTATTCACACTGAAATATACACTGTTAGTCAATTACCTTAAAAGGGGGTAAAAATCATTTCTTTTGATTTGTTGTGTGGCAAGATTTGACCTTTTTCATTTTGAGGTTCAACACAAGAATCGTACCAGAAACAAAAAACAAACATGACTGACAACACAACCTTTCGGTCTCCTTGTTCTTGCAGCGCCCTTGGTCTGTGGTTCTTCATACGTCGAGGGAAACAGTGTCTGGACTTCACAGTCACCGTGCATTTCTTCCACATGATCGGCTGCTGGATCTATAACGCTCATTTTCCAGCTGCCCTGTCCTGGTGGCTCGTCAATATAGCCTGCATGGCCTTGATGGCTGTAACTGGAGAGTACTTGTGCATGCGAACTGAGCTCAGGGCCATTCCAGTCAACAGTGGACCCAAGTCTAACCTGTGAATTTTTGTCGACACCATGCTGAAAATGTGTGGATGGCTAACCCTCAACGGACTCGTTCAATGGACGTCTTTCCACTTTTGGTAAAAGAAGACCCTGCATCTGTTAGATTGTCATTTCCTCTTAAACGGATACATTGGATGAACTGATCTATTTATTCTCGCCCTTTAAATGTTGGACAGTGTCAACTCTAACATATTAAGATACATAATACTATGCCTGAAAGAGGACGTCACTTTCTGTGAAACTAACAACTGTTAGAATTTTTTTCTTTGACAACTGGTAACTTTTCCTCTCAAAACTAAGAACATTAGCACGATCATTCCTTTTCCTTATTTTAAAACCTTTTGAAATTAAAAGTATTTTTTCTTTTTCAAATGCATTGAAAAGAAAGATCTGATTATAAAAAGGGGCGTGAGACAACTGTCCAAACCAGACATTTGTCTTCTTTCCTCTCTGCTGTGTTGCCGGGGCAGCCAACGGACATCATGACCATCCTGTCACAGGGTATTTTGTTTGTTACATCTCACAGCAATTTAGAGATGTAAGTGCAAAGTTATCAGTTATATCTTTTTTGTCTTATACAGTCACTGGATGTAAAAAATCCAGATGTTGGATAAAAGTTCAATGTTCAAACTGAGGTTTTTTGAATTCAGTAATCGCAGTCAACATTATGTGTCGGAGAGTTTTCTCCTTTAACATATCACCAGTAAAATCAGGCTTCTTTCTACCTATCTGGATGAACTTTGTACATTCTGTTTGTTCTAGACTTTCAGTACAGTATTTTGCACAGCTTGTTTGCATCACTCTCTTCATGTCATGGTGTATTATGCAGATAAGGTGGCCACTTGGGGGACAGTTTTCAGCCACCAGCCGTGTTTCCAAACATACAGCCACTGTTTGTGGGGATGTGACATGAAAACACCTGAAATGTGCAGCACTGATGATTTCTGGAAAATCAGCTTTATCTTAAGCATCAGCTTTTAAGACTCGAAATTACTTCATTAGTGTGGAATATGTGGTCTCTTGAATTAAAATCAAGTTTCCAATTTGACATTTTGGTAAATTAGCTTTCTTGTCTATTTGAGGTCAAGGCAGTTATCTTTAAGCAGGTCAACATTCTGAGCATGTTTTAAAACTGACACCAGCCCCTCCTAAGCTCACTGTCACATATTACCTCTGACACTATAATCTTTGCATTGTTTGTTTGTTCTTCTGACGGCAGCAGTACTACAAAACAAATCTCAAATTAGCTTGTGCAGGGGTGGGGCATGAATCATTGAAGAAGTCATAACCTTTGAAGTGGATCCAGATAAACGGGCTGATCCAGGAATGTTGTTCACATGATTTAACATAGCAGTATAGAGCTTTAGCTTTTGCACAGCAATGCATTGTCTGGGCGCCCTTCTAGTTTCTCATAGGTTTAATCTGATGAGGAACTCACAGCCATGGCACTCCTTTATTTTAGATGTTATCGTACAATTAAAGTAGATGAGACATACCATGTTAATCAATGAGCTTTAAGAGGTGCTAGTAGTTGGATTTTATTACCTCTGCACAGAGCAAAGAAACCCTCTCCTTCCTGTTTTTCTTTTAGGCTACAGACATGAGAGTGGTATCTATCTGAAGGCAGCTATAAGCAAGGAAGCAAACAAGCACATACTCAAAACTATTCCTTTAAGAATTGTTCAAACTCACGACTGCTCTTTCTAAGCCATTGTCGGTATTTGATTATTTGTAGCCATCGCAGTGAAGGTATTCCCAATGCCACCATTTTATTATTTTTTAGTATAACTTAAGTTTTTATTTAAACACACAAAACTTGTGAACTGGACCTATTCATATAATTATATTCCCTGGCTTGTTACTAGACAGAAATATTATAGTTAAATTGTAAATATTTTCCTCTGACTATTTGAACTGTGTTTGCAGAAGCATTAAGACTTTTTTTCTCGCACACTTGCACCATGCAAGTACCTCTGTGGATACGCTGTTTAATAAAACCCTGCCGGTTTGGATTGATTGAAGAGAACGGTAAATATGTCAGTCAGGAATCTGCAGGAGAAAAACAATGATTGGCCATTATGCTTCAGACATCAAAGATGGATCTTCTAATGAGGGTCACAACAAGAGCGTGTCTGTGCTCCTCCTCAGGTTCTCCACCTCGGGCTCTGACCTCTCATTTCCTCCCACCACCGCCACCGTAGGAAGTGTCCAGGTGGAAAGGAGCAGATGGGAGAGCGCTAACGAGTGAAAAACTGCTGGCCGATCCTCATTAGCAACGCTTTGCTTCAGGGACGACTAGAAACAGAAGCTCACTTGTAAATGAGGTTGTAGAGCCGAGGACTTACTGCATCGATTAAATACGCCACTGCTTTACCACCTTGTGTCTCTCCGTCTTTCCCATCCAATAGTTTTGCTGCTTTACCACCTTGTGTCTCTCCGTCTTTCCCATCCAATAGTTTTGCTGAAGAGAAGATCACACACGTATTGTTTTAAACATGGTGCTTTATTATTACAAACATTACTTTGCCATATATTGCTTTATGCAGTTTGTAAATGGTGTGCTTTTCTATCGGTCAACTTGAAAACATCACACGGGTACGGGTACTGACTTAATTTTACATTCAACAATTCTCTCCATGTTTAAACTGATTTCAGGGATAATTGTTGTGTAATGCTCATGATAACACAGTCATTTTCATGCTTTCTTAAACAGCATACAAAGATGTTAAAGAGACCTCTTTAAAGAAGTGACCGTACATATTGCTCATGCTCGGAGGACACCACAACTGGTTTGTACTCTCACCACCGGATACACAATGGATGATAATAATGCTACCACTTGTGAAACATGAAAAAAAAAAATGACTACAACAAACATGCTAATGTGATGGGTGCGGGGGTGGGTGTCTGAATGTGCATAAGAAAGAAGGCAGATACACTGAGGAGCTAGCGTAACTTCATGCACAGATCAATACCACTGTACGCCGTGTCCGAGGAAGGAACTGCCACAAAAACCCATGCATTTATGATCAAAATTGGTGACGAATAATATTCAGGATCATGGAAATTATCTATTTTGATTATGCCTAGGACAATTAAAATAAATGTGCAAGTGGTGACAGTTTTGAAGAAACCAAGATGAATGCTATTGCTTAATCAATTTTTTATTTGCTCTAAATCTCAGTGACTACTGCCGCATGAGAAGATGAGTCACACATTTTCCTAAATACTAACATCATATGGACCATCACAGCTATTTGTGCTAACAGTGTTTATTTGAGACATCAGTTTAATCAGTGGTGGATGCTGCCAGTCATATTGCTGCTAACCTCAGCACCTATTATCCTTTTTCTTTCTATGAGACCCCACACTTTTCTTTCTCTTTGCTGCTTTTGCTGTTTGAGGATTTGTAGTAAAATCAAGCCCAAGTTTCACCAAATTAAAGGCATGAAATGGATAAATGAAGCAGTATTGAATCTGCATTTTATGAGATCATAATTCATAGATAGATTAATCAAAATACAACTCATATACAAAACCAATTTTATGGTTTAAAAAAACATATTATGGCAGCTGCTATTTCGCTATTGCATATAATTTGACTTCATTCAAAGTTAATTATAGGTGCATAAATTTAAGTAAACAAGCTGCATGAATATTAAAATATGATAATTTGGGAAGTTTTAATCATAATTTTGCTGAATTATACAGAATCTTCTTTGAAAATCTAATCTCTGTGATAGTAAACACAGGGTTGGATTCTATCTGCATACTGTTTACCATACTGTGTTTTTGCAGTAATCTGAGGTAAAGATCTGCTTATGTTGTGTGTGTTTAACACAGGTGAGAAGTTTCCAACAAGATGTAACAGACATCTGAAACAACAAAAAACACTGAACATTCACGCTCCATATTTCCCTTTTGTCACAGACATCAACAGGTCAGGATTTTGATGATCAATCATAAGAGTGACCCAAGGTGTGGGGCGTGGCTCTGAGCGAGCGAGAGAGGGAGGAGCTGGAGGAGTGAACGTGGGTTTTTGGTGTCTTTGTAGCAGCCGTGCCACATCAGCCACAGTGGGCTGACATGTCGATGGAGAGAAGGGGTCAAAGGTTTCAAACAAGGGGCTTGATTGTCTCTTCCATACATGTGCAATACAGCTAGAAACACGTTAAAGGGACATTTCACGTGTTATGTATTTGAACATTGCAGTTGCTAGCTTTGCTGTCATTCTCTCACAATGATGGGTGATTTGGTTTTCACACCAACAACAAATGAATACAGTTTTGTGATTTTTAGACCGAGAGCTGAGATTTGCAGAAACATTGCTATTGCTTATGGGTCCCTTTAAATGTTTTCCTGTACTGTGTTAGCTAATAACATCTTTATGGACTGGCTGTGTTCACTGTTTAACATTATAGAGAAACTATAGCAATGTATTTTATTTGCTTGTTTGCAGAGAATTAGACGAATCAGTGGCTAAATCTCTCATACTAAAACTGACAGATAGCACTGACAGATAGCTTCCTCCACAGATCACAATGTCTGCCTACAAAAGCCCTTAACACTTACTAATTCACATTTTATTTCTCATTTTCATCCTCGACAAAATTGTATGTACCTGCTAGTATTAGCTTATGTTTAATGTATATATGTGACAGTGGAGTAGATGTTCTCAGCTAACTACCAAAATGATTAACTATTTCTTTGTCTGTTGTGATAAAACCATAAAACACATGGTACAGGGAGTAGACACATTCACAGGACACCATCAGTGTAATATGATGAGAACTAGTGCTCAACAAATACTTCTTAAGAAACACCTCAGTGTTAAAGCAACACTATGTAACTTTTACTGAGCAACAGCGTCCTCTTCAGCCACATGTGCTGATTCATTCCGTTGTGCTCCATGTCCAAGTGAGTTAAATGGCTTTTGTGTGCCACTCACTGAACTGAAACACAACTGAACAGTGGACGTTACCCACGATCTCTGGCTTCCTGAAACAGAGGAGCTGCCGCTGTAACAAACACCAAACTCTGTTTAGATTCTTGATATTTTTTAAGATTCCTCGCTGAATGTCTGAGATAAACACTGTTTTTTAATGACTTCTTAGGGAAATTCAGTCAGTTCCACACTGATCTTACTCATACATGATCACCAAAGTTACATAGAGCAAGTACACACATTCAGGTTGAGGAGCAGGAATGAAATGTGTATACAACACACAAATTTTGATGCTGCTAAAACTTGTCATTGCTTTATAATCTTCACAAATATGCTGTTGCATTTCTGTTTGCTTTTGGTGATACAGGTATCCACATTATTTTGTCCACCTATTGTGTAGTGTTGATCGAGAGACAGAGCTGTCATACTCGGGTTTTCATTGAATGTGAAATCCCTACAGTACTTGGAATTTTGCTTTAGTGTGCCTGAACTGATAAATTGGCAGAAAGGTAATTTTCCCCACCGCTGCACCAGCGTCTAGACATAAGTAGAGATCAAGCTGAAGTATTTGAGAGGATTTCAAACATTATTCATCACAGCAAGTATTGATTGGCTTGCCAAAGGCTTCCGTGGCTCTGTGTCAAAATAATCCTTGTTAAAACATTTGTCTCTCTTAAATCCTTGGCTTTAAGTTTGAACTCAGGAGAACTGAACCCAGGGGGAATGTGAGGCCCTCCTTCCCTCTCCCCTCTCCTCACACTCACCATCGCCCCGATCCCATCTATACAGTGGGCCAGCTCGGCCAAGTCACGATCAGCAGCAGTGGCAGAGTAAGTGCCGCGAGATTTGGACATATGCTGGGAGCAGAGCTGGGGCTACACAGGTCGAACAGACTTCCCTGGAAGCGCATCTTCCTGGAGTCCTGCCTCAGCGTCTCCCAGATGGAGCTGACTTCCTCCTGACAGTCGGCAAGCGCTGTGAGAGCACATGTGTGGAAGGCTTCCCAGTGGCTGTGGCAAACAAAGGATCATCACACCAACGCTACATCTGCCAGTTTTACTCACAGATCATCCTGCATGGCTATACAAGCATCCAGACATGCTCTGGCTGTTGTGGATTCATTTGCTTGCCAATAATCTATTGATGGGCTCGGATGGTTACAGTGGCTTCAAGCAAGTCAAGCTGAGCTTTAATTGCCATGGCAACTGCATCCGAGTGAAACAATATTACACATGATATTGGAAATGGGCAGTTTTCAACTGAGGGCTTATGTGTAAATCTTTATCTTCAATATTCGGTGCTGGGGCTGTAGACAACGTGCAGTTACAATGACAAAATGTGTCCCTGGAATTTCATTACAGCTGCAGCGAAGTCATAAATTATTTAGCACAATAGCTCAGTGTCTCAGCACCACTCATTTCTCTATTCTGCCTCTGAGGTTATGCACATCTGTCTCTCTCTATATTATTCCAATCAATGTTGTGCTGTTTCATACAAACTGAACTGACAGACAATCTTATGCACAAGTGATTCAGATCAGTGCTTGTGTCTGTTTTTATTCCAGCCCATCATGGCAGTTCTCGCCCTCTTTGAAAGTGGATTAATCAGAAAGGTTTGGATCGAATCAAAACCTTCAGGATCTATTTGATGTTCATTACAGAGATGTCCATGCTGTTCACACACTGATAGAGTTATTCTCACCTGCACACGGCCGCCACTCCACTCTCACTGGTCACGTTCTCCTGATAGTTGTCCATGCTCTCTCCTAGCTCCAGGACACAGAAGGAAAAGTCCCTGTAGACCTTTTCACACTTGACGTCTGCTGAGTCTCCTGACACAGAGACGGACAGGAACACTGAAAAACAGAACCAGGTGACAAGTGAACAGATTTTATAAGCCTGTGAAACTATGATTTTTAATGAAGTTTGTAAAATGAATCAGTGGCACTTTGTTGCTGACAAATGGACAAAGTTGCCAGAACTCTTTGCTTTGACTCCTCACAGGCCATTTGGTATTTTTCCTATATGCTGAGTATTTTCAATCTCTTCCTTCTCAATGCCTCACTGGTCATGATCATGCAACTTTTATACCAATTAATACATTTTCCGATAAACGTCTTTTTTTAATATTTCATCATATTTTACAGTTTTTAGTTTCTGTGAAACAGATTGAGTCACAGATCGTGATCACTGCACCTCACACATTTCTCCCACATGGAATTCAATTATTTGTTTAGAGCTATTTCTGATTCAAATGCCAAAACACAGAGTTTCCACAAGGACAATGCAAAATCAGCACGATTAAAGCACCAAACATTAGTAAAAGTGACATTTAGGGAGGGATCAATTTATGAGTTATTTGTTTTATGTTGCATACAAGCTTGCACACCAACACCCAAGTGGGACCACCCATGCCGTTATCTATGGTGGAAGGGGCTGTTCTACCAGCAGCTGGCCACCACGGTGCAGATCTTATCGCCATTGTGCAAAATACAGATGGAGAAGCATGAAGACCACAGTGCTATTTCAGATGCAGGGAGATGAAGCGATGTCAGGCAGTTTTCTCTTACGGACAATCAGGAAATATCTTACCCAGAGCAAACGCGAGAATCCCCCCGATCTTCGTCGACATGTAAAATCCCATATCATCCCATGTCAGGGCGAGCGGCAAAAGAGGAAGGAGAAGCTGCGTTGAGTCACACAGGGATGATCATCTGCCCATTCTTCATGTGTGTGTCAGTGACGGAGCGCTGATAAAAAATACTTGGTGTGTGTGTGTGTGTGTGTGTGTGTGTGTGTGTGTGTGTGCGCGCAGTCTCTCCCTGCCCCGGCCGACTGGTGCTGACGTTACCTGCCCCCTGGCGGGCGCTGAGCTCATCCTCTCCCCCCTCAGCACCGGACAGCTCCCACACCTCCCCGAGCAGCAGCAGCAGCCTGCACCGCACAACCCCGCAACACTCCCACCTCACCGCCGGGACCCACGCGGTGCTCGCCTCCATCCGGCACGTTATTATATAGCATTCATGCTCGTGTTATAGATTTTCACCTCTCGTGCCTTCTCTTAGTGGGATCTCCATTTTATTCCACTAAGCTGCTGCTAAGATCTAATAGCAGGATTCCGCTCTCGGGACTTAAAGACATGTTTTAAATCTTTAATTGCGTCTGACATATTTTTTGATGGTTAAAAACAAATTTAAAGTGATGCTGCTTCCTCATAAAAAAACATCAGAATATATTAACCTTTCCCAAAATACATGTGTACAAGTATGTGCGGCTGGAAAGATAGATAGATAGATAGACATCTTATTAATCCTGAAGGACATTTAGATTACATGTTTGGAATCAATTATTTGGACTATGGCAATTGAACAATATCTCTTTTCATTATTATTTTATATTATTTAAGTAATTACACTACTTACTATTATTATACAGAGCACATACCAGAATTAGTAATTAATGAACCCAAAGATAAAGCTTCAACTAAGGGGTTTGAGATATCTCTGTGACTCAGGGCATTTCCATCCTAATTTCCTAGCTTGACGCTATATGTGCATAGCTGTCCATTTACTGAAGCTCTGATGATAGTAACATTACTGCATGACGCACAACCCGTGACAGAATGCAGACTTCAGCAGCAGAGAGTAATTGAGAGATTAGGTTTCAAAGAGAGCAACAAACAGGAATACAAAAAATAACTTTCTTCACCCCTTTATTGTTTCATCACAAATACTTGAATACAATCTGAAAGACTGCATCTGGTAAAGATGCTCTGCTGAGCCTCTTAGGCTGGAGATGAAAAGGAGCTGCAGATACCTGGAGAAAACACTGTTTAATGCTTGTTGTTCTTGCAGCTGCCATTTTCCCAACATAATACAAACATCACATTGAACCTAAAGGGCCCAGACCTCAGGCCATGTAACTAGATGTTAACAGCAGAGGGGGAATAGTGGGTAGTCGTTGTAATCAACTGCATTTTTTATCAAAATCACAGTGCAGGTCAGGCACAATGGTGGTTTAAAGATATGTGGATGCTTTCAGGTCATAACATATATCATAATTTTGACAAGTCTTTGAATAATGACATTAACATTTAATTGTTATCATGTCACAGCATCCACATGGATGCATTCTATTCAGCTTGTTTTGGGCTCAAGCTGTACCAAATCCCTTTTGTTTTTCCATGATTTTGAATGACCACATGGTTAACCCTTATACACACACACATTAAAAAATGAACTGAAGTTCCGTCCTGTTAGTGTCTAAATACTTTGAGCAGAGCTGTAGCGTCCATGACGCTGCTTGTGACACCAACAGGAACATCCGACTGAGAGACTGAAATCGACAGGAACTTCGCAAACAAACTGGTCAGGCTCCAGAAATGTTGATCCATTGTGAATGGGGATCAGGTTACTGTGGTGAGGAGATGAATTGAAAGCCTGATGGACCCTATGATGACGGATGGAAACATGGACAGCTTTATTGATCAGTTCCAGCGGCCCTCTTGGTTCGTTTCCTTGGAGATGTTTTCGGGGAAGCCTTGTCTGCAAGACAGGAAGTGATGATCAGCTCTTTGTGTGTAACAGTAATATGAGCCTATTGTTATTATTTGTGACAGTTGGGGACAAATATGAACATACTCATGACATTAAGAGTCTCCTGAGGAATCCAGCTGATGTCCACATCACTCATCCCACCAGTGCCCTTCTCTATTTTCACAGGGAGTCTCTTTTTCTGCAAAAAACAGTATCAAAGACAACTTCTTATCTCCACACATTAGCCTGCTTCAATCTTAATGTTTCTCTGTTTAAAGCAACGGTTTGTAGGGCGGATGAGTTAATGTCCATGTATAGAACAAACACACATATCTTAACATATGAAATTCAACAGTTTATTGAAAACAAACACATACCGTCCTCGTCTCCAGGACTTGGTATATTCCAAAGACCATCAGGGCGACCAGGCCAGCAAGGAACACGTACAGGAACACCCTGCAAAAAGAAGAAGATATCTTGTCTACATTTGTTGTTTGTGTGTCAGCATGATTATCCCAAAACTACAAAATGTGGTTTCATAAGGGGACCGCTGTGCTGTTCTGGAGGTATGTACTGTCTGAGTACATACCTCCAGAACAATATTTTTTTCTTTTACAGCTTATTTCAGTACACATTTTAGACAAGCACAGTTTTAATGACCTCAGGAGGATGGTTTGAAAACAGTTCTATCACTTCCCATCAACCTTCTCCAGTTTGCCTCCTAAATAATGGATGCAAATTTAGTCAGAGCACTATTCCACCAAATGGCTGCCTTCAGTAGCAACTTCAAAACCACCACTTGGCAAACTTTGTGCATGAAATCTAATGTAGATCAATTGGCCCCAGATATGATATTTTAGGATGGAAAACAGTTTTTTTCCCCGTCCTTGCCGAATTTTCTGGCGACAGTTCCTGCGTCTTGCACCAGCAGCACCATTCGGACCACTTATCTCTTCGTGCCAATTTCACACCTCCTTTTACAGGGCCTTGCATGTGCTGCAATGTTCTGGGGGAGTTTGTATTAGGGAGCCGTAATGAGCTGCATGTAGCCTCATGAGACACTGCAAATAAGTAAGAGAACTAGGCAAAAATAATTAGCTTTACACATTATCTACATATAATTAGCTCTTCTCTCCATTTTGGCCATGAAAGAATATAAATGGGACAAGAAGCTACATCGACCGTTTCATTGATAAGAATGCACATGATAGGATATAACTCGGCCTTACGTTTCTCCATCCAGTCCCTCCTCTCTCTCAATGATGGTGACAGTCTGGTTATAGATGGCAGTCTGGAACACGTTACCCTGAAGAAAAAAATTTGTGAGAAAATACCTTAAACTTTCAGGAACCTTCTTGAAACATCTCCTCAAAAATAAAAATTGGCATATGATTCAGTCATTATTACTAAAAAAACAACAGTCAATTCTCAGTAGGGATAAAATAAAGAGAGTGAAGAGCAAGCCAATCCCAGTTCAATAAAGCACGAAGATCCAGAGTATATTATACTGATTATGGCATCTTCAAGTTTTGATTTTCAGGTAAATTTGTTGTGGCCAACCACCTACAAACCTTTTTAATGAAGAATAAAATATTTTTTCTGATTTGTTTTTACCTCATTGTCAAGATAGTTGAGGAGGATAACAAGACCGAATGGACGACCGGCCATCTGCTGAGCTGGGATGAACGAGTACTCAAAGGAGGCCTGAGACTGGGGCTGCACGGCTGTGTTCAGGGGCAGAGCTGTGAACTGAAAACACACACACAACATTAAAAACTGAGCTTTAGTGTGGTAAATGGTAACGTAATATTTGTCAGTATTGTATTCATTGTGTTCGGTGACAGGGCAGGCAACAAGTAAACAGATGCGAACTTATACATGAGCTGAGATATAAATGTTATGGATTTTATTTAGAGGAATAACACCTAAATATCATAAACACACATTCTTCCCTTTTTACAATCTCAGAGTTCTATTTAACCAACTCGTTAATGCATTTTTAAAGAATTTTTCTCCACATCCAAGTCCTAATGAAGTGATAAGCTGCAGGTGGTTTTATCTGAAATCAAACTTACATTCTGAATGTAGAACTGGAAGTCCTGGGGATAACGGAAAGAGGCCTCCAATGACTGGACCGCGAACTCCTGACTCCCCTTGTTGCTGAAACCAACCAGGAACTTCACGATCTCATTGGCAAAGAACTCTAAAACAGAAGATGCATATGATTAAATATCAAATACAGCTAAAACATCAGTTATAAGGTGTGGTAACAAAGCTTTGTAGGTTGTTGTTTTACACACAGTGAAACCCCAAGAAATGAGACCTGGACCAACCTTCTCCTGTCGTGAAGAGGATGGTTGTGTCGGCATCAGGGTGAACAGTTGCCAGTTTATCTGCGCCTTCATCAGACTCCTCCTCTTCAGCCTCCTGAGGATGAACATGACATTGTAACATAACCACCTGATATTACAAAAAATTTGTCCCACTGCTGCATGATCAGAGATATACACACTGTTGCTTGTATCTGATCTTCCTCAACGAGAACCTCTTCATCGTCCTCCTCCTCATCTACGGCAGCATCTGCATCCTCGACGGTGTCCTCAGCAGAGTCTGGCTCTGCGGAGACTTGGCCTGCGCGGATCAGAGGACATGACGGCATGAGTGATGGTCGTACGGTGAAATAATATTGATATTAGATTCATGATTCAAGATTTTTATTGTCAAATGCACAACAATAATCTTAAGCATATTAAGAAAGGACTGTGCAATAAAATCATATACATATAACTATATCAACAATTATACAACATTACAAAAGGTTCAATATACACAGGAGGTATAACACACAATTGATCTACCTCAAGTGTTTGTCAATCTCTGCTTATAAAGACGAGTTTAAAACCACAACCATAACTCACGAGCAAAAATCTGATTTTATATATCAAAGATATGTAATTTGAGATTTATCCTGATGATTATTGAAAACAACTAATGTGAAGATTTTTATCTTGATATTTATTTTTGTGCCACATCGCCCTCAGCCCTATATTATGATGAGTGGAAATACCATTTAGGACAGCGGTTATTATCATATCAGGACTTTAATGAATGGATTCATTAATAGCATAATTTCACTGGTAGTTCTTGTTGGACCTTGACACGTGAGTGAAAATGGACATCAAATATGATCAACATAGCCACATTATGAATGATCTTCTCTCTCAAAACTTTGTATGTAAATATGTTGTTCAAACCTCAATATACAGGCCTCCAAAATACCATCGTTTACCAACTGTATTAAACACAATCAAAATGTGTGTTAAATATCTTGTTTTGTTGATAGAGTTGACCCATCACACACCAGTCCAATATAATCATTCAGCTATTGTCCAAAGCTTAATCAAAACCAGTCAGTTCCAGTGGTTAGTTCTGCTTTTAAGAATTGATGTGATTGGAAATGAATGGAGGACTCAGACTGGTTTTGATGGTATATTTCCATTGTGGCCAGGTTATTTGAATTTATCCCGACTGTTATAACCTGGATCACTTGTTTATCAAACTAATCTGAGCAGAACAATAACCATTCGTCATGCTAATGTGTGGCAGCGAGAAGGGAGACATACGATCATATCTATGGTGACGTGTCCCTGTGAGAGGCAGCAGCTAACTGTTTCTGCACCACACACACACGCGCACGGTTTGAAGAAACACACTGGATTCTACAGATCATGGAGTTAAACGTATATTCTAACTTCGGCAGCTCGATCACTTCCATTCCCTTCGAAACAAAAAGCGACGAGCTCCGACTCTTCTCCTCCGCCGTGCGCGATGTGGACAAATCACATCCAGGTTAGAGGAGCCGTGAAGCTGCGTGCGCGCTGCTGTGAGACTGTGCCACGTCAATACGTCCGCACAGAACCTAAACTTGGGAACTGTTCGCAAAGAGACGCGACGGGACCCAACTCGCGCCCCACACTCTTCCACACGCGACCTACCGATGGAGATGAGTCCGCAGGGGAAGGCCAGGAGGAGCAGCAGGAGCAGCTTGGATCCCAGGGTGAACATCTTGTTGGACTTGTAGCTGGAGTTAGTAACACATCAGCGTTCAGCAGGGCAGAGGACTCGGGCCGGGCGGAGGGAGGGACTAGGGGAGAGGAGGGCGGGGCCCGGGGCTGGGAGGTTTGTGTGCAGCACTGCTGGGAGGTCCCACTCTCTTAAAGAGATAGTTCACCCCAAAATGAAAATTCACCCATTATGGACTCAAGGCCTCAGTATGCTTCTCCGTGTCCGTTGCCGACTGACGGACAGACGGAGCGGACGGACCCTTTTTGATATATAGTTCTACCAGCCTTTTGCTTGTGAAAACAACTCACCGCCAAAACAGTAGATGGTGCAACTGAAGTCGAGCTTAGAGAAGCCTACCTTTTGAGGTATATAGAAGAAGTCCACGCTGGTTTATTTACGTCCTCCCGGCTCCTCACACACAGTGAACGATGGCAGCTAACAGAAAAAGGATGTTGATGACGTGACAGTTTTTGCTGAATAAAGTGACACCCAGCGGGTCAAAATGCTGATGTTATCGTGTCTTACCGCAGCGGTTCCCCGGTCTTGTTTCCAAACTGCGTTGCTAATTCAACAGCTGCAACAGCTTGAAGCTACACGGAGGCAGCTAACTTCCACCCAGCTTCCACACAAAGTCAGCAGGGACACCCGATACTAACTACTACCAAGTGTTTGCTTCTAACCTGAGGGTGTTTGAGAAACAGCGTCATGACAGCCGTGGGATTTAAGTCAGCGGGTTTTGCGCTGTTCCCAATGCAGATAGCATGGTGGTTAGCCCGCTAGTCCCGTTATGAAAGTTCGTTATAACCGTATGTGACCGTACACACATGCCGTAGGTGCTCTAACCAGCCACCGTCAGCCGGACAACGCCGCTGGCTTAACACACTTGTCAAATTAATTATAAAGTCGTAGTTGTGATTTTGGTTTATTGTGATGTAGGGAATGGAACAGGAAGTTTCCATTCCGAAATGCTGGCGTTAGCGGACCAATCACAGCCAAGGGCTATCCGTGGGCTCTCCGCCATTTCGACGTGTAGTTAGAAAAATGAGAGCTGCACGAAAAGCTCTCCGAGGAGCCGCGGAGAGGCCCGGAGAGGGCGTTCCACGTTGGAAAGGCGGTCCTATCTGTCCGTGTCCGTCAAAACGGAGAAGCATACATTGGCCTTTACTGCTACGCTGATGGAGGGATGAGTGAAGTGTTTGAGTCCACAAAACACTTGCCCCGAAATTAAAATTCAACTCGAAACAAGGTCACTTACACCATTGTTTCATGTTCTGATACTGCTATTCACATTTTTAGCCTTAATGTTCTCCTCTGGAGCCGCATTTGTTTATTTTCCTCCTGTGGTGTAAATACATACGATGAGGAGAAACTTCTTAAAGTTTTTAAACACTACAATTGTACTTTTACAATACCAATTGTGCTACATTAAAAAATGATATCTATACTTAAACTACTATAGATTTTAGATACAATTCAAAAAACTGCATTTTTACAAAAGTAAAATACCAATCAGTACAATTTTTTTTTATTAACTACAATAAAGCTGCTTACCTGCATCTGTAATTTGTAACACTGTAACTCTGCTGCATTATGAGTATTTTTACATTCGATACAGTTCAATTCGTTTTGCTAATCATACTTCTGTACTTTTAAGTGAGTCACAACCTCAAGATATCACTGTAGCTCACTTGGGCTAAAATATATATATTTTTTTTCCGGGAATAATTTGAAGCTCAGATTCCTAACGGAGGATGAACTGTGCACAGAGCTGCACAGAGCAGAACAAGGGACAACACCTGCAGAATAAAGGTGAACTCTGACATAACCAGTGAGCAGTAAAACTCAACATTTTCATTATTGACATTCATATCTACATAAGGAGTAAGGGATATTCCTTAAAAAAATTAAAATTTACTTCTTACTTGTGCAGATTCACCACTTAATATAACTGTTGGAATTTCATGATGTAAAGGTGGGCTTGGCTCGAACTATTCATCACCCAGTCACCTTGCAGGAACCCACTCATCTAGTGTCGGTGGGTGGGATGTGTATGATTCACTGAAACCGTTTGGCTGCATGGGACAACATTTCTCGGACAGAATTCACGCACACCAGTAAGTACACAATGTGGTACAGAGTCAAGTACATGTAAGTGAACTGACGGAAGTATCTGATTAGAGAAACAACATCTGTGTGTCTCAGTTTCAGTCACTGTCTCAGGTGTATTCTTGTCCTCACAGTTCACAGCTGACTGTTGTGCAAACAGTTGGAACAAGAAAATGATGTGATAATGCTTTAGTTTTATTTCATAAATATATATATATATATATATATATATATATATATATAAACCTGTGTGTCCTATTTCCATGTATATTTGGAGCTGAAAAGAAAGTATCTGTTTTCATAAAACAGAAATATTCACATGCACATATTCACAAGTATTAATTAAAATAAAACTGCTTTCTGTGCTCATATTGCTTAACATTGTTCTTCTCTTTAACAAGTGGAGGTTAGCACCGTTGTAGGCTCACTACCTGTTGCCTTGGAGGTTTGTATCAATCTAACAAAAGTTTGTGGTTTTCTGCAAAAGCACACATCCTGTTGTGTGTCAACAGTCCCTAGAAAAAACCTGTCTCCTCCCCTGAAAAGCATCACAATATGAGAACACACAATAGATGCTATTTAGACTTCAAGGACACAGTGCAGAAAGAGGAAGATACGGGTAGAAGCAGAGAGAACAGTCCTTGCTTAACACATATTTGTTCGATGGGATTCTTTTGCAATTACACACAACCGAATGGTAAGTTTTGAATGAAGACTCAACGCTGTGAAATTAAAATGTTTGAGGTAAGAGTGGACATGAGAAGTAAAGGGTAAGTATCACATTTGCATTTTACATGTCAATGAAAAGGGATCAGTATTATGCTATTATCTGGCAGAGGGAATACTTTAGCAATTTTACATAAAATATAATACAACAAAACCTGCAATCGCAACATTCAGTAACGTGTTCTTGAGACAAAATTTACATTTGAGGTCAGTAGAAGATCAATACCAGGAGATGGTCCAACATTGAAGTTTAGATTGTGTGAGGGAATCTATTGAATTGTATTCTCATCTTGAATCACTACCTAAATTATCTAAGGCGCTTACACAGTATTAATCAAGACTTTACAATGTTAAAGAGAGCGACGGTTTGCACCAAGATCGAGAACCAAGCAACAAATTCACATGAGAAAGGAATGGTGAAAGGAGAACGTAAATGGGGATTCATTAATCTGTTTATGTTTAGCTACCAATCATCTGTCCATTTACTTTCCCATTTTGCCAGCTCTTCATCTGCCAAAAGAACACATTGGACCTCTGACAAATTACAAACTAAAGCAGACAGAGTGGCGTGTGGTTCCAGTTAAACCAACATTGTCATCCATTATACAACCATCTTGAAAGCACCACTTATGCACTTTTTTGACTTCACAATAGGTAAAACAGCTGTGTGATGCACAAATCGTGTGGCCACAAATTGCATTATGAAAATTATGAGATAGCTAAAACAGTGTATTCTTGGCATGACAGCAAAAATTGTAGACATTGGCTGACACTTCTCTGGATTCATTTAACATCCCCTTTCTCAGTCATGTTATTTTTAACCTCCTCATTTGTCACATTAGTTTTTTTTAAATAATGGTTATAGTTATTGGTTATAAAAGATGTTGAACCAAGCTGAAAGAAACCAAACTGTGGGACTAATTTGTCAGAAAACCCCATAAGTGCAAAGTGAACATATAAAATAAGGCAGAAATTAAGTTTGTGTATGACCTCTTTTATTAATTCCATATTTGTTGGAGTTCCATTAAATATAACTTAGTTTGTCTGTATATGCCAGGGTGACGACTTCATAATTACCCATCACCATGGCTCTTAATGTGAAGTCATGGAAACAATGTGATCTAATGATTTACTTAATAAAATCATGCAGGGAAACGGTTCACATTATAATGAAGTGACAGACCAACAAATGATAATAAGTTATATATCAATACAGATATCAATAAAATGTGTTATGTTTGCATTGTAAATTTGTTTACCTATGTTTTAATCTGAAAAGACAATCCCAGATAGGGTTTACAGAGCATCAACTATTCTATATATTTACATACTAATTAAACCACAATAATATAATCATTAAAGCATGTTTGAACTCATTACCCAGACTGGACCTTTTCAAGGGTAAAATATTAAAACAGATGGGTCCGTACAACTTTAACCTCTAACTTTAAAACTAAATTAAATAATTTGAAGATACCAAAGAAACCATGTCAAGCTGATAGTTAAAATTTCTATGTTGCACAAGACATCTTTCAATTGATTCTGTGGTAAATACATGGTGTATTGACTGAATATTTGATTCTACTCAGGCGTGCTATAGATTCAGTGAAACATTAATCTACCACAGTGTGCCCGACTGAAACAAGGTTTTGCAAATGTGTTGCAGGGTAGCAAATGCATCCAGCATGCTCTGCTGAGAATGTATTCTTGCACCAAGAAGCTTGTGAGCTCTGCAATCCCACAGTTCAAATATTCATGCAGTTGGGCGCCTGAGGAAAACCACATCTTCTGCAGTTGATGCTTGAGCAGGTCCACACAAGAGAGTGTAAAGGTTTTGCTTAAGGGAACTGCTGCTAGGCTTTTTCTCATGATTTACTCTGGTGCCTTGTTTTCCCAGCAGGGATGGAAACCGTTTGGATGTTAATAGTTCTTTTCAACAAATCTTATTCAAGGCTTAATAAAAAATAAGATAATTTAATAATAGAAATGTTTACTGCTAGTGTACAGAACCGGGAAATTATTTACACGTTCCTCAAGGGCATTTCTATCTGATCCTTTGAGTTATTCAAACAACCACCCAATTGATTGAATCCTAGCCTCCTTTTCACAACTGGATGGAGGATCTTTGATCTCCAGTTAACTTATTCCAGCCCTGGGCCATATGCAGCTTCACATTTACAAAAGCTCTCACTGATTAGACTGAGTAAGTCACATAGACTGCAACAGCTGATAACTGGTTGTGTTACACACAAACACATAAATGTGATTTTCTTAATATAGAAGCCATTCATTGCCAAATATGTGACCTGCACAACACTCACATCTGGAGGGGATACTTAAAAATGTCAAATGTTCCATAATAAATAAAGTTCTTTCTCTCCATTTTCTCAAGGCTCCTGTGACATTCTTTTACTGTGTCAAAGACAGTGGCTATTTGGAGGTATTGGTGCACTCCTGGCAGTCTCACTATCTGTGAATATTTTCTTCTGTGTATCTCAATGTTGCAGAGGTAATTATATTATTAGCTTTTTAAAAATCCTGTTCAAACAAATTAAGTGTCTGTATTTGACGGTGAATGTATTGTTCCAGGAAAAGGGACCGGTGGAAGAAAAAGGTATGTAAAGTAAATCATGAAATTATCTAAATGTTAAGAACTGGAGGTTTAAAATCCCCATCTCTCCTCTCTGTATATCAATCTTAAGTCGGAGTGAGAGGCAGATGGAAGAAAATCCTATTTATGGAAACATACAAACAGGTAAGTACATTGTGTGTGAGCATGTGTACATCTTAATATATTTGTGAGTATTTGCCTTTTACTCATTTGCATCTGCTAATGATGTTTTCCATAGATGGGCCTTCATTCAGAGAAGATGATCTTCCACACTCGTCTGTGAGGGACCGACAGAGAGTGAGTTCTAACTCACTGGTTCAGACCTGAAACCCTTTTACAAAAATAAACCATCACTTTTTGTTCTCATCATGTTCTGAAACTGCTATTCACAACAGTTGTGAATAGCAGTTGTCATATGTGATAAAGAGAAGCAGCAGGGGAAAAAATGGAAGCAGCAACAAGAAAAAAAAAAAAAGATTAAAAAAAACGTTTTAATGACAAGACAAGATGATTTTGGATTAAAATTTTCTCAAACGTACACAAGTGTCTTGTGCCTGCCGACATGGCTTAATTACCACCAATTTGTGCAGGGCGATGCAAAAAGTTTAAACCTTAAAATTTGTTGCCATTTGTGGGCACCAGAAGTTTTATGATACACATTTGGTACTTTTAAGTCAGAGAAACAGTAGGATTATCAAGTCAGTTTTTAAACTATGCATCTATCATAAGAAAAGGGAATTAAACCAAGGCACCCTTACTGCGTAAATATGCCTTGGTTTATTTCTCTTTTTGCATCAAAATGTTCCATCCCTGCATATATGTCATAATGTTAATAGCATTCCCCAGGTAGTTGGTTAGTTCCCAAGTTAATCTCATGCGAGTACACACACATGCACACATACACACACATGCACACACACACACACACACACACACACACACACGCACACAAACACACACACACACACAATGATATAGTTTTGTTTTTTGTCTCTCCCTCAAGACCAAACCTCAGGACTTCTATGCCAATCTGAGTCTGAAACCTCCACGGCAACAGTCTGGTCGCAGCTCTCCACAGACACAGATGTACTCAGATGTAGCTCAGTTGGAGTCTGAGGTGGCCCTGGAGCCAGAGAAAGAAGATGAAGGCATCACAGATGTTGTCTCCACCATGTCTGATTTATACGCTTCTGTCCAAACTCAGCGCACCAAAATGGTCGTCACTGCAGACACCGGAGAGGACTATGCCAACCATCTCTGAAAAAAAAGTTACAGATGCTTACATGCAACAAATGGTCTTTTTGTAAGGTGACCTGTAGCCACTAGAGAGCACTGTTTGTCATCATATCAAAAATGACTTGTGAGTTGATGGTGCACATGCACACATATCTCTCATGCAACCCACTGGTATTGGTTTTACTAGAGAACAATCAGTCAATGCAGTTATTTTTAAGCTTATTTTTGAGTTCTATTTAAATCAAGAGAAATACAGCTTGTGTTTGGGTAATGTATTCTTTAGTGAAATGATACTCATGGATTATTGAACTTAAACTCTGCCTATACATCAATCCTTATTCAAAATTCAGATATCAATAAGTGAAATTTATTTTTGAGTTTTGTACTTCCTCTGTCAATGAAGTCAGGGATGTTTCTCTGCTTTGCCTCATCCTTATCTCTTCTAAGGTTCAATTAAGGTCATGCACATCTGATATGTTAATGTTTAAACCTGCCAAATCACAGAATCCTTGATGCATTTCCACCTGATAACATTACTGATATAAAAGAAATTATAATAACAATGATTTAAAATAAAATGTAAACTGTGTTTGACTCTATCATATTAGTTTTGTTCAATAATTCAGTTGTCAGGCTCTGTAAAATCTAATTTACTTCAACATACATTAATTAAAAACTGCTTACTTCTTGCTTATGTTTTTTACTCTTTCACTGCGCCTCTCTCATTACCTCAACCGATACCAACAAATGTATTATTATACACACATTTAAATTCTTGGAAAAAGGTAAGTTTGTTCTTTACTTTGTAAATTCCATCACCAAACAATATCTACCATGGTAGTGATAACAGTTCAAGCAATAAAATCAATGTGGATGATAATAACCTTTTGTAAAAATGAATACATACAGGACAATTGTCACACTTTCCTTCAACAGAACAGTCGTAGGGGAGAGCGGGGTAATGTGGGAAATCGGGTAATGTGAGACACGAAGCACAAGTTAAGTTTGATCTTAAACATAATTAAGTGCAATATTACATTACATATGTTTTATTTTAAATGTAATAAACATTGTAGAAAAGCAATAATGCCAAGAAACTATACACCAGGAAGACAACCTGGGCCCAAACACCCCTCGCAGAGATGGAGAGTGCAGTCGCTGAGGTCATGCAAGGAAAGAAGTCCTTAAGAAAAGCTGGAAGGGATAGAAATATTGATAAGACCACCCTCAAAAGATTCATAAAGAAAAAAGAGAAAGGGAAAGTAAATTCAGTAGCCTGGGGTAAAGTAGCTGAGGCAAAGAAAAGAGAATATTCACAGATGAGATGGAGGAGGAGCTTGCCAAACACTTGAAACAACTAGCTGGCCAGTTCCATGGCCTTGCTCCAGTTAAGTGCTGTGAACTGGCATTTGAATACGCAGGGAAAAACAATATCCCTGTCCCTGCCAATTGGACAGAGAAACAATGTGCAGGTAAGCTAGGGTGTGCAAGAGATCACATGAATCATAATAATCATAAATGTGCTTAATTGACCAATCCCCATGATTCTGTCACTAGTCCGATATTAGTTTTGGAACGTGTGGCTGTCAATCTAGCTGTCAGGATTTTAACTAATACAACATGTGTTGTTATGTAGTTTTGAAGTAGAAAAAGTAAGTGGATCACTTTACCTTGATTTCTCTGGTCTCTGGTCTGTTAGAAATCTCTCGCCTAGAGGGGAGTAAATGTAAAAAATGATCGGTGACCTGCTTTATGGCAGATTTCCCCAACAAGGACTGTAAACAGAGGCCATCAGCCTGTGTCTGTTGTCTTATCTCCTGGGATATATACTGGGACGCATACACACAGACATTTCACCTCTATTAGCATTAGCATCCATTAGCATTGTAGTGATCATGCTAGCATTGAGCTTCAGTTCTCTGGGCGGCACCTTAAGGTGCCAGATTGCATAATGAGTGATAAACATTGTAAGGCTGAGACATATCCTGTGCTTACACTGACTATACCCCTATCAGTCAGACAGTGACGGTATCTTCTAACGTCCTAGAGATAACACAGTTGATACCTACAGTTATTATCGATAATTGTTTTTTGAACAGTATAAGCTTTGTATCATTTCTAAAGTCACTCGTCCTATTATATCATATGATGTGTATATCATTTTCTGATTGACTCCCTATTATTAAATAAGAAATATTTCCATAGAGAAAAGTGTTTTGTTGAGATATTTTATCCACAAACACACACACACAAACAAACACAAACACACACACACACACACACACACACACACACAAACACACACACACACAGGCTGTACCAGAGTATCACTTCTTAATCAACAGAGAAGTGCAATGAGGTTATTAACCCCTTCCTTACACACTCAAATGTTCGCCCCTACTAATTAATATTTAGATTGAGTTGCCCCCAACAAATGAACTTTGATCACACCCCTCCAACACACACACACTCACGCATGGACTACTCAACCACTCAAATACCCAACTGTCTGCAGAGGCCCTTTCATGTGCTATACAGCAGTGGCTGTGGAGTCATGTTTTTGCTGGGAGTAGGGCCTCTAAAAATGTCTACATCGTTCAAGTGACCATGAGTGTTAAAAAGAAGGTGTTACAGCATTGCAGACAGCGGAAGGTAAGGTCAATCACAGCCAACACAATCAGTCAGAATCTGAACTGGAATCTTCTTAGACGTTAGATTTATAAGTACAACTTACAATGGTGTGGTTTCATTAATAAAGCTAATCAAACTAACCCATCAGACCATTGTCTTTATATATATCAGGGTCTGAGACCAATTTCCCTGAATCCCAGCCTTTTGGACAACACTGTATGTGTCTATTATTTCCTCAAAATTATCTGTATAGACACCATTTTCAAAAAAGGATTTTTCCCATGAGGAGGAGGATCAAAGCCACATCCAAGATCTGTATGTGTCAGCAACTTAGAATCAGAATTGATAATTTCCATGGAACCTGCATGATAAGATAACACTTGTTGTCCTTCAACCTCTGTTACAAATAGCATTCATGTGGATGCTGTCCTCCTGACAGAGCATAAATATCAGTATTCATCAACTCTTTATTGCTTATTATGCTATTGACACAATAAACTTTTTATTGACATGCTTTTGATTCTAGTAAAGCATTTAGAGGAAGCACAAGCACTTTTATGTTAACTTGCTTGCAATGTAAACTTTTGGGGTAAATCCACAAACTCTGTGGACTGAGGACCAGAATCAAAAGCTCACTCTTCAGAGAGGTTGGCAGGACTTTTGGCAAAGCACAAACTTTGGCAGTGCTGTACAAGTGGAGCGAGGGTACCAATACCTTTCAAATGCCCATTAATATATGTTGCAGCAACAAGTATTGAAAACTGGCTGACTGTTAAAAAGTATTAAGTATAGTTGGTCTGATTCTAAGTCTAGTTGGGTCAGTGGTCGTCTATTTTACTGTAATTCGTAACTATTTATGAACTAATTGGTCGTCATAGACCTGGGTTGTTAACCTTGAGATAAACAGAGCACTCTGGCATCTTTGGTGATTATTACGTAAAAGTGGTTATAAATCCATGCAAGTGACACATGTATGGTAAGGCAAATGTAATAATAATCACATGGAGATATGACATGTCAATATAACGAGATATAACACAGAGATATAACACTGACAACATAACAGAGAAAAGACATGAATTATTGTAATTGGAGTTGCTTTACAACAGACACCAAGTAATGTATTCAAAGGTCAGAGGTTTCAAATACATGCATAAAATAAATAACAATACATTTTTGCACAAGAAAGGAGTCTACAAAGAAAAGGAATTAGTTAGATCCGGGTGCAAAGTGAGGGTTATCATGGTTATGTGTTTTATGATGTCAACAGGGACATCGTAAATTATATAATCCATCAATTAATATGCGTGACAGGTCAGTGGTCACTGTTGACAGAACCTTATTGAAAAGCAGACAATCTTTAGAGAAAGTCTACAGTATTGTAAATATAACTCTGTATTAGTTGTAGTTTAATTGAAATGCTGTTCTGTTGCCTTGCGACAAGTATCTAAAGCTACTGGAAGCTGACAACCGATTTGAGTGTAACAGAACACATAGTGTCAACAGAGAGTGTTACAGTAATCCTCAATCCTGTGTTGGTAAAAATGCAGCATTTTGCCTTTCTTCTGCTTAATTTTTGTAGCTTTGGTTGAGTCCCTTTTTAAATATACCATAGAAGACTAATAAAAACATGATCATGTAAAATACTTAACCACTAAAAGCTCGTTATTATTACTTATTATCTATTCTATACATGATGAGCAATGAATGAGGCTGACACACACAGTATGCACTGGATAAGTGTTATTTACAGTGGGAAACTGATATATAACAGATATCATAAATAATAAACAATTGTATTAACAAAAAAACAGCATTTATTTCAAATAAAATGAATAACACACCGCATATCACATTATGTATTTTTTCTATGAATAACAGTCAATTTCCATTTCACATACACAAATACAAGCAGTATATTGTGAATCTATGAAAATCCATATATATTTGAAACACTTTAAAATAATTTTATTGACTATAATTCAAAAAGGAACTTGTATTGGCAGCATCGCAGCCAATACAAAAATGTATTGAAGCAAAGGTCCGGAAAATCATAATGCCTAGTAGTTGTATCAACATCTGCATGTACTCACTACCTGACTGTCAAATCAAACTATACATTTAATAAATCTCAACACATCTTAACAATTCAACAGTTTTAGAATCACTTTCTTCCCCTCTTATATCCCACTCCGCCACTTTTTTTTTTCTGTTTCTGTCCCTTTCTCCGTCTCGCTCCTCTGTTTCTCTCCCTTTCTCCGGCTCACTCCTGTTTCTCTAATTTGCTCCATCTCACTTCTTTGTTTCTCTAATTTTCTCCGTCTCACTCCTCTGTTTCTCTCCCTTTCTCCGGCTCAGGCGTTTGTATCTCTCCCTTGTTTTATCCACCTGTATCGCTATCTTTCTTTTTCTTTCTACCGTCTTTTCATGTGTAACTTGCCTCTTACTCTCTCCTCTGACTGCACTGTAGAGTAGCAATGTTACCCGCCTGGTATGCACATACTTGATTGGCTGAGTAGTATCACGTGGGATACCCCGTCAGGTTTTAAATCACAACCTTCTGTTCTGGCTGTAGGTCCGGGTCCGTACGGGACGGCCTCTGGGTCTGCCTGTTAGTGACCCCTGCTCTATGGTATCAGCAAAAGATTTCATTCGTCCAAAATAAAACATGAGTAAATCAATCTTTCCATCTTTATTAATTATTTCATTAATTCATTCATTAACATTTACCTTTCATTCATCCTCTTAAAATCTACCTTCAGAAATGTCACTTTTTGACTAATTTCAAGGAATCTGAGGGATTCAAGTTGTCAGCCTTCACTTTTGGTGCTGCAGTGTTAATTCAGAATCAGAATCAGAATTCTTTGAATTGCCAAGTTTATTTACACATACAGGAAATTTCCTTGGTGTGGTTGGTGCATTTGACATAAAACAAAAATCAGACATAAGACAACAATATAAACAGTAAGAACAATAGGTTATGGGCACGTGCACTGCTAAGGTGCAGTTATTGGTTATTGGAAATAAATAAATAAATAACCATGTATGTGTAAAGGTTAGGCTCTTCTGCCACTGCCATTAGCTGTTCTTATCTGATGAAACAGAAGCATAAAAGGAGTGCTGCTGCTGCTGGGGGAGCTTCTCTCTGGACTGTGAGTTGTGCATCATGAATGTCTCTACAAGTTTGAGAGTGCGCCTGCCGGTGCTCGTGCTGGTGTTGGAGGTTGTCATCATGGTTATGTATTTTTTCTTTGTCACTTATGATGATAATGCCAATGCGAAGCTGCAGAACAATGAGACCAACCCAATGGAGAACTCTATGTATCGGGACTATCCCTACTTTGCCGACGTGCAGGTGATGATCTTCATAGGTTTTGGCTGCCTACTCGCCTTTTTCCGATTCTACGGCTTCAGTGGAATGGTCTTCAACTTTCTAACAGCTACATTTTCCATCCAGTGGGCCATCCTGATTCAAGGTTTCTTCCAGTTTTATTACAATGGTCAAATTCACCTGGGGGTGATCAACCTGCTGAACGCGGAGTTTGCCTGTGCTGTGGTGCTCATCTCGTTTGGAGCTGTGCTCGGAAAGACCAGTCCTGTTCAGCTCCTGGTTATGGCATTGCTGGAGATCCCTGTCTTTGCTGTGACAGAGTGGGCTGTATTGAAATACATTAGAATCAATGATGCTGGAGGCTCTATTCTTATTCACTTGTTTGCCTGCTACTTTGGTCTTGGAGTGACCTTTATTCTGTTCCGCCCGAGCCTCAATAATGGACATCCTAAAGAGACCACCACTTATCATTCTGATATCCTATCTGTCATGGGAACCCTGTTTCTTTGGGTGTTTTGGCCATCATTCAACTCTGCTCTGACCCTAAAGGGTGATGATCAACACAGAGCAGTTCTCCACACTTTTATAGGTCTGACCTCATCCACGATGACGGCTTTCGCCCTCTCTGCAGTGTTTAACAAGAGAGGAAAGCTCACAATGGCTGACATTCAAAATGTGACTTTGGCAGGTGGTGTGACTGTTGGTGCTTCTGTAGACATGATGATTTCTCCTGTCGCTGCATACGCCCTGGGCATCATGGGCTGTACTGCCTGTTTTCTTGGCTACAGATACCTGACTCCCTTTTTAGCCCAACGTTTGAGGATCCAAGACCAGTGTGGAATTCACAATCTCCATGGGATCACTGGCCTGATATCATCCACAGCAGGAATCTGTGCGATCCTCTTAGCCAATGAGGAAACATACGGGCCAAGCATGTACCAGATCTTCTCCCATCGTGCTCCACCTGCAGGAGATCCAAAGTTGCTGGAGCTGCAGAGGTTGATTCCCGGACTGAAGCCGGGCTTGGGTCGTACTGCGCAGGAACAAGCTCTCTACCAGGTTGCAGCTATTTTCGCTACCATAGCAGCTGCTGCAGTGGGTGGGCTGCTCACCGGCTTGGTCCTGAAGTTGCCTTGCATGGCATCCCCAGCTGACGAGGACTGTTTCGATGATGAGGTTTTCTTTGACATGCCATCAGACTTTGAGAGCGTATTTCTCAAGATCCCAGTAAACTGTGAGGAAAAAGGGCTGCCTATGAAGACAATAAATAGCAAAGTCAATTAGTAGATAGCATTAGTCTTCATGGCTGCTTGTGGGAGCGTTCAGGGTTTTTCTATGAATCATTTCCTTTTTGAGTTAATGTCACTAAAACTATTTTAAAGTGTTTAAAATATATATTGATTTTGAGCTGGATGTTTTTTAAAACATGTTATTCATAGGAAAAACACATGATGTGATAAGCGGTGTGTTATTCATTTGATTTGAAATAAATGTTTTTTTTTAAATACAACTTTTTTGTTTATCTGTTATATATCGGTTTCCCACTATAAATGATACTTGTCCAGTGGTTACTGAATGCGCCAGCCTCATTCATTGGTCATCATATATGGAATAGAATAATAAGTAATAATAAAGAGCTTTCAGTGGTTTAGTATTTTACATAATAATGGATAAATTAGTCTTCTAGTGCACAGGTCTTCAACAGGGGGTCCGCGGAGGTACTGCAGGGGGGGGGGGGGGGGGGAGGGGGGTCACAAAATGTTTGGTTGATTAGACCATTTTTGGTCTAATCAACCAAATGGCTTGAGGATTCACTGTCTCTTCTACATGTATGTTTAAAATAAAAACATGAATCTGTGAATTACTTTAATAGCTCAGTGTTGTATGCAAGATGTATGTTTATAAATGGCAGTGGCATGGCCACCCTGTTCCGTGCACATGTTTAAATGACAAAAATGAATATATAACCCTGTGTAATAATTGAATAGCTTAGAATGGAATGCACATAACAGGGTAGCTATGTTTATATATGGCACTAGGCCCAGTTTATATATATATATATGAATATATATAAAACTTTGAAGACCCCTGTTTTAGTGCATATTTAAATAGAGACTTTTGGAGATTCAGGGGTAACTGAAACTCCAAAAGTGTTTTGTGGACTCAAAATCTCACCCCATCCCTCCATCGACATGGTGGTGTGTAGATATGATTGAATATTCGTTTTTAGGTGAACCATCCCTTTAACTCGCCTCAGCTTCACGTTATTGTTCACACTCCGAGACAGCGGAGGCAGCAGAGGGGAGGAGAACAGGAAAAAGGCTGCGAGTAGGAGGAGGAAGAGGAGGAAGAGAAGGACGGGCTCCCATAGTGCTGTGCACTGCCAACGTAGGCAAACAGGAACATGGCTACCGGCGTTTAGCAGACCGTGTTGAAACACTCTTCTGTGGCCGTACGACATCCATCGTGTCCCCGCGACAGAAGAAAAACCTCCTCGTAGATTCCACCAGCGGAGCCGCAGAGTCCGTGAACGCATCGTCGGCTCTTTCATCGCTCACAGGTAACAGAGATGTTAGCCTGCTCTGCGGCTAACGCTGCTAGCATCGTCCCCTCTCTGCCATTTCGAGTCACATTTAGTCGTGATGTCTCATCCGAGATCCCCATGTCATCAGCGTGTGAGGCGACAAATCATCGAGTCTGTGTGTGTGTAGTGTGTAGACGTGTCGTGTTCAGACACACAACAGGGTGCGTGCGACGCTCTGTTTGTTACGAGTCTCTGAGATTTGACACGACTGCAGTTCTGTGACATTTTTCACTGATTTAATTTGTTCTAGAAACAGAAGTTATCGAATCCTCATGGTTGTTTCTTCACTATTCATACAATTACAGCTGTTTACACGGAGGGGAAGCTTGAAGACTCTACTGACTGTAAAAGATAATAGTAGATTATAAATCTTTCTCAACTTAAACATGACACCATTTTACTTAATATCCACCAACTGGTTTGAGCCCAGTAACATATGGCCAATGCTCAGAAAGCTCAGATTTATCCCTCGCCCCAGTTGTGTTTGAATCACTGTGTTCAAATGGAAATACACCTTGTACCTGCAGCAGTACAGTGTGTACAGCAGACCCCGTGATACTTCAAAAACATTGACTTCTGTTTAGTCTATTACTGATATATCAGCTGGTTCAGTCATTTATTGGCTTGCCAAAGAAAATCATTCAAAATAAAGGATTTCATCCAGAGCCAATTATTAACCGGTTCCAGCTTCTTGAAGGTGAAGACTTGTGGTTATTCTCCTTTTCTTCTCATTTTATCAATTTAATTAATTCTGTAATGCCAGTTGTCATTAGTTTTTTGACATCATAGCAACCAAAGAAATAATAAATCGACCAGAAATAATATACAGATTAAACAATGATGTAAACAGTTGTTAAATATAATTCTCATAGTTATTTTCCCTTAGATCCCCCCCCCCCCCCATCAGTCAGCAATATTTATTTCTGATCTAATATAAAGCCAGATTAATTATTTTAACATTAAACATTATATCATGATACCATTTCCAAAAGCTGTACTGCAGCTTATGGTCCTTTACACTGGTGGTAGCCCACAGCTTTGATCCACTTTCCCGACGAAGCATATTTCATCATAGACAAGTTTTCTCTCTGTGAAGGAGGTCCATGTTTGTTCTAGATGACACCATTAGATCACTTTGTCTCTCTGCTGTTCAGCTTTAGGTCAAAATGGCAAGTCCAAGGACCAGAAGAGTTCTGAAGGAAGTGAGAACCCAGGATGAGAACAATGTAAGTCCTCGGATGAATTCTGTCTCACCTCACTGTCACGCTTATTATTCACATTCTGTAACAGATAGGTGTTTCAGAGACCTGCTATGTTGCACCTGTGCACATCCCTCAAAGGTTCCCTTGTTACTCCTTGGTTAAATTAATCATGAGTGTAATTCTAGATGGAATTTAACCTGCAGTGAATATGTTTTTGGTCTGCATCTTTATTTACGTACAAAGCTGAAATGTTTTGCGGCATTATCAAAATAAAACCAATCAATTGTTTGCTCCTCAGTTGTGTTTTGAATGCGGGGCTTTCAACCCTCAGTGGGTTAGTGTGACCTATGGCATCTGGATTTGTCTTGAGTGCTCTGGAAAGCACAGAGGCCTGGGAGTGCATCTCAGGTAAGATCGGTGAAATAGTGTTAACCTGTGATGTTTGGAATCTGATAAGATTCAAATAACCAGCTAGATATAACATTATCAGTCTGGTCTTTGCAAGTCAGTTTTATTCATCAAGCTATTCAATAAAACTTAACAGAATACACTGAGCTTTTAGATAAACCCATTCTTACAAGGTGCACAAATAGTAGTGGCTGGATGAGTTGTGTGTGTACTGTTTGTTCTCATCGATGTAAGCACTAGATTTAGCAACAGCTGCAACAGCCCCAGTGGTTTCAGAATACCTGCTTTTCATCTCCGCTGACCTATTACAGCCTGGTAATTAAATAATGCTGATCTCTTCTGCTCAGTTTTGTGCGTTCTGTTACCATGGACAAGTGGAAAGATATCGAGCTGGAGAAGATGAAAGAAGGAGGAAACGGGAAATACCGCCTGTTTCTCGAAAGCCAAGACGATTATAATCCCAATTGGAATCTACAGGAGAAATACAACAGCAGAGCTGCTGCGCTCTTCAGGGACAAGGTGAGCTGTGCATACGCAAAGGTCCTTCAGATAGATGTGGATCTTCAGTTTCTTTACTGAATGAAGACAACAGATGTTTTGAAGGGGGACCTATTATTTTGGGCTTCAAAGGTTCTCGTTTTAGCAAAATTTCATAAAACCGGAATGGATCAATTTGCAGTGTCAGAAGGAACTTGATTTTAAAATCCTAGTTGTAATTACGTATTCACTGTAAATAATTGAATGCCATATATGACAGGTTGCAACTTTAGCTGAGGGTAAGGAGTGGTCCATTGAGACATCACCTGCCAGAAACTGGACATCAGCTCAACCCAAGATGAGCCTTTCATCCTCTCACCGGTAAGCATGAGGGAATTATAAAGAATGTCAAACTGTGCTTAATATCAGACACAGAACAGCCACCGAAACGGTGACTTCATATTTCTTTTGTTCAGCTCGGGAGGACCTGGACAAAACTCTGCTAAATCTAACGACAAAGCTTTTGAAGATTGGCTGAGTGACGATGTTAATTCGTATCAGAGGTTAGACCATCGCACTCCTGACATTTCCCTTATTATTCTCTCTTCTCTTATTTTCTGTAAATTACATGTTTTTTCTGAATAATTTTAATACTTCAGTGGAGGAGGTTACAGCGGCAATCAAGAGAATCGGTATGTTGGCTTTGGCAACACTGTGACCCCGGAGAGGAAAGAGGAAGACTTCCTGAACAATGCCATGTCTTCTCTTTATTCGGTAGGTCTTTTGGCTGAGTTGTTCCTTTTGTTTTTATTTTTCATCCGCTCTGACAGTTTCTATCTTTCTTTAACAGGGCTGGAGCAGTTTCACTGTTGGGGCTAGCAAGATTGCTTCTATTGCGAAAGATAATGTAAGTGTATTTAATCAATAAATGCTGATCCCATGTCTTCAACCCTGGAGTAACAAAAAAACAAACATATAATCAATAATTATTTCTTTTTTTTCACTTTGAACAGACGAGTAAACTGGCAAACCAAGCAACTTTAAAGGTAAAACTGAGTCTAAGTCCCATTCACCCACGATATTTACGGATAGTAAAGGTTTTCTGTGTGTAATAATAAACAGTCCCCTCTTACTTAAGAGTTGACATTCAGAAATGCAAATATTCTTGATAAAATCTGTCAACAAAGGTTACTTGAAGGTCTAATAACTGTGAATAATATCTCTTTATATCTATAATGCCCTCTGTGGAGTAGTTAAAGGGCTATAAAGCGCCCCCAGAACCGGTAAAGCAGATCATATAGGTGCATGTTGCTTTTTCCATGTCGTGTTATTTTGTTGAAAACACATATTACCCATGTTCTTTATTTTTGTCAGTTTTTCATCAGTAAAACAAGCATTTTGAATGTCCTCTTCACGTGCTTCAGCTTGGATATACTAATGCAAGGCGTTGTGTCAGTCTTGGTACCTGTTCTTTGAGTTTATGGATAACCTGTGAAGTTGACAGTTGGTTGGGATAACATATATTATGAGATGGTGATTACCTGTAATCCCTATATCTTAATATAGAAATGTTGTTCACTCACATCCATCAAAAACGGGTTATCTGTTTTTGCATGACAGTTTTTTGTTGACTGCAAACATTGTATCATAGAGGTGTAATGGATTCAATTAAGTCATCAATCGAAGTTGCAACTTTGAGTAGGATTTTGGTAACCATATATCATTATTTCATAATGTTAGGAGGCAGAGTGTAAAGTAAATTTTTCAAATATTTGAAACTGCAGATGTCGAATTTTAAAGGCTATAATGCTTAAGTGAAACTGCACAGATATCCAGCTTAATGCAGTGTTGCCTCATCAACGAAGTTCACACTGATGCAAGTTTATTGTTGAACCATTACACCCTCTAGTGCTTGTTAAGTGTCATGGTGAATGGGAATGAGGGGTCGCTTTACCGGCTGCAGGACAAACGTCTCTTACGCTGCTGTGAATGTTAAACTGTGTCTCATTCAAGGCAATTCTCCCCTCTGACTTCCAACTAGGCCACAGAGTTAGGACAGACAGTAAATGAGAATATTATCAAACCTACCCAAGAAAAGGTAACATTGATGTTTGAAGTTGTTGATTTGGTGGTGGGTTGCAGCGCTTTAGATAAAAAAACAGCTTCAGATGTGAATGTGCTATTTTCTACACTGCTTGTCTCCTGTAGTTTCCCCTGTTTCATGTCAGTGTGCACTAAACGATAAAAGCTGCTATTTTAAAGCTGCAGAAAAAAGATCAAACCTTTGTCTTCCCTCAGTCACTCATGACATCTGCTGAAGAAATGCAGCTGTGAACCCTTTAATATGTGAATAGGTGTGAGTCAGTGGGAAGTTACTCTCATCATCACAGACACTGGAGTATATTATTTGAGGAGCCAAAGTCTTAGTTCAGATTTGCTCCATTTCAAGGCCCTTTGTTTCGGTTTGCAGAAAAAAACTACCTCTTCCTGTTCCCATTTCAATGTTTATAACATGATTTAAAATGTCAGTTAAGGTCGGTTTGGTTGTAACATAAAATGAGACCTTAAGATTTAAACAGATCATGGCATCAACTATGGTCATGATATCAATACAGTTGACATTTCAACTGTCCACACTCGCATAACAAGGAAAATTATATTTAAAACAAAGATCTTATCCAGACTTATTTTCCTTTTCATCCACCTGGCAAGATCATTGAGTGAAATATCTCTAAGGCTTTGCAGCCAAGCTGCCTGGGTGAGATATTATTATTGAATTCTCTAAACACACCCCTGGAGCTCCTCACTTGACAATCAGTTGCTCACTGGCTTTTTAGATGCACTGTGTTTGAGCTTCTGTGTCAAAATATGCTTTGCTCTTGTCAATCTGCATGAACCAACTAATGTCACGGTGAGTGTTCTCCATAGAAATGCTTCCACGTTGCTGCTCGAACTGTTGCTGTTAAGTGAGAAGCTCCTGGATGAGAAGAAGATACTCTTAATTTAAAAATTTTAATTGGTATAAGGTTTGATGGAAGGAAAGGCCAGTGACTGAGAGAAACTGATATTTAACAAAAATATTATGTCGTCTAATGTACAGTTGACATTGGTGATTTAAGTTTTCTTAAGTGTGCTTCTGCAACAGTCTTCTTACTCTCTTGCTAAACAGTAGCAGCTGCATATTTTTTCTCTTGAGCTGAGTAACCTTTTTTCAAATTCAATTCCCGCTGATTATCCACCTAACTAAACAAACGTAATCCCTTTCACAATCAAACAGAACATTTGATCAACAACATGTTGTTTCTGACTTATTTGTATGAAGACTGTTGTTTTTTGTAGTTTTTAATAATCATTTGCATTAATCCAGGTGAAAGATGGCAAATTGCTAGATGAAATGACTGTCAGCATCACTGGGCTGGCAACCAAGGTAGGATGGGCAGAGGTCTGCCATGTTACCGGCAAAACCAGTCTCCTGAGCGACGAGCGGTAGCTCCCATGTGACACCAGGGTCTCTAAGACCAGTTGTGTGTCTCTCGATATCCTAACCCCCAAAGGAGACTGGTTTTGTCTAATGATGGATGTACAATGAACCATACTAATGTAATGTAATCTCTTTTTTGTTGCTGCCATTATTATTGTGGTGGTGAGTACAATGTTGGAAAATACATACTATATATTTGTATAATGATATAAATTAATGTATATTTCTTAGCAGTCTTATAAACTCTATGTCTTAAGTTACTACACTAAAGTTTCAAGCTGATTGTATATTTAATAATAATTGTTTATTTATGATAATTATTTAAAATGTTTGCTTCTGACTTCAGTTGTCTGCGTATAAATTATGCATTCATTCTTTTCTTACAAAGGCATTACTTTTTAAGAAAACTTCATATAAATGATATTGACTCTTTTTATTTTAATTTGTTAGTTCCAGGGAGCTGGTTCAAAATTGACCAACCTCTTCTCTGGAAATCCAGAAGATGGGTATGACAACATTTCTTACATTATAAAAACTACCACTTACAAAATCCTTTGTATTACAAGGGTTAATTTTCTTAACCATGAACAGTTGAAGCATTTCTTCATGTTTGGACTGTGCTCAGGTCTACTGGAGAAAGCTATCAGAACATGGATGCCACAGAGGGGTATCAGGGCAGTTCTAGCCAGCCTGTCTCAAAGGACTTCTGGGAAACCTTTGGCAGCAGCAACTCCTTAAAGGCCAAGAAGTCTCCTAGCAGTGACAGCTGGACCATGGCAGATAACTCTGCAAAGAAGAGCTCTGACAGTTGGGAAGCAGCATCCAACAACAAACACAGCACGGAGGAGGGCTGGGAGGCTTGGGACAACAACTGGGAGAACGCCGATGGTAAGACAAAGACGAAGAGTCCCACAAAACCCGCTGAGGACGCCTGGGATAATGCAGACTGGTAGTGACCTAACAACCATACCTCTCACATGTTTCCCCCTTTTCTGGCCTTCTCCTTCTCCCTCTCTCCCTGTTCATCTCACTGGCACTTTCAGGGAAAGAGCTGTCTGTGTCCACTTAGTTCTTGTCAGTCCATTCAAAATTGTATTTATTATGAACCTAAGAAACAATGAAGAAAGCCCTGGGTTAAATAAAGCTCATCACTAAAATCTTTTGGAAAAATATAACTATATTAACTTCAGTCATGTATACTATTGTAAATTACCTTCATCACGGGGAATTGCGATATATCAGTGTAGATATGGTTATCAATTTACTGCCTGAACTCCTTAATTGTATAACTATAAATGGCAAACTAGATGGTGTTCATAATGTTTTATGGGTTTAATGATACTGGTCTTCAATTCACCACATAAAAATGATGCATGAGATGGAAAATATGAGATTGTAAATATGATTCCTTGTAAATACAGAATGATTGACTCAACACTGATTAGAATTAAATGATGGACCCTTGACCTTTTACACATTTTGTTTTTTGTAAATTTCGATTTTGAAAAGCATAACAAAATACACATCGTAATCATAAAATGTTATAAGAACAATTAAACTGAGACAAATTGGCTACCATTAATCAAATGTATAAATCAGAATGAAATAATCCTATAAATCATATGTTAGGCCTTTGTGTATTATCTGTGAGTTAATAGTATGCATTTTTGTTCTTTTTATTTTTTTGTTTTTATTAAAATGTGCAAATAGTCAAGGGGGTTTGATCATTCTGTCATTTAGTCTTATTATAAGACCAGAAACTTCTCTCCCGGGATGTTGACATTATTATAGATATTGCTTTTGGGTAAATAGATATTTCGCTCTGGCGTCTTTCAACAAAATATTCAAAAATTTACACATTTGATCTAAATTGATGTATGTAGTGAGTTACATACAAATTCCTTTTTGAAATTCATTTTGACTGGATACTACAATATTGTGATACTGTTGATTGTATACTTTTTTTCATCCTCACGGTTCATCATGGACAACAGCTCAACACTTACTTGTACTTCCTATTCAGATGCATTGATAACAAAGATCCACGATGACAGTTTAAGTATTCTTGCTGCAGTTTGTAATTCATCACAAACTTTCTATTTGACTTCACAGCTGAAATTAGGAGGAGGATTTTTGTTTGTTTGTTTGACTTTATCTCATATTAAAGCTGACAGAAATACTGTTTTTAAAAGAAACTTGTTGGTCATGAGCAGTTGTTTCAGTCGTCATTCAGTCGTCATTTTAAGTTGAAGACACAAACATTTAAATATTTTAAATCAGTGTTGAAATATTTTATATAGTAAGTTTCATATAAAAAACACTCATAGCAGGTTTGATGTATATACTCTATGTACTTAATGCAAGCTGTGTTTAACCTTGTCATAGAGTGGAAGTGCAGATTGTTATCTGAATGGGTTTGTGACAGCTGAACCTGTAACGTGTGACCTCAGCGAACCTGACAGGCCATTGCAAATGTCAACAACTCAGTGTGAGCTGCTCTCCACCGTCGTGTCCAGTGTCACTGCACCTTGTTTGTTACTTATCGTGAGGAGTTGGTGTCACAGTTATCTTCACACCTATGCTGACATCTGAATTGTTTAGTGATGATAATACGGCTCATTATATGCTGGATAATTAGATGGTACGCTCTCCAAGCGCTTGTTATGAATGAATTAAATCAAGTAGTACTGGTGCATCCTCAGTCACATGAATGTGAAATTGAAATTGGCTGTCAGGAATTAGAACGAGACAAGTTTTGCGGCACGCAACTTCTCTGTGTGGCCTTAGATCCTTGTTAACCGAGTGTCTTTTATCCTCCTGTAAAGTTTCATTTGTATATGTAACACCCTGCAGAAGCTCAGTTTCATTAATACAACAAACTGCTCAGACTTGGATTCATCCGTTCTGGATTTGATTTGTGTAAATTATTTCGAATTTGAACTGTAGATTCTAAAGTTAATGATTAATATCAGAGAAGATATTGGCATACTTCAAGTCTTTGAGGCTTGGTGTGTTGGCTCATTGGCCAGTAGTCAGTCTTTAGTGTGCCACTGTTATCGAGCTGCTGGATTATTGTCGTACTTCTACATGTGCTCCTCAACAGGCCTTGTAAGAAGACATATTACATGTTATCATCACAGGTTGTGACCAGTGAGGGAAAACTCCTGCCAACTTCATTCCATAACCATTTCCTACCTCTTAAGAAGTCTGATAAGTATCCAGTTGTGGCCATGTTTTTGTTTTTCTTGTCTTCACCTCCCAGTACGGTTTTGATGTTGACCTAGTTGAAACAGGTTCAGATTGCTGTGACCCATTCAAGCGTGTGACAGCAAAGCAGCAATGTTTGGTCTCTAGTGTTGGTGTGTTTCATCAGTGGCAAAACAATGATATCAAAACGTATCACTCCTGGAACATTTGCTTGCGTTCATGTGTTCATGTTTGCTCGTGTGTTAACATGCCTTAAACAGCTGTGTTTGCTTTTTGTTAATATCGATGTCAGTTTGCGTGTGTGTGTGCGATACAGTGAGTTGTACATGTCAGTAAATCATCTATGACAAATTATACATCGTTACCCTCAACTTTACTTTTTAATACTGAAGCGTTATGTCAGTAGTTTTGTTTTCTTCTTTTTATCTTCTGATGGTATATGACAGATAAATTGCCAGGAAATAAATAGAAGATTGTGCCGTGATGTCTGAGTTTAAAAGGGACTGAAATATGTAAAAGAGCTTGTTACTTCTCAAATGCTGTACTTTTACTTTTGATGAATGTCCTATTGGGGTTTAAATTGACGAATGTGTAATGGAATGAAATGCATCCAATATGTCTCGATATAAGATAATAATTACAAAAATAACTTAAGCATTTTCTTGCCACATAGCCTGAATATAATTCTGAACCATAATTTCCCAGAGCAACAGTTCAGCTCAGTGTCTGCCTGTCGAACATTTGAGAGCGGGTATGTCCACTAGCTTGTTGAAGAAACTGTCATGTCAGAAATACTATTTTTGAGGTGTAACACGGAACTAAACACATCCAGATGTCCTTTGATTTCCAAACGTCGTTTCCCTAGTGAATTGAATTGCAGTTGTCTGCTTACCCCCCCCCCCCTTCAAGTTTTCACCAGCAGCCGTCCCTCGAGGTGAGCCAGTATTACATGCTCAGTCGAAGCTGTGGATATTTTTCCTGTACACATGGTTTCTGTGTCGAATAAAAACGTATTGTGCTGTGATCGCAATTGTTTTGCTGTCGGTGTCATCTGTTTTCAATGTTTGGGGGAGATTGATTATATTATATCATTTGAGACAAATTTAGCGTGTTTACCAGATATTAAATGGGTGTTCTAAAATGGTATATTAATTTAACAGCCTGAAAATGAGGTGCTTTTAGTCAAAGAGACACGTATTTGTACACAGGCGTCTCATACATTTTGAGATGCACGATTTTAGCCATTTTATTCTCGGATCAATAAGAAACTTGCTTGTTCCGATGAGCTGATAATTATTGATGATGCATCCTTTGCTTCCAATAGATGCTGTTTTTCTGTGACTCATCGAACGATACACATTAAAGTCATATAACAGGCAGGAGATGAGTCACTACTGCTTTTCTTGAATGAATGAATTTCGTCTCAAAACAATGGACCCAACGAAGCCACATAAAAGGGATCTGGAATAGTCAAGATTTTTAATTATGAAAATCAAGCATTCTGAAAATTAAACCGTTGATTTCATCCTTTTTGTGAGCAGAACGTGAGTGAGAGTTTACCTCCGAAAAATCCCTGAAATTCCAGAATAAACCAGTATAAAGTTGCTAGGCCTTAAAATGAATGAACATATGAAACTACTGACAATATTTTTTATGAAACTTGGTGAAAGTTTGTGTTACTGGTCAGGGAAGATCTCATAAACTTTTTCGTACAGGTCCGGATCAGAGGATAGATTGAGGAAGCTTTTTTCTTTCTCTTTCTTTAACATTGTAAGATAGGACTGTTTTTAATTTGTTTTGCCTTTTTCTGAATAATTCATGGAGGTTGATGAAATAAAAAAGACATCTGTATTATGGAACTGATATCTATAAATGTGTGCACTTTATTCAGCTTGATTGAATTCAAAGGGACTATTGGGCTTTGGCAGCAGAACTACACACAAACTACAGTGCAGATTTAGACGAAACCTGGTGGAAGAAGCCATTCCACCAATTTCCCAACAATCTTGATGAAAAAAATCCTACACATTTAGAGAACTGATATCCACAAGTGAGTTGGACTTGGTTCAGCTTGACTGAGATGATGGGGACAGTGGTATCTTGGTGGAGTTTTGTGCTCTACTGAGTGTCATCCCAGTTCCTTTTTCTCTGAGTCGTGTACAGCTGTGATACATTCAATGGACTTGAATGACACAGACACAATGTCTCAACACTCTCAATGCACTGCAGGCTTCCACATCTGTGTGTAGCATGTCTCAAGGGAACTCTTGAATACAGGCTGTTGAAGATATTGATCATCTCCTGCTGCACCTTAACAGGTCAATCGGTGCAGAAGGACAGATGGCTCCCAGCTGCAGCCCAGTGACAGGACAAAGGTGTCAGTCCGTGGGTGCACAAATGATGCAGGTGACATATTTACATTGCGTCCCGCCTACAGGGCGTGGAAATTAGACTCCTCTCCAAAACTATTTCACCGGGGAGGGCGGGACACTGAGGGCATCATCATCACCATCGATGGCCCGTCCACCACAGGGGGAGTGAAACAGAGCATCGACATTAACAGTAGCGTTGAGCCCCACAGCTGATCGGAGCACAGATCCAGACAGAGTCGGGACATGATGTGAAGCAGACAGGCTGTGGCTGCACTGCAATGGAGGAGCAGACGCTGGACCGGACTGGATGACTGGAAACCATTAGCCGCCTGGTGGGGATCGACGCTGCCGCTGGCTGCAACGACGAGTGAGTGTGATGCTGTTTAATGTGACTTTCACCGGGAGGAGACGGAGCTGTCTGTCCCTGTTAGCATCTGTCCAGCGCAGCGCCATTAGCAGCAGCTATGATTGATCCAGTTTGAGGCTGACCACGGAGCCTCCGCCTCATCATTGTGTGGAGCTGCCATAGCTCCGGAGCCCGATCCATCACCCATAATCAATAATACATCTAGAGAAGTCCGCGTTAACGCTTCATCCACAGGAGAAGTGTGGTAGTGTGAGGGGATAGCTAACGTTAACGGATCATAACAGCAGGCGACACACAGGATGATCGATTCATGTAAAACACTAACAGACTCAAACTGTCACCCCCACAGTGAATGTGTGATACACGTGTGGACAGGATAAAGGAAAACAGTTGTTTTTATATCCACTAATGGAGCAGCCATTTCTCCTAATGAGCGTCGCGCCGCCAGAGGGGGCGCCACTCCGCATATTCAACAAGCTAACGTGCTATCAGAAAAGTTGGGGCTTCATCCACGGAGCGGGAGCGTGTTGTTCGAACCAGCCCCGCACGCACGCACCACACCACGGCGTGAGGCAGGTTTAAAATGGCGTCGAAAGCATCCGGGTGGTGGTGTGAGAGGAGCTGGTGGCGGCGACAAGAAGAAGTTGGGGGGTCTTTGTGAGAAGAGGCTCCTCGGATCACACTGGGGCATTTCTATTCAGCTGTTGCTAAGCTACCACCCATAGCTGCCACCACGAGAGACGGTGTGGAGGAGAGAGAGAGAGAGAGAGAGAGAGCGAGAGAGAGAGAGAGCGTCACATTCACACTGTGATGCCATACAGCAGGAGCCCAGTGTGTAGGATGTGGCTGAAAGGGATCTATTGAATATAAAATAATCCTAGTGAGGTTTCACTAGTGTGTTTCATCTCAATTGTGCAAATGGTGGTTTGCTTCAATCTGGAATTGGTCCTTTATAGTTAAATACTTTATGTTTACATCAGGAGCTGGTCCTCTTGACAACTGAAGGCCACCACAGGTTCTCCTTCATGTTTGGAAGGGGAGGTGCGGGGTGTTCAGCTGCAACATGCAACTCCACCACTAGGTGTCACTAAATTCTACACACTGAACCTCTCAACACACGTTAAGACCAGTTTATCTTACAGCAATTATTGTGGATTTACATTGGGACGTTGGTGCACCATCACAATTCCATTGGGACACACAAATAAATCTCAGTCATAACTAATGACTATCTAGCTCTCGTATAGGAAATCTGAAACATTCTAAGTAGCTAAATGTTAAACTGTCAATACAAAAACGTTTTATAATGGTTTAGTTTGGTGAAGATGTTGAGTCAGACTGTCATTTTCAGTTTTATTCTCTGATCCGATTTGAAATACTTTGGGTGGATCCTGATGTCAAAATGCATTTGCGGTCTCAAATGAGTGTTTTCATTATTAGCTAGAATGGCACTCAGTTGAGCTCATGCCTGCGCAAAGGCCTAGCAGTCCCCTTATGAACCCACATTTTAATTAACTAGAGACACATTTCACACTCACAAATATCAGTCCCTTTAAAATTCCTGATTTCTTTCATCATCCATGAATTGTTCTCTAAAAAAACTGTGAGATGTTGAGAAACGTCAGAATAATTTTATTGGCCAAGTGTATTTTCACATGCAGGAAATTGACTCTGTGAGGTTGGTGCATCAGATATAAAACAACAATATATATAACTAGAAAACAATATATATATACCGGTAGAAAAAACAATAAGTTATTGGGCACATGCGGAGCTAAGGTGCAGAAATTTGGTTGCTGTTACAGAAAGTGGGGGAAAAAACCTGGATCTGCTTGAGTGTTTTTTTGCAGTTTCTTGAGACTCCAATGAATGTGTTTAATAATTAATTATACTTATAGAAAATCCTTTTTTCCCTTCAGGATCATATGGACACACTGTCTCCAGCTCCACAATCAAATAAATGTGCTGCATAAATAATAAGATTGTACTAAATGTCTGTGCAACATTCTGTGAGTTTTCCACCAGTTGTCTGTGATGTAAATTGCAAATTTGAACAGAAACAGGGACATTTTCAGCAGGTCAGGCTGACAGAACGTTAGGTAAGGATATGCAGTCTCTCTCCATCAGATGGCTGCTTGGAATCTGAAATCAGCTGGCAGCTTTCACTCTGACTCTCTCAGCAGCAGAATCCACCTCAATCTGTTGTGGATGATGTTCAGCTCATGTACGTCACCTTATCTCAGTCTCAGTGGGAACGATTTTCAATGATAATGCAGTGTATAGTTGCACAGATAGTTATATTCTTACAACGGCTTATTTTTTATTACCTTTAGAGATATCTTTGTTGTGAGGACCCAGTGTCTGCACTACAATAATAAACGTATACAGATGCAATTTCCTCCAGAGAGTAATGGAGAAAACAAACAGGTGCAAAAGGTTCTGCTGCTGGAATTCACTGTAATTGGTAAATCTCTAGACTAAAGGCTCTGGCTCAGGCTGTTGGTTAGATTCAGAGGGTTTATTTGACCTGTAACAATCTGGTAATGATTAAGATTTCTTTTCAAATGAGCAGCTGTGAGCCACACAGAGTGTTTTGTGTTCTGAAAGCAGCTTGACTGCAAAGAGCCATATGGAGAGTAGTAGCATCTTTTCTTCTTTGCCACCTTCCTCCCAAAAGCAGCAGAGTCTGTCAGACAACTTGGTTATTCTTCCTCCATGTCAGAGCTGAGGGATCTCTCTGTTTTCACACACTGCATCCGGCTGTGTTGTTCTGACTCTTTTTGTCAGAGCTGTTGCTGCAAATAATCAAATAAGATTGATAAAACAGTGCCCCAGTGAAATGTAGTAGTAAAGTTGAAGCCTAACAGAAAAAGTATAGCAGTTTGCCTCTCTAAAGTGAAAAGTAATACACTTGAATGTCTAGTATAGGCTCATCATGAAAGTTTGAGCAGATAGCTAGAAGGTTACTTCTCATTTGATTCTAATTTGTGAACATCTCTGCTCAGGTTTTGGATATATACATGGAGTTTGTCTTAATGTCTGTCTTAATCTTTTCATTGCCAAAAAAGCTAAATTTTAAGAGCAGCAGGGAACGTAATAAATCTGAGGTTAATGATATTCCAAATATAGTCACAACAATAAGCAGATTGTATATCCTGATGTTTTAATGGATTTGTCAGTTTTACCAGAGAAACTAAATATCTGATGATAAAACTGTTTGTAATTAGCTTGAATGTAATCTCTGTCTTTTCTGTGCTGCAGTTTCATGTTATTTTATGTAATATGATATTCAGTACATATACATGTTACTTAAGTTTTTCATCTAAGATTATCATCTGTGTTTGTGTCGGTCTTATGTGGCGTTGAAAGTAGATTGTTGACAGGGAAATTAATTCGAATTATGATAACATACGTCTGAAAGATAAATGTGAAATGGCGAACACACCTAAAGAGTTTGTGAAGAGGTGCAAATAGGGGTTAAGTTTTAGCGATTAAGTGCAAAACATTATGAATATTTCCCAGGTCCATAGAAACACAGCAGACCCAGAGTCCAGTCTGCAGAAGGCTTAACTTAGTCTAGATGTCTATGTGTGAATGTGTGTTTGGGTGGATTTTGTCATGCTTATTGATCCCTTCACGAACAGATTCAGTTCAGATTAGAGGAAGTGCAGAGATGTAGCAAACTTGAGTGATTTGGTTTTTGCACTGACATGACCACCATGTTGGTTTGTGTGTTGACACAGGAGCTGACACAGTGGTGGATACAGCAGAGCTGTGAGAGTGACTGACCCCTCAACACTTCTCCCCTAGGTGATGTATAAACTCTCCTTCATATAATCCTCAAGTTAATCAATGATCAGAAAACACGGTATCCTGACACAGTGGAGATGAAGATGTAACACATATCACTTCTTTCCTTCTTCAGGGTTTTACAGTAACAGCCATGCCGCCCCCTGCTGACATCGTGAAGGTGGCTATTGAATGGCCAGGTGCTAATGCTCAGCTCATAGAGATGGACCAGGTCGGTATTTGTGTAGAATGTAAGATAAAATAAAACTTCTGCACTACAATTGAGGACATGAGTGTTGCCGAGCTGTGCTATAGTTATGCAGAATACGGTCAAGTGTGCTGTGGTTGTCATGACAACAAACACATCAGGAGAGATATATGTTTTTTTTTTTTTATGTACTAGTGCCTGTAAACTTGGAGCATGAGGGTTGTAGGTTGTAACTCAGTTCCAAATAAATAAAAAGGTTACCACCACTGGAAACTATAGAAGAACAGTTCATGGTTGAATGGGTCTATTTTTGTTTATTGAAGATTATGTTATGTCTGCTGTTGTTTTTTCTAGCAGCTTTTGTTTTGCTAGAAAGAAAACCTCAATCTAAAGTTGAACGAGGCCCTCAGCAATAGGGTTGTTGATAAACAGTCAGACAGAGGTTCCTCCATTTATAGTTAGATATGGTTGTGCAACAAACTTGTGAAGTGTCGATATGTCAATCAAACATTTAATCAGAGATTGATGTGTTATTTCAACTATTTAATATTGTCATTTTCTTCTTTTCTTTCTGTTTGCAGAAAAGACCTTTGTCCTCAATAATACGAGAAGTGTGTGATGGGTAAGGTACTATGTTTTCAGGTTGTTGGTAGGTCTGTACGTCTGTAAGTCACATTCCTGAGAACAGGATATCTCTCCAAAATGCCTTGAGGGAATTTCCTCACATTTGGTACAAATATTCACTTTGACTAAAGGATGAAATTGTTAGATCTTGGCCGTCAAAGGTCAAGCTCACAGTGACCTCACAAGGCACATTTTCTCCGCGTGAAGGTGATATCTCTTGAACACCATCAAGGAATCCTTTTTGCACAAATATTTACTTTGACTCAAAGATTAATCCAAAGATTAATAGATTTTTGTAGCCTCGGGTCAAAGGTCAAGGTCATTGTGGCATCACAAAGTATGTTTATGTTTTTCTTGAACATGATATATTAAGATCAGCTTAAGGGAGTCAAAGATAAAAGTGATCATGTTTTAGTTTTCAGAGGTCATAGTGACATTTATATGAATCTGAAAAAAAAGGATGTATAAATATATGCACAGAATCTGCACTGGTTGGTGGAGGCATACAACCACTGGGCAGTAGTTGTGTCTTTATCTTACTTTTTTTTTTGTTCAATCACCATTGACTGAATATTGTTAAAATCTTCAACGTGTCATTGCCTTTGGCTACCCTCTGTCTCTTGAACAAATTATATGTATGAGATTTTATGTAGATTTAACCAAAAAAGCAGTCAGTTTGGTTATTATTATTATTATTATTATTAGGGCAAAAGTTGCATTGGTCAATTCCGCATAGCTCCCTAAATCTGATGACTTATTTGAAAACTGGTGATGAGCCGATGAAAACTAGAACACTCAGCTAATAAAATCAAAACAATATAACCTAACTTTGACCTGTACCTTTCTGATTTGTGTGTGTTCTTTATTATTGGGGGAAAATACTGTCTCACGACTTCAGATTACTGTGTTAGCACCACCTCATCTGCTCTGTCGAGTTCTGTGGGTGGAGATATGTCATCTTCTGATGATTCTGGAAACTGAAAATTCTTTGCACTTCACTGTTACACACCCACGGAATAATTCTCCTCCACAATCTCTCTGCTCACGGCTTGTGTAAATACGACTGCTGCAGGGAGGAAGCTGACTCTCCGCAACCTTTTGTTCATGTGTACTATGCTGCATTTTAAAACTGCTGCATTATGTTCCTCTGAGTTTGTGATAGATACACTTGCAATGAGTTATACCTTTTTCTCTCTGCGTTTGTCCTCAGCTGGTCTTTGTCAGGCGCAGAGCAGTTTGCCCTGCGTTATGCTGACGGCCCTCAGCTTTATATCACTGAGCAGGTTAGCGCCACTGTTTTCTCCCTAAACTTGTGTTGATATCTTTGTTAATCGCTGTTGATCTTGTACATAAATTCCTTCTCTATTACCTTTTTAGAGCCGTGGTGAAATCAAAAACGGGACCATCCTTCGATTAGCCATTTCTCCTGTGAGTGAACCTCCTTCATAGTCCTGTTCAGTTTCAAACTTTCCTTTTCAACAGGAGAATAATCTAGTAACTGAAGTGCTCGTTCTCTAATTCATATTGTGTAGTAACTACACAGGGTTTGCACACATCAAATCAAATTCTACGTTTGTGCAGGTCTGTGAACGATTTTTGAATCTCTAAAATGTGACGTTATGAGTTACCTTTTACGACACACTGTTTGAGGAAAATCTTTCAGGGAGATTGAATGAAGGTTTTCTGGAGACTGATGATGTCTTAAGCACAGTTGTTTATCTAAATACCTGATGCATCAGAGTGACCAGGCAGATGAACTGTACAGAGAGTAACCCTAAAACTAAATGAACACACACTGCTGTTAACAAAAGAATTGTGTGACTTGATGTGATTCAAGTCACACAATTAAAAAGATGAATCACTAGCTTTTCCTCTGTAAAGGCACAAATTCATCAGCTAACCTGTCATGAGTGCTTTTGAGCCGAGGCACAGCATCAAAAACATCATTCAGTTGTAAATTCATCATGGATGTGAGGTTTCAGTTTTTTCTATCTGGATATCAGGGGCGTGCTGCTCGTCAGCTCCTGGAGAGGATCCAGTCCCACGGCATCGACGCACGCCTCGAGGCTCTGAAAGAGCTCGCCAAGCTGTCTGCAGATCCAACCTTTGCCGCAGAGTTCATCAACATGGAAGGCATCGGGACTCTGGCACGTCTTGTCGAGAGCGGCACCCAGTGAGCACAGCGTCTGTTTTGTTTTGTGATGACAACGTGATATTAATTCAATCTGTAAATTAAACTTCCAATGGAACCTTTTACACAAAGTTATTATGAATTTAGAAGAGGTGAGCTTATGTGAACAGTTAATGACAAACCGTTCTTCACCTCCTTCAGCTTCGGGGAAATGCTGGCCTTCACTCTCACTGCCTTTCTGGAGCTAATGGATCATGGCATTGTGTCCTGGGACCTCATCTCTCTGTCCTTCATCAAACAGGTACCTGCTCCAACATTAGAGTCATCCATCTGACTCATTCGACTTTCACAGAGACATTGCTTGACAAATCTCCCTTTTATTCCTTTTTTATTTACTTTACTTTCCTCTTGTCCTGCGTGATGGAAATGAGTGGGGCCTTTTTTTACTGATACATTTTCTTTTTCTTTAGAAACACTTTTTGACTTTTAAGGATCGCATAAACTTGCGCAAACACTGAATGAGCTCAGACTCTGACTTTTGACATTCACTGGATTACACCTTTAACGCATCTCCTCTTCCTCCAACTCAGATTGCGGGTTATGTGAACCAGCCAATGGTGGATGTGTCCATCCTTCAGCGTTCTCTGGCGATCCTGGAGAGCATGGTCCTCAACAGCCACAGCCTCTACCACCGAGTGGCCCAGGAGATCACCGTGGGACAGCTCATCGGGCACCTGCAAGTGTGAGCACACACACATGCACAGGGGCTTTCCGCACTCTGATATTAGGGCCGAGGAGTGAATGTGGCTATAAAAAATAAAATTTAATAAAAATTGCTGTTGATAGATGCTCTTGCCATTTTTTTAAGGGGTGCGTTCAGGATTCTTAGATGAACCCAGTCTATTTTTATTCTCTTGTCACAAAATCCACTGAAAAGACCAAAACCAACTTGAACCAAGTTTCAGCAGATGTGTCTGTACTACTTTCAGCTGTGGATTAAGACACGTTTATTGTTTTCTAGTCAGCATTTAAGGCAGCAATAAATGTGAGCTTGATTAAAAAATAAAGAGCATGCAATAATCCTAATGATTAAACATCTCATCTGGGATCGTGTCAGTGTCCACTTAAATGAAACTATAACGTTTCAGTTACTTAGACATTGTTTGTTAGTGTGATAAATGAATTTTTTGTTTGAGTATTTTTTATGGTAATAAAGAAATGTCCACGAAACATTTAACGTAAAATTGAGTGTTAGAGTGGTGTCTAAAAATCCTGCACTCACCTCAGAAATATTCATAGGCTGGTAATTAAGATGGACGAGGTGTCTCCACTTCCTCCTGTTATATCAAAATATCCTGTCTTTTACTTTGGTCCATCTCCCATCCTCTAACATGGACGAGGAGGAATAAAGATGTATTGGCTGTCATCTCAGCCATCTTAATATTCAGTCTATGGCAATAGTTATAGTGAAAGAGTAAGAATAAGTGTGATGTAGGTTAGTTGTGAGCCTGAGATCTGTGGAGATTTGTGGACCACGATGCTTCTAACTGGTTGTTATGATGCTGAATGATCTTTCAGGTCCAACCAGGAGATCCAGACGTACGCCATCGCTCTCATCAATGCACTTTTCCTGAAGGCGCCAGAGGACAGACGACAGGTCAGTGAACAGCAGTCACAGAGAAAATGACTTGAGTACACTTTATAGATAGACTTGACTGGAATACTAATACTGTTCAAGTTGCACATTACATTAAAAAAGCCACCCATGCATAATCATTTTACATTTAGTCATAGTAGTCCTATTTATTATCGGAACCAGAGAGTTGCCTCACCCTGGTTGCTCCTGTGTGCAGCAGTAGGTTAGTTGAGGCTAATCTCATGGGTAGATGTCTGTCTGCCAGCTGACACGTTGTGGATTCTGTCTGACAGTCATTGCTGTAATGACACACTCTCTCTAAGTAGAACTCCGCTTCCTTTTAGGTTTTTACATTTGTTTTGCTGTAGTGATAGTAATAGTTCACAGCAGCCCTCCGGCCATAACTGACCGAGTACCATAAGCCATTTTCAGACATGGCAAATAGCCAAATTGGGTCAGGACATTTTCTGGAGTTTGCCTTTGTCATATGAAGACGGCAGAAGGAGATTGTTTACGTCAGTCGGTTCACAACAACAGGAAAATGTCCAGAACATTCAGAGGGGCTCACACTGACATTTTATAAGGGTGCTGGCAGGAAAAGTCACCGGAAATTGTCCGTCACAACTGGCTCTGACATTCGATTTTCATTTACTGCTCCCCCAAATAATTTGAGGAATGTCGGCCTTCTGTGCATGTCTGAAAGCAGCTACAGTAGCCTATACGAAGAAAGAGTTCAGAGGGGATTCATTAGTTCTGTTAAAGTCAAGGATTTACCTTAATGCCATGGTCTTTCACTCACTTTACAATGTAGAGTGTGTAATACTAGTCAAACAGTCAGAAGGAGATGAATTCAAAAGTCAGTTATCATTAAAAACACCATCCACATACAGCAACCTAATGTTGAATGGTGGAAGTCTATATTCACATTATGTCGCGATTGTCCATCTTGATGTAAGAGATGCAAAAACAAAGCGTTTTCTGTATCTGAAATATCTTTGAAACACAAAACAAATGTACAAAAACTAAAGGAGTGAGGGCTTTTTAAAAGCTGTCACTGAACACTAGTGTCTCACCCCCCTGAGCTGTGCTCACTCTTATCCCAGCTCAGTTAGTGCCCTAACGTACTGCAGTGCCTCATCCTGTTTCATGCTGTTTTGTCTCCGTGTGTGTCAGTGTGTATGCTATTTCTAAAAGATGTTATATCTGATCTAAATATCAATGGAGGATTTTCTGTCTGTTTGTCTCTGTTTGGATTTTCTCAACAACCACTCAACCTCAAACTCTGCAGGTGTAATACTGATGAAACATGAATGTGCTGCATTGACTATAACGTTTTTTAGATGAGCTGTTGTTGAGTAAATCGACAGACCGTTAATCCTCTGTTTGCTCTAACCTGCCAACTGTACTTTGTGTTACCATGGCAACCATGTTTTCTCCTCACTAGAGACGAGCCATTTATGATTTCACTGACGATCAGTTTAGTTTTTTTACTCATTGAAGTCTTAAGTCTTAAGTCCTAAGATTTAAAAGACAACACTTCACTACTACTACTTTAAAAGGAATGATAATGTAGACTGAATTATTGTATTTCATTAAGTGTTGACATTATGCAGTGTGTGTACACTTAAGAGAAAACAACAACTCTATTTATGAATGTGTACCGCGTTGAATGTTAATTTTTAATAATCAGCTCCAGCCTCTTTATCGAGCCCCCACTATTCCAAGTGGATGAAATAGGCATCTGTTATTTGTCATTCGGATTCACTGTGAAAGCTGTTTTGACCTCAGTGAGTGTCGACCACCATTTGACATAAAATATATGGGAAATTAGGTTGAAAAATTATTCTGGTAAAAATATTTGTTTCCGTAATTTAAAATTTAACTAAGAAGTACAGCTGTCTTTTCATGTTGCTGCTCTTGACCACTGGAGGGTGATCTGAGTCAGTTCTAGTGAGTTAAATACAGCACATACTGTCTGGCTCAGTTGAGTCAGTTTACAGCCCAATCAATACACAGGTTACTGTTAAATACTTTCTTCTCACTTATATAATTGTCAAAGAAGTGATGTGTGAAAATTGATCTGAAAGTTTTGAAGCAATGTATAATTTATCTATGTATTAATTTCAGCCTTTATTTTACCAGCTTAGTCCCATTGAGATTAATACACTCCTTTACAAGAGAGACCTGTCCAACAATCGCAGTATCACAGTTTAAGCAGTTAAAGTATTTAACAGACAAACACATATGGTAACTAAAATCACATTCCAAGAGTACATTCCTCCGCCAAAGCCCGAACAGTCCCCTCGTGAAACCACATTTAAATTCACTGGATCCCGATTTTCATTTGTGTTTACAGCAAATTTCACACACTTATAAATAGTAGTCTTTTCATCAAGCTGCAAATATAATTATGGGAGATGCTGAAAAAAGGCCCCACTCTCTGGATTCTTTAGCAAAATTTAATGGGTTTCTTTTCCAGTTCGGTCAAAACTTTGGGAACAAGAAATTGCAGATAGCTGTTTGGTCTCTCCACTTTTGAGTCTTCATATAAACCCCAACTTATCAGAGGCCTTTACCAGAATACTTTTTCATTATCCAGCTTCTCTTAACCTACCACCTGTTTACATGATTTCCTGTGCTATGAAGCTGGTTATCAACAGTCTTAGGAAACGCTGGCTTCTCTTATCCAGCTACAAGCACGTTCATGTGACCGAGGTGACATTGTCTGAACTAAGAGTAAAGTTCTTGATATAATATAAGAAGTAACGCAGGTTGAATCGGTAATAGCGACCTTTAATAGGGACTTTCAACACAGTGAAATATAAATGAAATGATGGTCATAGAAGTAGAAAGGCAAAGAAGCCTGATCTTAAAAGAATATTAAATATTAACTGTGAATAATTTGAGGAATGTACATACTGCTTAGTAGCCTGTTTAATTTTTACTTTGTTTACATTAGTGATGTCAGACTTTTTCTGCTGCCACAGCAGAGAGGAGAGATGAGTGTGTGTGTTAAACCAGAAGTTACTTCGTAGTCGAGGCCCCGTGGCTCCATGATTATTAAAATATTGATAAAAAGGTCCCCTTCTCCTCAGATGGTTGTTTAAAGCATGTAAGGTGGCTTTGCGTTCTTATTCGACGTAGTGCTGTTCTATGTCTGTATTCTGTTGCATGCTGTGCCAGTGATGTATCCCTGTATCTCATGGTTCGTGTGTGCACTTTTTGTTTCCATTGCTGTTACTCCCATGTCCCTCCTCCCTCCCTCCAACCCTTAGGAGGAGTATACTAACCCACTGGAGCAGCACCTCACTGTGAGTACACATCCCGCAGCATCTCATACCGTCCTCTCCACCCACATTCCTTCTCCTCCCTCACTCTCTCCTGGTGTTTCTGAGTCATGAACAGCCGCTGTGTAATCCATGCAAATTGAGAAAGAACCATAGCTTGCCCCAGCAGCAGACAGACTGTGTTGACATATTGAAGTAAGACCCTGTTGCCATGTATCAGGGAGGGAGCTCAGAGTTCAAACGAGAGATAGAAATATAGCTTCAGGATGTTGCTACATTTCAGTAATCGCTTTAAATTCAGATTTTCTGTTGGTAGATTTAAAGTGAGGTCTTTCTACTTTTCTGCTCCTCCCTTCCTGCTTCTTCTGACCTGTGTGTTGGATTATTGTATCTCTTCCTCTCAGGAAATGGCGAGCACTTTGGCCCAGAAACACTTGCGATCCATCATCCTCAACGTGAGTATGAAGTTGATGCTCTGCTCCAGTGGCTGTTAAGCTTCCAGACAGCTGTGAAATACACGGGTGTCAATTTTAAGACACTTTGAATCTAGTCACTACTAAAACTCTGGAAAACTTTATAAAAACACAGATTACGTCTCTTCAGCCTTCTTGGGGTTTTTGGTCATTGGAGGTCTGAAAGTTTCAGCCCTGATACAAAGCAGAGAAGGCGATAGAGCTGTACTCACTCGGGGAGCTGTGACACAAAACCAGCAAATGTGATATGGCATGAAGATCCATGAAGTGGAACAGAGTCTGCTCTGAATATAATTCCTTTTGGCACCAACTCATCTGGATGTGGCTGCAAATATTAGTGAGGAAGACGCTGCACTCCTGAGTCCTGGAGCCAGAAACATTTCTGCAGCCCTGCATGCTCTGACGGATGATTTAATTAGACCTGGTTAACTGCTGGATGCTCCCACTGTCTCTGTTATCGCCTGTTAAAAGGCAGAATTAAAAAAATCATTTAACATTTCCTTGACCGACAATTGCACATGCTCTTCAGCTCGTTGAAGAACAATCAATCAAGCTTTTAATTTTACATTCTAGAGGTATATTGGTATGAGTGCTCTTTGAATTATTCATAGGTTGTTGGTGCACAAATTGCAACCTATGTAGAGATTCTGTTCCTAACTCAAGTTCTCCTTTTCTAGCATGTTATAAGAGGAAATCGACCAATTAAAGCTGAAATGGCACACCAGCTGTATGTGCTGCAGGTGTTGACCTTTAACCTATTAGAAGAGAGAATGATGACCAAAATGGATCCTAATGACCAGGTAAAGAATTTTTTTTAATTTCTGTTTCTTTTCTTAATGCTGATTAATCCTCTTAAAACTGATTCCTGCACCCCCCCCCCCCTGCCCAAAATGTGTCCTGCCATCCAAATTTGTTTGCTTCACACTTAATGTTTTTCTGCCGTTCAATTCAAACAACTGTCTGTTAATGTTATGTCCTCTTGTTTTGCCTCAGACCCAGAGAGATATCATTTTTGAGCTGCGTAGGATTGCCTTTGATGGAGAAAATGACCCGACAGGCACAGAGAAGAGAAAGGCCATGTACACCAAGGACTACAAGATGCTGGGTTTCACTGTGAGTCTCCATATCGCAGCTGCTTCTGTTTGGGGAGAGAACACTTTTCTTAAGATTAAACAGAAAAAAAAAGTATGTTTTTAACAGCTTTATTGTCTCTTCATATTATTTCTGTGTTAAGAACCATGTGAACCCAGCGATGGATTTCACCCAGACTCCTCCAGGGATGCTGGCTCTGGACAACATGCTGTACCTGGCAAAAGTTCACCAGGACACGTACATCAGGGTGAGTTCTGGCCTAGGGCATCGCTTCTCACAGCTCACGAAGGCGTAGAAGTCAACCACACCTAACGTGTCCCCTCACCCCTGACAGATTGTCCTGGAGAACAGTAGCCGAGAGGACAAGCACGAATGTCCCTTTGGCCGGTGCGCCATCGAACTCACTCGAATGTTGTGCGAGATCCTCCAGGTTGGAGAGTTACGTAAGTAGATGTGTGTGTAACAGGATATGTAGCTCTTGTTCTTCTATCAAATCGTTGACTCGAAATGGGATAAACACGTGTCTAGTGTCCGAAGGGTAAAGAAACAAACCACATAACTGCAATGTTCACCGATCGATTTCCTGGCCAGGAAAAACTCCCTGACCTTGTTTTCTGTCTCCTTCTATACTGCGATCTTTGAAATATGTTGGAGGATTCTTCTTTCACTCCATTTTTTTCATTATACAACTGAAATCGTTTCTTTTCTTAGCTAACGAGGGCTGCAACGACTACCACCCCATGTTCTTTACCCATGACCGGGCGTGGGAGGAGTTCTTCTGTGTCTGCATTCAGCTGCTTAATAAAACCTGGAAGGAGATGAGGGCCACGGCCGAGGACTTCAACAAGGTGGGGGATTAAAGAACTCACAATTTTCTTTAATATATTCATATTTATATACGAGTTTAAATCTCCAGCCTAACTTTCATTGTGTACTTGGGAGTTAACGCAAACATCACAGATATATAGCACTCTGCCCCCGGAAGATAATCAGAACCCATTCACTCTGTGCAGTAGATTGGATTTTTAAAATGAAATTCTAACCTGTAGTCAGACACTTCAAATTGATTTCAGGTGCATCTATGTTTGCATACATTTTCCTTGAGTTTTTTTGAGAACTTGACTGGAGTCCAACTTTGTCCAATTGAGTAGTTAAGACATATTTTTAAGTATAGTTTAGGACATAGTTTAGTAAAGCACCTGTGTACATAAGGTTCCATATTAAATGTGAGTCGAACGTGAAGTCATGAAGTTCAAGGAACCCTTTATAGATCTGACTGTCCAGGCACTTGAGTGCCTTCGCCAAAGCTCAGACTTAAAGCTCACAGAACATCTGTACAGGGACCTGACGTTGATTCAGACACTTTATCCGATCTAAGCTAAATAGGATGTGGCAGGAAGAAAGAGATCTACTCTCTCAATCCTGGTGTAGAGGGTTTGAATAGACCTGCCTATTAAGAATAAAGCTGTGATTGCTACCCAAGAGACTTTTAGAAATTACTGAATTGAAGTCTGAATTACAAACTATTGTTAATACATGTTCTCAATCTGTCATTATAGGTATCTGCGTGCTGATTGATGGAAGTAAATGGCAATTATATCCATTTAAAATTAGATTTAATCATAATCAAGTGTGCAAAACTTTCTGAAAGTGCTTCATATTCTTCAGCAATGAAGTTTACATTTCAAATAATTATACCTTTTGATAGGCAAAGATTTCTACTTTCTAAATTGGAAAATAAGGGTTCTGTGAATTGCAGCTCAAGAACTGTCATGGTTCACTCAAAACCATCGCAAGCAGATTTGAAAATGTTACTAATCACGTCTTTTCCTCAATCCTTCTTGTGTGCGCCCGTGCGTGTTAACCGTACCCAGGTGATGCAGGTGGTGCGTGAGCAGATCACCAGAGCTCTGGCCATGAAGCCGTCATCTTTAGACCAGCTGAAGAATAAACTGAGAGGCCTCAACTACTCAGAGATCCTGCGTCTGCGGCAGTCGGAGAGAATGAGCCAGGATGACTTCCAGTCTCCACCTATCATGTATGTCTGTGTCTCCAACACAATCTGTGTTTAACTGCTATAGTCTTTAACTGTTTGTTTCTATCCTCCCTGGACATTCACATCAGTGGATTTTAACTAAATGGTTAGAGTATTGCATCATTAGAAACAGACTTCTGCTCAAATCCACAATCAGCTCTATAAGTGTAATTGTAGATAGTATAGTGTCGTGCACATTTGTGTGTGTGTCTATGTTGCTGAAGCTGTGCTTGTATCACAGCGAGCTGCGGGAGAGAATTCAGCCCGAGATCTTAGAGCTCATCAAGCAACAGCGATTCAACCGGCTGTGTGAGGGAAGCTGCTTCCGTAAGCTGGGGAACCGCCGAAGGCAAGGTATACATCCGCCATCACTGTGCTTGTTACTGCAGCTGTTGATTATCAGCTAAGCTTTGTGTTCCCTGTCTCGATTGTAGAGAAGTTTTGGTTCTGCAGACTCTCTCTGAATCACAAAGTGCTGCACTACGGGGACCTGGATGAGTCGCCTCAGGGTGAGGTGGCTTTTGAACTCCTCAGTGACAAGAGTAAGACACATTCACACCCTTTTTCATGGCTTCATTTTTCAGACCTTTTATAACACAACGTCACACAGACCATGGATTAATTATATCTTTTGGATTCCTCATAGTTCCCGTATCAGATATCAAGTCCGTGGTAACTGGGAAAGACTGCCCTCATATGAAAGAAAAAAGTGCTCTCAAACAAAACAAGGTAGTATTATTGTTACTGTTATTTTTTCTTCTCGTCATTCGAGTTGTTCTCTCGATTCTTTTACTGTGACCCAGTGTAGATACAAAGTTTTGTCTCGCTCTCTCAGGAGGTGCTGGAGTTGGCCTTCTCTGTCCTCTACGATCCCGATGAGACGCTCAACTTTGTTGCACCAAACAAGTATGAGGTAAGCTCTGCAACTCTAAGGCTTAAAGCTACACTATTACACTACTACAGCTACACTGTTGTTGGGATATTTTTAGTCTGGTAAAGTCAAACCGCCTTTTCCCCCTTGGTGTGATTTGTTTGGACAGTTGCAAATACTGTAAACAAGCTATGTATCCTCAATCTGACCCAACGTAGCCAAAGAAACGACACGCTTAGATTCAAGTTTAGATATAAGTTTAGACACTTATTAACTGATTCCGATTCGTGCAAATTGACTTAAAGTATGTAAACTATAATTGCCAGAATTTATTAGAATTAGTATTATCATCCACCATAAAACAGTGCATGCTCAGCTGACGTCATCAGTTTCAATACGAGTCAAACGTATTTTTTCTCTTCTTGATGATTTATTTGTAATCACCGCCACAATATCAACACTGATCACCACATAATGATCGATACTTTGATTCAATTGGTAAAATCTCACAGCCGCACAAGATTCATTCAGATTCTCCTGACTCGTCTGCCTACCTCTCTTTTGCTTGCTCGTGTCAACACACACACACACACACACACACATCTCTCAGGACTTGTCTTGGTACTGGGTGTGTACGGGGACAATATCTTCTCAGTCAGAACCAAATGTCTACACAAACACAAATCAACGTATGGACAGACACACAGTTGTATTCTCTATACTGTAGCTCACGACACATGTTATGACAAATAATTATTCATCCTTAATGTGTGTTCTTGCATTGTGTTGGGTGTTGTTGTTGTTTGGAGCAGTACTGCATCTGGACCGATGGCCTGTGTGCGCTGCTGGGCAGAGAGATGGGCAGCGACCTCACGCGCAGTGACCTTGATACTCTCATCAGCATGGAGATGAAGCTCCGCCTCCTTGACCTTGAGAACATCACAATCCCGGAAGCGCCTCCCCCTGTCCCGAAGGAGCCTAGCTCGTACAACTTCACCTACAACTACAGCTGAGATGTGTGTGTGAGTGTGTGTGCGAGTGGGCGCGAGTGTGCATTTGCACTGCATGTGTTTGTTTGTTCAGGATGAGAATACTTGCTCTGTTGACGAGTTTACCTTCAAGTATTTCCCCCAGAAAAAGGCTACTTTTGAATTTTACTTTTCACAACATTGGAGCCTTCTCCTCGTTTCTGTGTTCTTGATGCCGTATGATTCATCATATAGAAGAAATGTGTTTATAGCTTCAGAGGGAGGTCAGAGGTCAGGGTTCCTTTACAGAGAAGTTCTCCTGGAGCTGGTAGAGATTTAGTGATTGGATCTTATTTATCAGTTTAACACTCACTAATGTATTAATAATCTATTGATAGATTGAATCTATAAAATCGTGGGAAAATAGGAATCACTTTCCCCACAGCCCGATTTGATATAATGAGAGTACTTGTTTCGTTTCAAAGCCCAAAGATCTTCAGTGCGCTGTAATGAAATCTAATGAAAACCAGCAGGGTAATATTTAAGAAGCTGAAAAACTATAAACTAACTATATTTCTAACAGTTTAAATGTACCATTAAAAATAATCATTATAAATGATGCTGATGCTTGCTCTCGTCGTTATAGTTTGACTGTAAACTACATTTTAGGCTCTAGACCAGATTTGACTTTCACTGCACTAATGCGATGTGCGGAGAGGTCCAGCAACATGTCTCTGTACTTTTTAATGATAAGTGCTGTAGGGGAAAAGAACAGAAGACGCTCAGGAGAGGGCATGTTAGGCTCTTTAGGTTTTCACAGAAAACTTCTCCCAAGGATGTTAATGGATCATGGAGAAAGTTGTAAACTGCTTCACATTCTTATCGACAGATCTTTTAATTGTCTGCTGATCAACTGATCATTTAACTGACTAATACATATTCACTTTAAACTAAATACAGTAACTGTTCTAGTGTCTGTTTACTCATTCATGCTGCCTCACTTTGTTTCACTCACTTTTCTGCTCAGAGTATTGAGTAACCTTTTCGTAGCCATTTTCAATAACATGTCAATATATCCCACTGAAATGAAACTATCCAAGTAGGTGACGAGTTATGAAGATGCGCCTGCTTATCAAAAGTGTGTATGTTTTGTATTTGTTTGTATGTGAGTGGATAGATTGTAACAAAACTGATACAAGTCAGGATTAAACCTCTGACATCCAACACATACAAACCTTTCTTTTCCAATCATAGTCACTGCATTGCCTTATCAACATATTTTGCATATCAGCATTAATAAGTAGTATATGAATGGTTTACTGTAAAACACAAAATCACACAATATAACGCAGTCGTAGCCAATAGCAGGAGAATATTAAGCATTCATAAATGTTTTTAGTAACAACTTTAACTTTTCTTTTGAAACATTTATTAATATACATATATTAACACAGGTGTATTAACATTAACAAATAATGAACATTTGATAACACAGTATATATCAGTTTTCAACATTTGTTATTTATTGGTATATATATATATGTATATGCATTCATTAAGTGTTTCGCATATAAACAGCAGGAATTAAACTAAAGATTTAGTTACATAAAGATGAGATATCAAACATTCATGTACTGTTTGATTTATATGTGCTACAACTACATGATAGTGTGCTGTAAACCATTTATTAGTTGTTTATACGCTTGCTAAAGTGTTATATGGGGAAATATAATACAGAGAGTTACATGGTATTATTCAGCTGTACAGTGGTTTTGTTTGAAGCAAACTTACTTTCACATTCCAAGAGTGTTTGACGCCTCTGGTGTTTGAATTAATCAGCCTTCTCTAAGCTCAAATTTAGACTTTTTATCGCACTGTGCGCAGGCAGAGCTGAATTCAAAGGGACTAAGCAGCAGTTCTGTTGGCCTCTTTTAGTCGATGTGCCAGATTTACTGCCCTCAAATGAATGGAAGCTGGTCAAAAGCCACAGAGGGACGAGCCGTGGGCATCAGGAACATTTAGTATGGCTCATATGAGCAGTCAGAGTCTTGTACTTTGTATACAGTGGTCTCGATTAGAGTTTTAAAGCTTGATATCTTTTTTTTTTATTCCCAGTTTCATTGGTTCTAAACTCCCTTCGTATTTCATTCAAGTCACTCAATGTCCTGTCGACTTACTGTGGTACTAAACACTGCTGTCATCTGTTAATGCAGAATAGAAGTATATTTTTGTAAGTGATTGTACAATCTAATCAGCTGTGAAGAGGAGGGGTATTGAGCTAACATGACACTTTGCATCAGCATGTACGAACCATCCAGCACGCACGTCACTGTGGAAGAACATTTCACACTGGAATTTATTTTTTGTGTCAAATTGTTTTCGTATCACTCACATTTTCAAACCACAATCACCTCATATCATTTAGGGACGACGCCCACTCCAGCACCTAATGATGATGTCAGTGTTAATGTAAAGATTACAAATGGAAGTTACTGTTATTGAAAAGGCATATTTGTTTGATTTGTTTATTTCAAATTGTTTTCTTTTCGTTTTTTCGACTGCTTAAAAAGTTTGCTTTATATTCCAGCAGGTCAGTCAACCTTTTATCTGCTCTCTGAAAATAAAAATAAAAACGCAGCTAAAATATATCCAGAAAACTCAGCAAAGTTTCCAGTGTGGAAAGAGTTGTTGCATCGGACGTGACAGTACAACTTGAAGTTTTCGCATCTTGTACTCTTTTACATGACTCGCTAAAATATTTATTTACACTTGCTAGTGACAGTTCAGAATGACTTGTTGTTAGTTGGGAAATAACAACATCAAATATTGTATACATATGGATAATTGTATGTATATACAGTATTGTGTTGCCTTATTGAAAGAGATGTATTATGTTTTGTGTGAATAAATACAAAGTCTAACTAGTGGTGAAAGTTCATTTTTATTAGCAGGTACTTTGTTATATGCACCTTTTAAATTAAAGGCTCAGTCTGTGATTGAAGGGTTGTTCATAAATAGAACTGAAGAGTAAATTTAGATGATAATTCAGTATTTGCTTTTTTCAAGGCAAATAACTGAACCTGAACCAGTGTTGTAAGAAGTGTTTAGATCTTTGGATTAAGTAAAAATAGATGTAGAAGTATTTCATCACAAGTATAAAGTATTTCAAAAGATATTAATAGAGTTAACCCTAACCCTGAAGTGCAAAATACAATGTCAAATCACAAAACACCACAAATGATAAATATCAAAACAAAACATTTTCTGTCAGCATGTCCTTCCTGTTTAACAGACATACAGCTCCTTCATCCAATCAGCGATGACCATTGTCGACTGTAGGTACCTACTTTTCCCGTTTGAGGTTTATGCATTTGTGATTTGCACTTAAAGGCCATGGTAGTTTATGGCCAAAAGCATCACAATAAAAGCAGTCATTGTAAAGGCAGACTGGTCCCTGTCATTACATTAAATAAATAAATCATTGGATTAACTAACTGATTTGGTATTCATTTTGATATAAGAAGTTTTACTCTAACCCGAATCCCATATTATAAACTCAACTTAGATTTTACTATGTAAAACCTTAATTTTTTTCATTGGAAGTAATTTTACCTACAATTTATTATAAAATGTCCCTCTGAAATATAGTGGATTCAAGGTAAAAAGAAGCTTACATGAAAAAATTCAAGTATAAGTACCTGATGTACATCAGGTACAAAATCGTTTTAATTTAATAAATTATTTACTGGCTATTTCTCCTCAGTGTTACAACTCAGCTCTGTAAATGCACAAAAAGGAAATATTACATGTGGCTGATCTGAATTCATCTCTGTACTAGGATTATATTTGTTATACAATTGTTAAAAACATGTGAGTATAATATTAAGATTTAAAAAATGTGAACCTTGGCTTTGTCTTGACTGCAGCGTCTGTTCAGTTCCTGGTCTTATCCAGCAGGGGGACACACTTTCTCTTGTGTTTAATGAGTAGGAGTCGGGGATCCTGAGCTTTTATTGGACATATTTCTACAGTGGAGCAACATCAGCTGCATACAGATAAGAAGGAGCTGTTGCTGCAGATGATCAGTATAATGCAATTTGTATGATGGGAGTTAATGTCCGTCATCCCTCGCTTTATGTTTAGTGCAGTTCACTGATGTGATCAACAGCTGGTTAATGATCATATTCTCAGCCAAGGAGGTTATGTTTTCACCCCTGTCTGTTGTAAAAACATCAAAAGCCATAGGAACTCATAAGGTTTAGCTGCAGATCCAGATTAGGAAGTGAAATTGGTTTCCCACTTTTCTTAAATATAGAAGTCCAAATTTGTCAACATTTGGACTTATGCGTTGTACTGAGTGCCATTTTAGTTTTTAGTGAAATCTCAACTCAGATTGTGGTAAGGAGTAGATATGAAACAGTAAGACTATATATTAAAAAGATTTTATTGTTCATTTATTGTTTAATAGCTGAAAATAGACTATAACACAATCAATTCTGGATCACGTTTATGCTCGGATGTTAGGCTGCTATTCTGGATGAGTATATATACTGTATACATATATGAACAAGCGAAGCAAAAGGGTTGTTGACATCAATCACGTTGATTTACAAAGGCCAGAACGAGCAGGAATTTCACTCAGTGTCATTTCCGAAGGCAGAGTTTTGTCTGCTTGGTTCAGTCTGCAGAACATGTACACAGGAATCATTAAGAACACCCTGGAGGTCTGAGCAGCTCTTCTCTGTAAAAGATCTGTCCTTGGTTGGATTTCTTCCGTTTCAGTCCAGTGATCATCAGCTGCCCAGACTCATTTGTTTCGCCTGTGTTCACCGCAGGAGTGTGATTGTCCCGTTTTATTTCCCCAGTAAGGGTTTAGGCCTTCTTTACATAACACAGAAACAATGTCAATATATACTTTATATAAAATAAATACAAATCTCTGTCTGCATTTCTCTGATCTCTGACTCCTTTCTTCTACCTGTTATTTACATTGATAGCTTGCCTGTCTGCGTGTGTGTCAGTGTTTTTGTCCGTGTTTTACTCATGTCATGTTCCAATTTACATGATCTCAGCAATCCTCATGTAAAAGCAGTTTCTCACTCTGCTTGGCCTGATGTCCGTTGCTCTCTTGTGTGTTATGATTGATGATCAGAGCCTTGGGACTTTTGATTTCCAGCAGAAGAGTATTGTGGATCTCTTGAGCCCCCTCCTTGGGCAGAGTGTCCCAGCTCTGACCTGCAAGCAGCAGCAATATGAGCGTGAGCAGCAGAAGTGTGACTGCAGTGGAAGTCAGCTCCGGGCTGAGCTGCAGGCTGGGCTTGGGCTCTGGGATATCCTTCGTCTTGAATGAGGCACACTGAGAATTACCACTCTCGCTCAACCTCCTGTTGGCATGCTTGACATCGTGGACAGTCCCTAAATGGAGGCACACGCGATAAAAGGTCTGTGCCTGCAGGTGGGTCAGGTTGAAACTCTGCGTGCCAGCCAAGATGCGTGTAGTGTATATAGGAGTGTGGGCGTTTGAGTATATGGCTTGCCAGGAAAGGCGAGTGGAAGGGAGGTTGCGCCTACTCAGCCAGGACAACACAGCATAATGTTGTTCGACCTCCCTCACTTCCAACCCCGCATCCACTCTGAATAATGGAAATCCCTTCAGATTAGCGGACTTGGCCCCTTTTCTGTTCTTTTTTCTGCTGTGCACACCCACAGTTACGCTGCGTGTATCTGCTCCTAGCACATTCTCAGCAACACAGGTATATAATCCGGCCTCGCTGGGAGTGACCTTGTTGATCTCCAGCGTTCCCTCAGGAAGTAGCCGGTAGTGTTTGGAGGGGTTACAGGCAGTATCATTTCTAGCATGGCTTGAGGAGGATGTGTGGTTGAGTCCCTCAGAGGGTGTCAGCCTGGGGCAGGGAGCCGGAGTTTGTAAACCTTTGGTTGCGAGTCTGGGTGTAGGACTAAGTCTCAGCCCAGAGGGAGTCACCCAGTACATATCAGGCTGTGGATCAGCAAGACCTCTGCAGTGCAAAACCAGTTTGCCTCCCTCTCTTACTCCCATATAGGATGGGAGGGAGCTGGCAGGGATGATAGGGAGGCAGAAGGCTGACATCTCCCTAGAAGACACCTCTCTCACTCTGCGAGCTCTGAGCTCTGGTGGTTCAGAGCACAAGGTGGCCTGTGGTTGGATGAAACGCACCATGCGAGCTGCCACTGTATCCGTTTGTGTGTCTTTCTGCAAGGCCGCCCAGTGAAACAAGCAGTCACATCGTAGTGGGTTGGAGTGGAGGCTGACTTCCTGCAGACTGGGCAGAGAGACCATGATGTGCTGGTGCAGAGCGCTGAGAGAGTTGGAGTTGAGCATGAGACTCTCCAACCTGCTTAGCTGGAGGAAAGCCTTTGGGTGAATGTAGGACAGACGAGGGTTGTTGGTGATCTCCAGCTTGGTGAGCTCAGGAAGATTCTCCAGAGCGGCTTCCTCAATAGAAACAAGATCGTCCATGTTGTTCAGGCCGAGCTCCTTCAGGTGGACCATATCTCGGAAATCTCCTGTCTCGATCAGTTTGATTCGGTTCTTGTTGAGGTCGAGGAACTTCAGTCCGGGCACTCTCCTCAGCGCCTTGGTGGGGACCTTGGTCAACAGGTTATCATAGAAGGAGAGGCTCTCCAAGCCGTCCAGCCCGTCCAACGCTTCCTCAGCCAGGCCTCTCAGACCCATCCCCCCAAGCACAAGACTCCTGAGGGATTTTAGAGCCAGGAAGCCTTTTTCAGGAAGAGCCGCCACTGGGTTTCCCCCAAGCATGAGAACTTCCAAGCTGGGCAAAGCCCTGAACCACAAAGGGTTGATGGTGGCGAGTCTGTTGTTGTTGATATGAAGACGCAGTAGAGAGTCCAGACCAATGAAGGCTCCAGGGGCGATTGAATGCAAGTTGTTGTGGCTGAGAAAGAGTTCTTGCAGAGCTGGCAGTGAGGAGAAAGAGGACTCAGGGAGGTGACTGAGATGGTTTTCATCCAGATGAAGAGACAGCAGAGAGGGCAGGGAAGAGCCCTGAGTTATTGGCCTGACACGACTGAAGCGATTCTGGGAAAGGTCAAGGTCGGTGAGGTTGGGGAGCCTGTGCAACACCTCAGTGTCAAGCTCAGAGAGCAGGTTGCTCTGCAGGCGCAGGGTGTGCGTGTTCGGGGGTATAGGCAAGGGGAGCGTGGTCAACAGCAGGTCGTTGCAGTCCACAGTGGGAGCTTCATGGTAGACCGAATCAGGGGAGAACCACGGCTTGATCTGACACACACACCGCACCGGGCATGAGACGTGCCATGGCAGCGTGTGAGGTAGTGAGCCCACAACAGTGGGCACACACACGCCAACAAACACACACAGGAGACACTGGGACTGTAGAAGCTCTAAAGTTGGCCTCATAATCCCCACAGTTACACAGAAGCTGATTTAGACGTATGAGTTTGTTATGAGGAGCTGAGATTAATCATTTGGACCAGGGTTCTTTAAGTTGTGTCTGCAAACTGTAAAAGATGAGGTGCAGTGTCATCAATCATTAAGTGGAAGCCAAGAGGGATTCAATTATCAACAGCACATAGACATAATGTCTCTTTCCTTTACTACACAAATAATGTTTTTATGTGTTGTGGTGATCAGAGGATGCACGATGGCTGTAGCTCAATAACGGCCTTTGTTGTCACACCATCGATCTCACATCCTGGCCCAGGTGCAGGACTCACAGCTCACAGCGTGGCAGCTTACTGTTCTGTTGGAGAGAAGAGGAGAAAAAAACTCAGATTAAAAAACGAAAGACTATAACCTGCCTTTTAATTCAATGTTTTCAAACTAAATGTTTACGTTTTTAGTTTTTCAGTTCGCAAGATATAGCCAAAACTACTTCACAAAATAATACAAAACCTGGTGGAAAGATGAAATATGGGTCAGGGGGGAACCCATACAATTTTGATGCAGATTAGGAATTGAATCTAAGACCTTCTTTTTCACTATAGATTGTGAGATAGAGCATTCTTTGACAATATTTCTGATTTCCCAATGAAAAATAAATGGAATGAAAAATTAGTCATTTTTAGATCTGAATTTAGGCAATTTGGTGCAGATTCATTGAATTAAAGGGGTATGCTGGGCCTTGGCAGAGGTATAGGCTCTATTAAGTGCCATTTTAGTACAAGAAGTACAAGCTTCTCAACACCGATTAGAAAAAGAATACAGAAAGAAATAAAGTACAGAGGATACGAGAGGAAATGATATATGATAGTAAATGATATGAAGAGATATACGGTTATCTGGCAGTTCTACCTTTAGTCTACAGGAGATTAGATATGGTTAATATGTATGTCAAATAAATAAAACATTCACTTACACTATATATAAATAAAAACCAAGGGTCTTTGTATTATCTGCCTCTGCACACACACACAATCACAAACAAGGGTTACATCAGTATTTACACGGAGTGACATACTGCTCAGTATTCATGTTACAAGATGATTACAAAACTAGGTAGGTATAACCTATTTTAACAAATAATGGCTTTTACAAGATTATTAAATTGCTTTATATCACTGAATTTTGCCCTAATATTTTCATCCGATTACCACTATGCATGTGTTTTTTACAGGATGCTAACTGCACTTGCATAACCTATATTGTGGTATATAGTGGTTTTGAAATGTCTTTATTAACCATACACACACTCACACACATCTTTTGTTTGATGCATTACAACTGCATGACCCACTGTGGCTTGTATTCATTTTTTTTTAAAGAAATATCAACAACATTGGATAATGAGCACAAAGTATTGACTGTCATTTGTTCTGGTATCTAAAATCAATTGCGTGGGAAAAACCCACTGACACACACTGAGAAGCCATGCAGGGCTTGATGCATAGTTGCCATGGAAACAGATCTCCCATTCGCTCACTGTCTTACTGTTTTGAGATTTAGTTTGGACTTTGTTTTGGTCCAATCTGTGCATCCGTTGACAAGAACACTGATGGCCAACAGTGACTGGACTGAGGTGACGCTGCATTCATCATGACTATAGCTATGAGGCTGCACAAGAAACTACATTTTCCTCCTTCATCCGTCTTTATTTATAATATTGAAACAACCGTCCACTGTCTGTGATGAAGTTTGGTCTCATTAGGAAGAAAGGTAGTATATGAAGCATCCGCAGTTCTCATGAGTAACCCGGAACAGCTCTGCAGGATGTTGACGTCTGTCAGGTGATGAGGACAAAGTGAGGAGAGATGCTCGTTTTCCAAAGTAAAAGAAAGGAGAGGGAACTGACAGATGATTCAGTGAAGCACATTAGAGAAATAAGACAACTTGTCATATTATAAACCACTGTTGAATTGTATGAGCAAAAACAAAGTGAGCACTTTGTTTTGTGTGTGTCTGTGTGCAGTGTAATGAGTCAATTTAATGTGTGTGCAGTAACAGTAAAACACAGGAGCTGCAGTTCTCGCTTCCTGTGGTTCTTCTTACTCGCATATCAGTCATTCACTTTCATCTCCACTCTCATCTTTTCACGCAACCCCCTCAATAATGGAGCCATCATTTCTTTGTAAAGCACCTCGCCTTTGTCACAGTCTTTTAAAAGCGAGAGCAGTTTCAGGAAAGCAGAGCTGTGCACCGATGGGTGTGCAGAAAGGACTTTTGTTGCCTTTAAATATGAACAATTCAGAAAAGTGGTTTGAAATAACAGCTGCATACGACGGCGGCTACTTTCACAGCTCCGTCTCCTCCCTCGTCGCTTCACCGTGGATAATCAGAGAATATTGTCTGATCTAACTGGACGTTATTACTCTACCTCTTACTCTTAGGATTTCTATGGAAGTTTAGTGTGACTGGACTGTATGTGATCCGCAGCTGTAACCCTGCCGGCTATTGCAGGATAGTTACACCAAGACTAAATGCAATGATCTTAATCCACAATCTGAAATGGCAACAGCTACCTAAACACTGCAAGTTAATTTTTGAGTTAAGTTAAAATAGCGATTGGAAATGTAATTTAACTAAGGTAAAAAAAAAAACTGTCTGCATGATACCGATACACAAAAGGTTTTCAGGTTGTTTCTGTTAGTTTACAGTATATAGATTCTGTGTCCACTCGATTGAACTGATGAATCAATTTATGGTTCCAGCAATTCACATCTCAGAGCATGACATTTAAAGATGTTGTCTTGACACTGGGTAATTCTAAAAAAGATTTTAACAGTTTGCTGCAATAATAAGACATAAAATTAAATTGTTGAATAATGATGAATCAATAATGGAATTCAATTAAATATGTGTTAGTTGTAGAATTAATCAAAATCAATCAATCACATTCAGTTTTGTTAAAGATTCAATTTGGAGGATTTAGTGGCACCTTCACTGGCCTAATTAAAACCTTACAGGGATCCTGCAGAGCCAAGGTTTGATTTGTCCACTCTTGGCTACTGTAGAAACATTGCAGTGCAATATGGCTCCCTCTATGGAAGAGTGCTCATTCTTTTCAGCATTTCTAAAAGGACCCTGAAGTCCAAAACACCGGGCCTTTAATATTAAAATCAATCTCACCTCAATTTCAAATCCCCCCCCACCCCCGTGTTTTACAAATAATTTAGCATCTTGTGTCTTTGCTCTGTGAACAACAAAATCATTACAATTACTACGTTTGGTATAGATATGTTCTCAGCACATAACATAGCTCGACCAGAACGTCTGTTTAGATATTATACTAAACAAAATATGCATTAATGAGGAATTTACAGAAATGTCCCAAACCTCTCAATCCAGCTTTTTTGCAGAGCAAAAAAAAAAAAGATATGTATCGTTCAAGTTTCTGGATCAATAACTGATCTATAAATGTTTCTATTGGGCAGATATTTCTTGTCTCTGAACATTATTATCTCATACACATATATTTATCTATTTCCCTTTAGACACTCACACGCACACTCAAAATATCTGCATATGTGATTTCTGAACCTCAACTGGGACCAATTAAAGAGAAGATAATCAAATACAAGTACTCCATTCATCTGGTTGCATTTGTTTGGCCTGTTTGTAATTTGGTGTACTCCTCATTTGACTTATACAAGAAACTCAAACTTCGAGTTGATGTTGACCTTCAAGTCTGTCTGGTACTTTAACGATCAGGGACACATGATTCATGATAGAGAGGAAATGAAGAGTAGAAAAACAAGTGAGATGGAATGAGGAGGCTTCAAGTCATTCTTTACAACCATAAAGACGCTAAATTCCAAATCTTTACTTTTTAACGTTTCGATTTTTATATGTGCTCTACAGTAAAGATCTTTCTTTCTTCTTGCAATGAAACAAGTTGTGCAATTCTAGGTTTAAAAAAGAGTCCGTTTTACATGGTTTAAATACTCAAAATGTAATCTTGTGCGCAATCATCATTGGGTCAGTTGCTTGAAAGATTTCAGACCCTTACTAAAGTGAAAAAAGAAAATAATAACTCTGATATGTTGTGGATCAGACACATTCATGTAGAAGACATTCTGCAGAAGTTAAAGTGAAATGTTCATCATCTGTTCATCGTCTCCATTTGACTTAGTTTTATCCAATTAAACCTAATGAGGCAACCAGAGAGGAGCATAGACCACAGATTATAGAGGAAGGAGGAGAAATACATCTTTTCATGAGATGATCCATTGCATAAGGGTTGTTTTTGCTGTGCTACTGTATATGACACTGAGAGAGACTGCAACAGGGCGGAAAGCGAGGGATGTGTGACAGAGGTAGAGGCGCTGATTAAAAGAGAAAAAACACAAAATACAAAGACCGAGGCACTTTCCTGCATCTGCAACCACAGACCTCCATGCTCCTCTGTCTGTAGCACACACCTGCAACCACCACCTTCTGCTGCTCTCACTCAGAGCGGGTGTCCTGCATGTAACTGCATTTCTGTGTGAGTGCTGCAGCTTTCTCAGAAAATGATATCAACACATTGGTCTTACCGCATTGGAAGCATCAACTACATCTCTCTTGCCTCCTCCATTCGCCGTCAGCCTCATGTGCAGGGATGCTGTGATTCTTCCTCTCCCTGCCAGTCACTCGCTTTTCTGGATCTCTTAAGATTCCTGAAATATCACTTCCCTCGCTCTCTCCCTCTCGCTGGGGCTGAAGAGAAAAAGTGGCACAGACTCAGTCTTTCTCTCTCTCTCTGTCTCTCTCTCTCTCTCTCTCTCTCTCCCTCTCTCTCTATCCCTCTATCCCTCCAGCTACAGAGGAGATGAGGTCTGTTCTGCAGCAGAGCTTCTGTCCCTCTCCTCTCTCCTCCTCTCTTTCTGCTTGTGCCTCACTCTCTCACTTGTTGTCTTTCCCTGTGTCACAAGCCAAAAGGAAAATTGCTTTGTCTAAGTTATGGTGCTATTTTTGCTGGATGATAAGTTTTTCTCTGGCTCCTAATGGCATTTTAGCATTTTTTATTTCAGTTTTTTAATAATCCATTAATATATTATTACATTACACTACATAATTAATACACTGCTGCTGTCTTTTTCATTAAACAGACTTGGTGATTGTTGTATCTGTTAGATTTCAATGTGGAATCTTCTCTAATCCTGACTCAACACCATTACAATTCTCCAGTGCAAACTTCACCACAGGATTTCCGATGTCAATTTTGTACCATGTTAACTTCCTTTCACGCTTCAATGAGATTGACATGGGGCTTATTATTAAATGGTGCTTGAAAGAGAAAGCAATAAGATAATAATGTTAATGTGGATGCTGAACTGACTCTGGGTTTTCAGCTGTTTATTTCATGTCTCTGATTCCAATAGTGTGTTAGTGTTTCCCTTACTTTCTGTACATGGTGGCAAGTGGTGGTAACTAATGAATGAAAGTTTAGTCCAGTATGTGTACAGACAGTGAGAGGCTCAGTGATACTTCAGCGTGAATACATTTTCAATGAGACCACCATTGCTCGGTTTTGAAAATGCCATTAATTTGGTTTTGCACTGAAAATAGTGGAATCCACTTTGACTGCACTGGAATGGAGGTATAACTCTACTCTGTGTGTTGATCCAGGCTGCAGCAATACAGCATTAACACAATAAAGATCAGGTATGCAGCATTAAACATAATCCTCTGTGGAATCAAACCTGGATGTTAAAGACGCTCACTGCTTCAAACTAACACTGTAAACCACGTGGAAATGAAAGTGTCCGTCTCTGCAAATAGCAGATACAGTTACAGCTGTGAATTACAAATGTTTTGGCTCAGTGTCAAGATATTTAAGTCAAATGATGACATGTGAGGGTGGACAGCTTAAACAGCTTCACTGAACTGTGTTTCACATTACATCTCAGTAAGTTTGCTACCAAACATGACTCAGAAATGGGTTTGAGTCAGACATTCTCACATTTTCTATGATCAAATGTTTTTATTTCAACTTCAATTATTAAAAAAAATACTGAATAGTGTGTTTCAGCGAATGAGCCACAACTTGCTTTGTCAATGTTAAGCCGTTTTCAGAAAGGAACTCCAGTGAATGTCCTCAGAATTGAGTAATTTTCCATAGTTTGGCTGAATCTGAAAACACTCACCACTCATTATCCTGGTGCAGAGAAAATGTGCAACTAGTGTGTTTTCTTTTAACCATTAGCTCACTATAGAGTGCATTTACTACAACTGAGGTAGGGGTTATTGATTGAGTGGCAGAGTTTGGAAACACAGCCAATGCTTCTCACATGTGAAAATGTATGAAATTGAGGCTTTCAGAACAACAGGAAAGTCTCTGGAGTGTTCAGGTGACCAATGTAAACAATGCATTGTTTGTAACCATGATGACAACGCTCACAGATTCTTAATCAAGCAAACCTTCACCATGGTGATATTATGATGTCATCAAACAGATTGGATTGTTCATGTTATATCACTAAACTTATCACAACAGTGATATGTAATGGTTGTGCAGAGAAGTCACATGGAATTAAGTTTAGTGATTTAACACTATCCTCAGATCTAATTTAAAGCAACTTACTTTTTCCATTAAAATTTGCATTACCTGCACATCCTAAAAGATACATATTTGGCGTTGGTGGATTCTGAGTAAACATGTAGAATCACTTCTGTTTAGATCGACACAAAATCTTAAATTTCAACAACTTTTTCCACATCTCCTCCTCTCTGATTACTGAGTGGTGAAATAAAAAGATACATTTATTATTTAAAAGAGCTTGTGAATAGTGAGGAGGGGAGCCTCTGGTCAGTGATGAAGAATAAATTGGTGCCAAATAAGCAGTTATTATGTTTCTTTAATTTTACAAATGTATAATAGTAAAGGATTTAAAGTATTGATAATATATAATATTTTCATTTCATGGAATTGGATGGTTTGGGATTATTTATGGCTTAAAAATAAATGGCAAGAAAAATGCATCACAAAAAAAAGACAGGTTTCAGTGCACATTTTAAGTTTTGCAAAGTTGTCTGACCACAGTCCTGCAGTCTCATGCCTGTGGACATGACATTGGCTGGGATTTGACATTTATGCTAATAAAGAGTGACCGGCACGTGCTTTCAATTCAAGAACACAAAGGGAACTTTATTAAGAACCATTAAGAAAACATTGTCACACAAGCAGAATATATTGGTGAATTATTTGCACTGGAACTACAAAAATATTGTATTGTGTTTCACTATTCGTAGATGCAGTGTAAATAGTAAAATGTTCAGTTTAAGTTCAATTTGAGGACACTACTTCCTCATGTGGCTTTGGAGGTCATTTGGTTTCATATGATTCACCTTGTTTGCTTACGCAATCGTTGACCTTACACTAATGAAAAAAACAATACTGATACAGTCCCATTCATCCTTATCTTTTTTCTTTTCATCGCAGTTCACATTTACAGACAGTATAAGTATGAAGAATGTGTGTATTGAGTGGGTGTGTGGTCACTGAAAATCAATTACTGGAGTGGTTGTAGAGGACAGGACACGAGGAGCCACTGCAGAATGTACGTAGAGACGAAGGAAGAAGTCGGCTAACTCAGTGGTCTGAAATATTTCTGCAACCTTAGGGCTTATATTAATGTGTATTATGTGCATGTGTGTGTGAGTGTGTGTGTGTGTGTGTGTGTGTGTGTGTGTCTGAGTGTGTGAGAAACAGTCAGACTTGGCCTCTAATGGCTTTTCTCTTCATTTACTTGATTCATTCAGGAGCCAGCACACAAAAGCACACACACCCACATGCCCTGCCGACTGAGAGGCAGCAAGGATAAGTGCTAGCTCACTGAAAGAAAGGGAGCGAGAGGAGGTCGCCATGGCAACACTCGGGGGGCTGTTGCTTTTATTGGCGAAAGAAAAATCCGCTCTGCCTACATCCTATCATCTCTCACTCCTCACTCTGTCAAGTCAAGTCGTCCCTCTGTCTCTCTTTCTCACCTTTCTTTCTCCCCATGTGCACTTCATCCTCCATGAGCTGATGTCAGCTAAGTGTGACGTCGACAAGACGTGAAGATTCAAGTCAGGTCTAGTGTCAAAGACCTCTCTCGTTAGCACTTTCACCTCGTGACGGGGCTGAAGAGACAGCATCTTGTATGATTCTGCAGTTTAATCTGTTCAAGTTTCCTTACAATGTGTACACATTGTGTTTCATATAAAATAAATATAAGAGATTGCAACAATGGGGATACAAACACTGTTGCGTGCCAAATATCTGACTTTGTGTTTCCACAGAACATTGAGTCACACTCAGTGATGTTAAGAATACAACAATAACAACAATAATAATAATAATAATTGCTCAAAAGAAGCAAATCAAGCTTAGGAATGTGATTCATTTATGAGAAGGAGCTTTGTTACATGCTTGCGTGCACACTCACACAAACACACACATACACACATACACACACACACACACACACACACACACACATCATATCTTCTTATAGAATATACAGTAACGCACGATATCTTTCGACAGGTTGCGTCGCCATGTGAACGTGTCAGTGTGAAACGGAGCCTCCCCTTCCCCCGGCACAGCTTTTGAATTCTGTTCACAGGTGGACTGTTCCCCAGCTGAACCTGGGAACTCTCAAGGACTCAGGGACAAATCTTTCACATTCCAGCTGAACGTGGATGTGTGCACAAAGAAGAGAGAAAATGATTGAGTATTTGCTGCCATGGTGACAAGCCCAGCAGTATCTAATGGCAACGGGCTGCATTTGGTGGGAGGGGTGACGGGTGAGGATGGAGGGAGCAGAGACAGATAGAGGGAAATGAACACTGAGTGCCTCTCACATTTAGCACTGCATTCACTTTTTGAATGCATTTTTAAAATGTGTGCAGAGTGACATCATACGTTACAGTTTAAGTGTTTTCTTTTTGTCAAACCGAGGACAAAAGGAGGCTTGTTATGCACAACGGCTCCAACCAAGTTCACACAGTCTAGACAACATCACAGATAGCAGAGTGATGGCTGGGAATGAAAAACTGATGTATTTTAATTATAGAGTATTATCAGTGTTATTCTGCAGTATTTCATTTTGTACAGATGGATGCTATTCAGTAGCTAAATCCTGTCTCCCCATCGCTGTGTGTGGCCTGATGTGAGGATGGCAACAAGTCTTTGTTTATCTGCTGTTTCCCTGTACATGGTTGCCATGGTGAAAGAGACAGAGGGGCTGTGAAGAGGTTAAATAAGTTAAATTAAGAGTCAATAGTTCTCCGTAGTGATGAAGAACCAGCTCTGTTGTGTCGGAGGCTACGAGCTATGTTGATTGCAGAGTACTGCAGTGATTTGACCTTGCTGAAAAGCAGACATCACTGCAGAGGAAATTATAAATTGTCTCAGATTCTTGAACATCTTCTACCAAATGGATCTGAGCGATAAGAGAGCTCACGCGCTCTCTCTGGTGGTAAGATTCGGTAGTGCATCAAACACTCTGCTCTTTCTCACAAAAACATTGTATGTATAACTTTAAATATTAGCTTTCCATTAAATGTATCATTTATACCGCCAACTGTAAACTTTAAATAAATTCTGCTCAAATTTAAAATGTAAAAACCCCAAAGAGACAACTTTAAATGCAACCTGTCAACCTTACACTCACACAGTGGGTTTTCGCTTGATGCCATGTTTCATTTTTTTCACAGGTTGGAATATTAAGATTAAGATTAAGATTAAGATTAAGATTAAGATTAAGATTAAAGATTAAGATTAAGATCAAGATTAAGATACATTTATTTATCCCAAACACATGCACAGACATGCACAGGCACACTCATGCAATTGTAGAGAAATTTAACCTCTGCTTTTAACCCACCTGGTGCAGGACACACAGAGCAGTGAGCAACAATGTACAGCGCCCAGGCAGCAGATGTTGGGGGAGTAGGGTGCCTTGCTCAGGGGCACTAGACAGGGTAGGGAGAATCCTCTTGGATTTTTGGACAGATCAATCCAGGTTCGTCTTTTTGTTTTTTCTCCGTGGAGTCGAACCAAAGACGAACCAGAGACCTTTTCTGCCCATAGTCCAAGTTTAACGCCTCTCTCCGATATGATATAATTCATTAACATGGGTGTTGTCTTTGAAAGGGTGTCAACATGAGCTGTTCCCTGATGTGATGTAACTCTGAATGTGAAGCAGGGCTGTTGTCGAATTTACTCAGACAGATACAAATATGTCCTGCATAATAATTTTACCCAAAAGTATAATTTATACAGAATGTATATATGCATATGCTTAACAGGAATTTCGATTTTCTTTCCTTTCCTCTCTTCCTGCTTTATTCTAAGTGTTTCGGAGCTTCATATAAATAATATAACACATGTAAACAGGACTTAAAAGGTCAACTAAACTGATTAGTTGGGATCCTTTTACCTTGAAGCCCTCCTATAGGACTCAAATCATCATTTTTTCTAAATACGATCTAGAAAGAACCATAGATTCCTGTCCAGTCTCAAATTATTCTTCATAATAAACATTCAAAGATGATGACAAATATAAGGTGTCACTTTATGCAGATGATTTGTTTTTATTTGGTTTGGGCCTCATTCCATCGAATAGCATTAATTTCGACCTACGTACATTTAATTTGTTTTTAATTTTGAGCACTCCTGATTAATTTACATTAAAACATCCAAAAAGTTACATTTTCCTTTTATATAAGTCTACAAAGTAACTTCCAAGCTTTTGTAGTTCAAATTTTTGGGAGTTTAACAGATGGAGACTAAGTGGTAGCTTTTAATGCCCATCATTAAAAATAATCATTCAATGTGTGATAATGGGCATTCAGAGCGATGGCACCTTCAGTGTGAGATTGAATTTACAATCCACATCGCATATCATCAAACTGCTGATCCACATCCAAGGGCAGGGAAGGACACGCAAACATCAGTCATGACTGATTGCATGTGGGGGGTGATAAAGCGTGTAGCAGGGAAGTTAAGAACAACAAACATCGCTATCAAACAACTCGTGTCAAGGGAAAAGGTTGGTAATTAACTTACGTCATGAGGACCGATTATGGAAAATAGCATTTTTAAAACACCTGTAAACCATTGAAAGTGAAACAGTGAAAAACCTGATTTGAATATGAAGCCATGTGAGACAGTAGGACACTGTTATGCCAATTTTAAAAGCCTTGGAAATAATTAGTTTATATCGGATCATATCATTATCAAAAAGTCATATGAAGGTTATCAGCCTTGAAAAATTAAATATCAAGTTTGACTTTTTACTTTTGCTGTGTCTTCAGGCCTCTTCAAACAAACTTCACCGATTTTGCAGATATGGAGGAGGACCTGAGGAGTATAAAAGAGTCAGAGGAGCCTGAGCTCATTGTACAGAGACAACATGGGCAAGCTACTCATCTGCGTTGGTAAGCTGAGCTCCTTTCAAAGCTTTCAAACTTTGTAATAACACAATTTAACTTCATGTTAACTTATCAACCCGCTGCCTCTTCCCTCTCTCCTAATCGGTTTTCCTCTCTCTGCAGGACTGGCACTCCTGCTGCACGTGCAGCTAGGTAATTATATCCTCTCTCCACTCAGTGTTGCTCATGCGTATTGAGGTTTGTAACCTAATGTAAGAGTGATTGTTCAATGTGCCGCAGGGTCATCCTACATCCTCTCCTGTTATTTCACCAACTGGGCACAGTACCGTCCTGGAGCAGGCAAGTATTTCCCCACCAACATTGACCCATGTCTCTGTGACCACCTCATCTATGCCTTCGCTGGAATGGACGGCAACATGATCAAGACCTACGAGTGGGATGATGAGAAACTCTACGGACAGTTCCAGGCTCTGAAGAACCAGTAAGTAAACACAAATGCTAGGGGCAGTGTCGCCTAGTGGTTAGAGTGATGGTTCTCCAACAAGAAGGTTGCCGGTTCAAACCCCACTCTCTCTCATTTGCATGCCGAAGTGTCCTTGACAAGATACTTAACCCCTAAATGGCCCCTCATGAATGTTGAGTGTACTAATTGTAAGTCGCATTGGACAAAAGCGTCAGCCAAATGACATGTCAAGTAATGTAAAAAATGCTCTGTAGTGACAGTGAGACTCCAGAACACATGGAAACACACATTACAGTACTTTGATAATGAGAGAGTTTTAAGTTTATGTTGTTTTCGTTTGCAGGAACAGCAACCTGAAGACTCTGCTGGCCATCGGAGGCTGGAACTTTGGTACTGCGAAGTAAGTGATGTCACAAGGATCAATAATTCTGTGACACTTGCAGGAACGTCGCTCTGACTGTCTTCTTGACCTCCTCCAGGTTCACAGCCATGGTCTCCTCCCCTGCCAATCGTCAGACCTTCATCACCAGCGTGATCACGTTCCTGCGTCAGTATGAGTTTGATGGTCTAGATATTGACTGGGAGTACCCCGGCTCTCGTGGCTCTCCAGCTCAGGATAAGGAGCGCTACACCGTTCTGGTCCAGGTGGGTCTTACTGATGGTCTATGATGAATCCAGGTTGTAGACCAATGCTATTGTGGTGACATGTCACTGGCAAAACCTGCAACTAACTGTGCTGCAGTGTTAAGAGTGTGACCTATCAATCAATAGATGGATTTATCTATACTTTTTAAAAACATGCAACTGTGCTGTTTCTTTCTCTTTGTCCATCTAAAGGAACTGATGAGTGCCTTTGAGGCTGAGGGCAAGAAGACCAGCCGTCCCCGTCTGATGCTGACTGCTGCTGTCTCTGCTGGCAAGGGAACCATTGACTCTGGATACCAGATCGCTCAGATTGGCAGGTAAGTGTGTGCATATGCATGCAAACGTTACACACCCTCACAATTGTTCTACAATGCGCTAAACATGAATCGTTTTGTGTGTTGACCAGTGTTCTGGACTACTTCCACGTCATGACCTATGACTTCCACGGTTCTTGGGAGCACAACGTTGGAGAGAACAGTCCTCTTTACAAAGGATCCTCTGACCAGGGATCCATGATCTACTTCAATGTGGTGGGTGAAGCGACCATTATTTGTCTCTGTTTGCTGTAAATTAATAAACATGACATCAAGGAGGAGACATTCATGCTGGTCTGAACTCTCTCATGTGCAGGACTATGCCATGAACTACTGGAAGAGCAACGGTGCCCCAGCTGAGAAGCTGCTGGTTGGTTTCCCCACCTATGGCCACACCTTCCGTCTGGCTTCCTCCAACACAGCTGTGGGAGCTCCTGCCAGTGGACCTGGACCTGCTGGACCTTTCACTCGTCAGACTGGTTTTTGGGCCTACTATGAGGTTAGTGCTTCTTGTTTTCTTCCATGGACAACGTTTACTTAAATCTTGTGTGGATCCTTAACGTAAATGTTCTCTCTGCCATCAGATCTGCACTTTCCTGAAGCAGGGAGCCACTCAGGCCTGGGACAGCACCCAGGACGTGCCATACGCCTACAGCCAGGGAACCTGGGTTGGATATGACAATGTGAAGAGCTTCCAAATCAAGGTATGAAGTTGAATATCATTATTCACATTCATGTCTCCAAATGTTGTGTTTTTAACACTTGGTTTAACCTCTCACCCGCTCTACAGATTCAGTGGCTGAAGCAGAGCGGTTTCGGTGGAGCCATGGTGTGGAGTCTGGATCTGGACGATTTCAGTGGCACTTTCTGTGGCCAGGGAAGATACCCTCTGATCAACACCATCAAGAGTGGACTGGGAACTGGAGCTTGTACGCATTTAAAACACATCCGTCTGTAAAAAAAATCTCAACGAGAATATTTCCATGTTTGACCTATACTTTATTTCTCTCCTCAGCTTGTGCTTCTCGTCCTAACCCCCTGCCTCCAGTCACACCAGCCGTGCCCGCTCAGCCCAGCGGCGGCGGCAGCAGCGGCGGCGGCAGCAGCGGAGGATCTGGCTTCTGTGCCGGAAAGTCCAATGGACTCTTCCCAGACCCAACCAACAAGAACCACTTCTATGAGTGCAGCCAGGGAAAGACCTACAACCAGCACTGTGCCGTCGGCCTGGTGTTCGATGACAGCTGCAAGTGCTGCAACTGGGCTTAAATCATCAGGAATTCAGGAACAGCTGTGTAACACCTGCTCATTAAACCTGAATAAATAAGGCATTTAAAGCAATTTCACATCCCTTGTGGTTTTGTGTATTTCATGTTTGTTCCAATCAAAACAATTCCACTACAAATTAGCAAAGGTTTATTTATCAATGATTAACTTAAAAAAATTAAACTTGTAAGCAGCATTGGACAAGCTTGGCACATGATAAATGTCAGGTCCCCAGGCAGGACGAGGGTTGACACGTGCTTTCGCTTGCATAGATGTTGTCAACAGAACTCAACTGCACGCACGCTGGAAGAAGTAGAAGAAGAAAATCAGTAACAAATGTTGCCGGTGTTGTAAATTTCGTATTCTCCACTCAAGCCTATGTGGAGAATATGTAGCCCCCCCCCCCCCCCCTCTCTCTTTTTATCGTTATGACTGCCTGTGTGGCTGTAGTGAATGGGAAGAGGGGGACATGTAATAATGTCATTGGTAAAATTGGTAACAGAAGGGGAATTAAAAGTATGGGATGCATATTTGATAATTTATATCATATAAAATATATCATCAATATCGTTTAAAATAATTTTTCAGTGTGTTTCCTGGCGTGATACACTCGCAAAAAAACGCCAAAAATAGACTAGACGCTGAAACGATCACTGCACAGCGCTAGGCAGCCTTGGTGCAGCGCAGCGCTTCAGCCTTGGGGTGTGACCCGCACAAAAGTGGAGTGGATGGGAGCCAGCTATTATTTAAGGCTTGGCGCTGCCCTTACGCGTTGCTTTGGCGTCGCTTCATCGAGGGGCGTGAACCCGGCGTAAAGGTGAATGCACATACGAACAAGTTCTTCGTTTAGGATTACAACTCCACAACACATCAAACAAATCATATTGCATTTGTCGGTACTGTAGGAACTTAATAACACGGTTGGAACGCTACATTCCCGTGTTTAAAAAATGGACAGACGACGAAGGAGACCAGGCTGAAGAAGTGTGTTCAATTGAGGCACCAGAGAAAAGAGACCGGAGGCCCAAGCGCTCTTTAGTCACATGGTTGATTACGTTACTGTTGATCATCTGTCCATCATCGTATAAAGCCCGCCCTGAGGATTTGATTGGTCTGAACAGCTTCTGTTTGGGCATAGTTTCTTCTATATGGAGCGATGCCAGACCGAACTTCCCGACTTTAAATGTTGTGGGCGGGGCTAAGATCGTCTGGCATCCAGGCTAACTTACCACACCACCAGCTACATCTTATCCTTCATGGCAAGGGGGGAATGGGAGGGGCTTGAAAACATAATTGTCACATGACCACAAATGTGTCCCGTTACCTAGATACAGGGGGTGTCTCACATTACCCCGCTCTCCCCTACCCCTCTTACAGGAATGGTCAGTCTTTATTTTATTTTTATTTTGTATTTTTTGAAACCATGGCCTTTATTGATAGGGCAGAATCTAAGGGGTAAAGGTGGGAGAGAACAGGGAAGACACGAAACAAAGTTCTCCTGAACCTGCGACCGCTGTAGAGGCCTCAGGCCTCAGTATATGGTGACAAGGTGAATTATCAGGACCCATCAGTTTTGATTAGTTTGTAATGCCTTAATGGATGACTACAGTTTATAAGAGAAAGTAAATGCTGCCACAGACTCTCACATTAGGCCTTTATTATTCAGAAAGTTGTCAAAACAAAGACAGCACCACAGGTTTCATTCAGGTTTGTGACTAATACCACAAGACCAGGTTTACAACTTATACAAGCCATTATATTCAGTAGCACATCAGTCCTGAGGTAGTACACTATGGAGCGAATCCATAACTATTACATAATTAGGTAATTCTCTTGTGAATCTTCTAAATTATAGTTTGTGGTGTAGGGTTAGATGTTTTTGTTTCATTGTTAGGGGTTACCTTTTGCATTCTGCTAAATATATGCCTCCAAAAGCTTTCTCTTAATCTTCAATAAAGTTTTAGGGTTAACACATTAACAAAACATGTTTTGGTACAGAGAATTATTAAACTGCTTTTACCTATTACAAGGCAGTGTCATGTTGGAGAGTTGTCGCACATTAACCCATTCATACTGTATATTTTTGTTAAATGAAATTAAATTGTACTTTCAGAAATATGATCTGTAATGAAAATAGTACAAAGTGAGGAACAGAAACTGTACTTTTTAGGATCATAATGTCCAGCAGATGAAGCACTTAAAAGAATGAGGAGGAAAAGACTATCTGCAGCAAAGGCAGGAATGTATTATTAACAGAACAGTTAAAAAGCTGCAATAACCTCTTGAAATATGTAGACAGTCTGTAAACAGGTTGAACCTTATCGTTAAACAATGAAAAACATTTAGTGAAGATACATTGTGAAGACAAAAAATATGACATGTTGAAAATTTGAACCACTTTAAACTTTATGTAATTGTTGAGCTAGATGTTCTGTAACCAACAGAGCCTAATAATGGTATACACCTACCATCACAGCAATGCTTGCAAGTGAATCCCTGTACACAATGACAATAGCAGCACTTGTCTCTAAAGGAAACTAATGAGACCGTTTTGTAATCACATTATAACACAGTTTTAGCTTTAACTACAAACCTGACTTGAAGAAAAGAGATATATATGTCTGTGTTGAAGGTCTGATTATTTATTTTAACTACTAGCACTACATTCCTGAATGAAGCTTTGACATGTGCATGTATTGTTTGTAAATTGTAAACTATTTTCCCTTTAATACCTGAAAACGTAATTTGATAGAACAGAACCGCTCAGTTCAGTTTGAGAAGTAATGGGCTGCAAAGCCCAGTACTGCACCCAGTCTGGATGGATTTTATATTGACTACTACTTCATAATTGAATATGACCTTGAACACAAGAAAATATGACACACAAATCAATATTAGAATTGCAATTGCAGTAACAATGTCATGTTATATCGGCTTGTTCTTTGTTGACAATGCTTTCCTTTGTCGACAGCTTTCTTCTGAGTACCTTTCTCCTCGATGGATCTCAAGGTATGGATGCCAATCCTCAGAGGGAGTGCACACTGACTTCAAACGCTGTGGAAAGTACAATATTACACAATTAGAAGTAACCCTGAATATAAGTATACTCTTAAACTGTAATTTACCGAACATACAATTAACAAAGACAAAATACGCACCCCCAAGAGGCCTCCCTCTGCTCTCATCAAGCTATACACAATAACAAGAGGGATCCAGATAAGGCTGAACACAGACATGCACCAACCCAGAGCCAAGCTCCAGTCTGGGTACTCGACTCCTCCATAGGTTGGGGGAACATAGTATATCAGAGACCAGATGAAGATCACCTAGACAAAATAATGAAAAGTTAATAGACTGTAACATTCAAACCTATTTATTAAGATGTACATGGTGGCAACACCGACAAAGGGAGTTCATATTTGACTCCAAATGACAACTAATCAAAATTTGATGAAATTCCCTAAAGACAGTCTTGAGAAAACATGTTTTGTAAAGCCACTGTGACCTTTAACCGCTATGTCTAAGTGAACATAATGTTAAATTTGAAAAAATTCTCTCAAGGTGTTCTTAATATAATACATTCCCAATACTAAAAATAATAATAGTAACTTAATTTATTTTATAGCCCCTTTCAAGGGACCCAAGGACACACATTTTTGGAAGAAGGACATATTTAAGGTTACAGATTTTATCAGACCAGGTCATTTGTTTTTAAACATTTTCTAGTTTCGGTTAGCTTCTGAATGTCCTCTGGGATTTGGCATTGCAGATCTCTATTGGCAGAGCATTCAAGAGAGTGGGGGCAGCCAAGCTAAAAGCTCTGTCTCCAAAAGTCTGCAGTCCGGTATGGGGGACGGTGAGCAGACTCCTGGGTGGCTTGAAGCGTCTAGGTTGGTCAGATATGCATTATGGAGTAAAGCCTTGGAGGAATATGTAGGTGAACAGGAGGAGCTTGGAGGTGATCCAGGATTTAACTGGCAGACAGTGAAGATGGATGAGGGTCGTGTTGATGTGCTGCCAGGGTTTTGGAACAGGTAAGAACTGTGAGAGATGAGTTCTGCACATACTGGAGCCTGTTGTCCAGGGCTTTGTTGGGTACCCCAGACAGGACTCCATTGCAGTAGTCATGGCGGGAGGTGATGAATGCATGGATGAGCATTTCGCCACAGAGTCTGAGAGTGAGGGTTTGAGTCTGGAGATGGTTTTGAGGTGGTGGAAGGCAGTTTTGGTGACAGAATGGGATTTAAATGAATGAGTAGATGGTACAGCCCTCAACAGTGAGAAGCAAGTCCGCCAACCTCTGAAGGAGGACCTTGGTAGCCACAACCAAGAGCTGCTGTTAAGTTTAAGAAAATTGGCTGTAATACAGGATTACTGTCACAGCGTCAGATAAGTGACTGTGGGGGAAGTTAGGAGGAGGGTTCTGTAAGAGTGGAAATTCAGTCTGTGGTGATGAATGATCTGACCAAGTGGTAGTATCTTTATGGTGAAGAGGAGGGGGCCAAGCACATTGCCTTGAGGAAAGCCATGGTCGATTGGTGCAAGGAATGAGTAGATGTTTCTGATATTAACAAACTGTTTCCTGTTGGAGCGGCAGGACTGGAACTAAGCTAAAGCTTTACCAGTGACCTCAACCTTTGAATTATAATCACTTCAACAATGAGTGCAAGTGAATTTTTTTATTAATTTGATGAAATTTCGTAAGGTGTTCTTGAAATACTGTGTACAGAAGAATCTGACAGACAAAAATGCCTCTGGCCACTTACTGTTAATGGTGCACAGTCATAAAAATGAGGTAATGGTGACCTGAACCTTTTGACCACCAAAATCTGATCAGTTCATCCGTGAGTCCTTGAGTACCAAATTTGATGAGATTCCCTAAAGGTGTTCTTGAGATATCGTGTTCACAAGAATAAGATGACAACATGAAACCATAATTCCTCCAGCCGCTTACTGCTGCCAGCGTAGAGGTATAAAAAGAGAGTGCAGACCTATTCAGTACAAACCAGAAATAATGTAATGCTATGTAAAGCATTGGTTCTGATGCAAGATATTAAAAGTTAGTCTTTCAGAGCAGCATTGAATCTTATATTAATTTCTAATATTAATAATTTCCTCTTTGAGGTCACATTGAAGTAGTGAATTTCATATTTTACGTGAATAGTTTCCCAAATAAACTTTGTTTCAAACTAAATTTGTACTCATTACTCACCAAAATGAAGAAGGGGCTGATCAAGAGCCAAAATGCTCTCCACCACAGCCAGAAGCAAAAGCTCTTCCTCCCAATCATCATCTCAAGGTCTTTAATTAAATTGTTTACTCCTGAAATGCATGAGAAGAAATGCGCAAAGGAGACAGTTTAGTGCATTGGAAAGGTTTGTCTTGTATTCACATCCATCAAGCACTTAATCAAATGCTAGCCAAGGTTTCAACAATGCAATTATTTTTCTATTATTGTGACTAAAATCTGAATAAATGTAATGATCCTCAACTGATAAACTAATGATAAAGCATAAAACTGGGGATATTCTATATTCTATAGATTACATAATTTAAACAAATCCCAGAAAAATACCAAAACCCACATGTTTAGCAAAGGCTAGCTATGCAACTGAAACAAACACAAGCATCATGGGAGTTTTGGTCTCCACCGTCATTGCCAATGAAAATCGACCACACTGTTCATGGATGAAAGTATTACAAGTGACAAATAAAAACAGTTACAGCAAAAATCAACTGACTGACTAAGTGGGAAGGTGTTGTTTTTTTTCATCATCTTACGTTGCTTGAGGTTAAAGCAGATACATGCATGGGGGTAAAGTGGATTTGTCACAATAAAACGGCGACCAAATTGTAATGTCCTGTTACCTCGAAAAAAAACTGGGGATTTATCTGTGATTGACCATTGTTTGAAATATTTTGGCACATGCTCAATACCACACAAATGTATTGATATTGTTTTTGGAATAACTTTTGATACGACCTAATCACATTGTTGGTTTTGGTCTTTAAATGGGATGCGCAGACACTGAGAATATCCTGAAATTTGATTTTATTTAAATGTTACTTCTATATGACTATGGCTAACATTTACAGCACCGGTACAGTTGGAGTTTTAAACCTGTATGTTTGGAGAGGGCTGTTAGCTTGGCATGTGGTAATGCTCTAGTCTAGAGCCAGTAGTGATTCCTCTCCACTACACTGTCACTTTTTATTGTTTGTGTGAAGAGCTTTTTAAAAACATCTATGGTGCAGAGGGAAGTTAGATATATTTGTGTTCATCCTATCTGATTTATGTAACTCATGATTTTATAGTTAATGTTTTTCACAAGATTAAACTGAGTTTGTTTAATTACTACTTATATGTATGGTACATACACATGTACAATTCAGCTCGAAAGAAACAAACAAAACAAACATGCTTTTACTTTGAAGACAAGTGTCAAATGTGCACCTGCTGCACCTGTCAATGTTTGTATTATCTAAATTTGGTGAGCTATAGTAATCTTATTATCAAAACAAACTGGTGGGAATTTTGACGTTAGGTCTGACCCATTACTGACCGATCCTGTGGTTTATCTGAAGACTGAAGCACCAAATTGTACACTGCACTTCTCTGGGCATAGACATGCTAAGTGTAAAGACAATAAGATGAGCCGTTGACGCAATATAGGTTCCACAGACAGACATGAAGATAAACCATATATGTGGTATATTTACCATAAATGTAGGCGAAGCCAAGGACCTCCATAACAACCAAAATAAGCAACAGCCAGGACGAAGCAAAATGGTCGATTAGAGTTACCCAGTATATTCCTGCCTATTTAAACACAAACACACACACACACACACACACACGCACACAAACACACAAACACACACACACTATTGATCCATTATGTAAAAACCATATGCAAAACCCATATTGGAAGTAAATGTCATTTCTAATGTGTTTGCCAAGTTCCATGAGTTCTCATGCATGTTTAGCCTCCCAAAAATGTGGTCAACTGTAAAAGATAGACTTCAAACATGTTTGTGTTGCTACAGCAACAGAGTTCAACAGAGCAACGTTCACAGGATGTATTTATAACTATCTTAGGGCTCTTTGGACAACATTTGATCTAGATCTGTTCTTGTGAGGTTTTGTGTGGATTGGATATGTAGTCAAGTTGGAAGAACTTCCTGTTTCAAGGTAAAAGTTAAACTTTCAACATTTAACTACTTGATGCCAGTAGGGGTCGAGTTGACTAGGGCTGAATGTTGGCATCGAGATGTGTTCAGGGCTGGACTCTTATCAAACGTGAAGTTTGGTGCTGATTGGAGATCGTTTAGAAAGTACGAGAGAAAGAACAATTTTCATGGGCTGCACTACATTACATTACATGTCATTCAGCTGACGCTTTTGTCCAAAGTTTCAGCAAAAATTATGCATATTTAGGCTGCAGCCCGAATAATTTCGGACAGTAGTCTCTGTTGGCAGATCTGCTTTACCGTTGTCACACATGGCAGGCCCAGGAGGAAGATGAAGATACATGACCCTAGACTCACAAAGGGACGTTTGGATCGAAGGGTTTCAGGGAAGGTATCAATTAAACAGCTGCTGATCACCTCTAACAAAAAGAGGAGAGATGGAAATCAGTGAGTAAACTGAGTAGCAAAGACTGGTTGTTTGCTTCAACACAGATCCTATAGTTTACATTCAAGATTTATGCCAGTTAGCATGATATGACAGCATAGCCCCTCCACTGGCAAATTGTAATCTCACCTATCATTGCAAACTGAGTGTCCAGGCCAACTATTGTAAGCATTGAAAAGAACAGTACGGACCACAGGGGGGAAATGGGAATTTTAGCCAGAGCATCTGGATATGCAATGAATGCCAGGGAAAACCCTGCAAAGACGAAGAAACAAAACATCAGAGAACATACAGCAGCCATTTGACATCTGATAAGTACAGTGAGAAGTATCATTGGTATCTGACCTTCCTTCACCACACTTTCAACAGGTTTTCCATAGATGTAAGACATGTGACCCAAAATCGAAAATATGGCGAAGCCTGCATACACACTGGAAACTAAAGAATTAAAAACAGTAAGTTAAACACAAATTGTAAATCTATTTGAACCAAAGATGACATTGTGAAAAAAGTTTCATTTACATAATTTTTGAAGGGCAGTTATCTAACTACAGAACATGAAAGCAGAGATTGAAAGACACTTTCCTGTAGAATGTGGTTAGCCACAATAGATACTATCACTTTGGGAATGCTTAAGTGGAAAGCATCCCAACTTCTATACTTATCGATCGACAACTATCTAATCCTACTTAACAGTCAAATCTTACCAGATTTTTCTCAGTAAAGCTGCAAAAATAAATGACCTTGCTTTAAAATCAGTGCTTCATCTGAAATAAAATTGTCCTACCATGGTTAGTAAGGCATGCAACAACTGAGTCCCCAAGCATGTTGTTGTGGAAATTGTTATAGGATGCAAGGGTCGGAACACCTCCCGTTCCAAGGGACAAGGAATATAAAGTCTGAATTGCTGCATCCTTCCAGACCTGAAATACAACATACTCTATAATGGGGATTTAAGACGTACATCGCAAATGTTTAGTGTTTTAATGTTTTACATTGTGATTAATGGATTCTAACCTCTGGTTCCGTCAGTTTAGTGAAATTGGATCCTGAACCAATATAGTAAGCTATGCCTTCTGCAGCTCCCTCTAGTGTCACACCTCTGATCAGCAAGATCAAAATCACCACGTAAGGAAATGTAGCTGTGAAATATACAACCTGCAGAGAAAAACATCTTAAAATCTCTCACTGAATATGCGAGCTGAGCAATGCATATGCCACAGTGTGAAAGAGATACATTTAGCACAATGCAGTAAGGATGACAGCCCAGACCAGTCTTTAGCATATGATTAAGCATGGTTCCACTGCTTCTAAGAATAAGTGTGTGAACGATGAAGAATTCGATTTTCACAAATTGTGTATAAGAAAAAATTAAGTAGTAGGTGACTTACTTTTCCTGAAGACTTGATGCCTTTAAAAAGCGCTGCAGCAACAAGGAGGGAGCTCAGCAGAAGACAAAGGGCCAAATGCCAAACTATTGGTCCTGTTTCATCCAGACCACTGGATCTCTGCAGAGCCACACGACTGAGGAAGAGAGAAATCTGACTTGTCATGAAACCATGTCATGACAAATGTATTTGTGCTTGTTTGCATTAGAGTTTGTGATTCTTACTCCCAGTACTGTTCACTTGGACTCTGCACTGGAGCCGTGATCACGTCCGTTGAAGGACAAGTAATGTTTTCCTGAGTCCAGTTGGCCACTAGAACACCACTTACATTACAAGACACTGAAAAAGAAACAAAGACTGGTGAACATCTTGTTTAAAATAGACATGTCCTGAGAAGCAGTGTTGACCTAATATGGCTCCAGGACCTCGTTGAGACCTGGTAGAAACATCGATCCTGAGTTCCAGTCTAAACATAACAAAATGTGTCCTGAATGTGTCCTACGATCCCTTCCCTCAGACCACATTCGGAGTTTAAACATTTGGCCTCATTCATTTCACTACGTGAGTGCAAACGCATCCTGCAACACAAATGGAGGAGCAGACGACCGGCTACAGTTTCACAATGAATCTTTATTCTATCCAGTATACATACGCTGATTTGTTTCAGCGAACCAATATCACTATATAAACGCTGGCTATGACATAATCGTATCACCCCCCCCCCCCCTCCCCCTAGAATTTGGAGATTACAACTCTTCACGCTTCACAAGGGCTACAGATAAAAACATTACCTCTGGGTGTGCTGCTGCAGTTACTGTCCGCCCAACTGAAGCAGCTAGACCACGGCAAAGGAGACTGGAAGGAGGCGAAGAAGTAGAACAGGCTGTAGGAGCTGATGACATTATAATAAATTGCCGTCAATGTGTTTGCTATGACTACGGAGAGGCCAAGACCTGGATAACAAACAGAAAAAGGAAGATAACAGATTACAGCACAAAAAAACTGTATTTGACCCTACTGAGCCCTCTACATCTGCATAGGGTAGCGATTGCACATCCTGTGTTGGCTGAGTGTCTCTAGTGTTGGTTCTCTTCTCCCTCTCAGTGATGAGAGCATCCTGCTCTATTTCACACAATAGCTTGCCATGAAAATGTTCAATCTCATTTACAAAGTCAATGTTTGAAACGGAATCAACTAAATTATCAATAGCGCATAAAGTGTACCTCATTCACTGGATGCAGACATTTTTTTTACAATATTTTCAGGATTTCCATGTTTATCAACAGTAAATGTCCGACACCACAAAATCTTCAACACTACAGGTATTTGTTTGAGGCTTACCCTGTAGCATCGGCACAGCTCTCCACATGTTGACTGGACCCTGGCTGCAGAACTGACCAATGGCATTTTCCAGGAAGAAAACAGGAATTCCACATAAAGCCAACATCAGGAAATAAGGAATGAGAAAGGCACCTAGTCAAAATGTTAAAGAAAGTCGTCATATTATTTTATTCTTAAAAAGCTGTTAGCTTGAGAGACTTTCTTCACACTGATTCCAAATAATTACCCCCTCCATTCTTGTAGGCAACATAGGGAAATCTCCAGATATTTCCCAGGCCAATAGCATAGCCGATCAAAGAGAGCATGTATTCTCTCTTGTTTGTCCAGTTCCCACGCTCAGGATTCTCATCACCATTATCCAGAGGACAATCCTGTTCAAAACCGAGTTTCACACGTTAAAAAATATTGGGCTCTATCTTCCACCCAACGCAACATGGTACCGAGTGTCGATGCTAGTTTCAGACTGACTTTTTCCTGTCAGTGCCATGTTGTGTCTGTGGCAAATTGAACTTTCACCCATGTGATTATCCATGGGCATGTCGGGCTTTATATCAAGTGGGTCAGGCCCATATGTGTGCCTTGCTTTTGATGCATCAGAAAGAGATGACAAACAAATATGTGGTCTGAAGTCGAGGTGAACAGTATTCTAAGGGTTTAGAGTGTGGAAATATGTTGTTAACCAATTATCTTTCAACATGCTAAAATGCAAACAATTTATGTCTGTATAGAATGATTATTAAACACTACCTTAACTTTAGCAGTATATGTATAGAGCTGATTGATTCATTTCTGCTACCAATAGTGACAGTGGGTAAACTTGAGGTCTTGAAATTGTAACAAAATATTTAGGGCAACATAATGATATTATTTGTGGTATGGTGGGATTTTATCTTAAAACAAAAGGATTCTCTCCAATTTCATGTAAGCCTGTTCAACATTATTTCACCATTTCATCAGGATTCATTGTAGGCCTCTGTCTACTGTCCCCCTTGCTGCACATTCTCCCTAAAATAAATTGAATTGAATTGTTCTGATGAATGACTGTCAAACTAATGCTGAAACTTTTCCCCCAAAAATGTTTTAATGTTTAGATTATAAAAAGCTTTGATGTGTGATGAATTGTAGCTATTTTAGACAGAATGTAAACTTTGTATACCTAAACAAACTTGTGTAGCAAATTTTGTTTGTTTAATCTTGATTAAAGGTAAATACAATCCAAATATTTAATTTACATAAGCCATACAAATATGGTTTGTTATATAGTTTGGTCGTGTGTGCTGGGCTCTGCTTTGCATCAATTGCATTATGCACAGGAGCAATTTTTACTTGCAATTAAAATAAACAATTTGAAATAGCTCTTTTCCGATATACATAATTGCTGTGACATTTGTAATTGTCTTGATTGATCCTCAGCCGTGCTGCAGAAGAACATTAAAACTAACCAAAAACTTGTCTCATCTCACAGCAACAAAACAGGATTTCTGTCTTCCTGTGACAGACAGGTTTTTTTGTCATCTGTTTGCGTACGTGCCTTCACTGTCGCTCTCTGAATTTATGTAAAAAAAACTGTAGGAAACTTATTTATTCTATACTGCACTGCCCTAAGATATTTGTGCATGATATCTAAACACAAATGTTCATCCCATCAGTACTTACTACTCCTACGAGTGTTGCTTTTTTTTTAACCTGTCTGGTTAAAAAAGGGTAAAAGTAAAGATTTATTTGTTCAGCGATGTCAGACAACATCACTAATAGCATATTGTACACAAACAAACTTTTATTGTTAACTTCTACTTCTCAGAAATTTTATTAGAAATTTGCTGATGTACTTTTGAAGCACTCTGGGTGTAAAGTGCAATGTACAAAAGTCCCTACAGCTATATTGGTGCTAACAAAACATTTCTCTCAACTGTATCACAAAACACACACGCACACACACACAAACACACGCACAAACACCTGTTGTAGCAGCTTACCTCAGCCCAGAGGCTCATCAAACATCCTTTCTCTGTTCACACATACTGAAAAGTTCTTGTTTAAATATGAACCTTCACATACTGGAATAATGAACAAACCTCTCTCTCACACACGAGTCCCAGTAACAATTTGTGGGTTTTTACAGCTTTTCCAGCCTGTACATTAATAAATAATGGTGATTATTAAACACTACCTTAACTTTAGCAGTATATGTATAGAGCTGATTGATTCATTTCTGCTACCAATAGTGACAGTGGGTAAACTTGAGGTCTTGAAATTGTAACAAAATATTTAGGGCAACATAATGATATTATTTGTGGTATGGTGGGATTTTATCTTAAAACAAAAGGATTCTCTCCAATTTCGTGTAAGCCTGTTCAACATTATTTCACCATTTCATCAGGATTCATTGTAGGCCTCTGTCTACTGTCCCCCTTGCTGCACATTCTCCCTAAAATAAATTGAATTAAATTGTTGTTCTAATGAATGACTGTCAAACTAATGCTGAAACTTTTCCCCCAAAAATGTTTTAATGTTTAGATTATAAAAAGCTTTGATGTGTGATGAATTGTAGCTATTTTAGACAGAATGTAAACTTTGTATACCTAAACAAACTTGTGTAGGAAATTTTGTTTGTTTAATCTTGATTAAAGGTAAATACAATCCAAATATTTAATTTACATAAGCCATACAAATATGGTTTGTTATATAGTTTGGTCGTGTGTGCTGGGCTCTGCTTTGCATCAATTGCATTATGCACAGGAGCAATTTTTACTTGCAATTAAAATAAAACATTTTAAATAGCTCTTTTCCGATATACATAATTGCTGTGACATTTGTAATTGTCTACTGTGAAATAATATACAGATAATAACAAAAACCTTGACAAACAGTGGATCAATAAATACATCCATCAACACAGGTGGCATTCACATCTCCAGATGTTGCAGGAAAATTCACTTTTTGTCGGTTCATAATTTCATACACTGAATAATTGCCACTTGGCAACAGTAACACTTTATATGAGGGAACACATATTAACCATTAAATAGTTGCGTATTAGCATGCATGTTTGTAGCATATTGGCTCTTTATTATAAAGCACTTATTAGGACCTTATGCTTCATGATCTTATTCTACAACTACTAGGCCATTAATTAACAGTTTTCTCTCAATTACTTCCGAATTACTGCTTATGCTTCGAAAATGCATGCTAATACGCAACTATTTAATGATTGTATAAAGTGTTACCCCGGCATTATTATTCGCACACAAATGTTCAACCTTATTTTATCAGATCATTTTGTGTGCTAAATATAGTCTATAAATAGTCCAGAAATGACACACAAAAACACAAACTGCTGTCCACATTAAAGTAGGTTGCATGTGTAGTTACTCAGTTTACAATCCTACCTGATCTGAAAGAATAGGGTCGTCTTGGATTTTTTTTGAAAAACAATCCCACATGTTGATTGATCCTCAGCCGTGCTGCAGAAGAACATTAAAACTAACCAAAAACTTGTCTCATCTCACTGCAACAAAACAGGATTTCTGTCTTCCTGTGACAGACAGGTTTTTTTGTCATCTGTTTGCGTACGTGCCTTCACTGTCGCTCTCTGAATTTATGTAAAAAAAACTGTAGGAAACTTATTTATTCTATACTGCACTGCCCTAAGATATTTGTGCATGATATCTAAACACAAATGTTCATCCCAGCAGTACTTACTACTCCTACGAGTGTTGCTTTTTTTTTTAACCTGTCTGGTTAAAAAAGGGTAAAAGTAAAGATTTATTTGTTCAGCGATGTCAGACGACATCACTAATAGCATATTGTACACAAACAAACTTTTATTGTTAACTTCTACTTCTCAGAAATTTAATTAGAAATTTGCTGATGTACTTTTGAAGCACTCTGGGTGTAAAGTGCAATGTAAAAAAGTCCCTACAGCTATATTGGTGCTAACAAAACATTTCTCTCAACTGTATCACAAAACACACACGCACACACACACGAACACACGCACAAACACCTGTTGTAGCGGCTTACCTCAGCCCAGAGGCTCATCAAACATCCTTTCTCTGTTCACACATACTGAAAAGTTCTTGTTTAAATATGAACCTTCACATACTGGAATAATGAACAAACCTCTCTCTCACAGACGAGTCCCAGTAACAATTTGTGGGTTTTTACAGCTTTTGCAGCCTGTACATTAATAAATAATGGTGATTCTGCAGTTGTTTAGATGAGCAAATTTGGGAATGGAGATTTGGGAATTTATGGATTACGAATGTGTACGCATGGCAAATAAATCGCACACATCTACAAAAACCTAATAAACACAATAAAATCAGAGGCTAATCTCCTTTGATGGAAAGAGAGTGTTTGTACATCCATGAAATCAATAGATACAGAATAGATAACAGATATCCACTCGATACCTTATCATCATTGAAGTCTCTCCTTATGCCTACAGCTTTGACTCTCCTGCGTGAATACACAAAAGACAACATTTACATACTGGTTATGGTCCTGTCTGTGTCATGTTCCTATTTTCTAGATTTTGAATGTCATATTGTAGGTAACATGGCACTTGCACACACAGTTACATAGCCCTAGCCCTTTTCATGGGGTGGATTTTATTATTATTAATAAATTAATATTATACTCCTGTTTGCGTGCAGCCTTCCTGTCAAACAAATATATTGATTGAATAAATACTATCAGGTCGGGAGATTAGACTTAGTCTCGACCCTCTCTCCCTCCACGTCTCCTGCACAGTGGTGGGCAGACAGCCATCACAGTCACGTCAGCTCCAGCTCCTGTCCCAGTTGTACTGGTTTTTCTTCTCTCGTGTGGAGGTGAGAGGTGTCATCGTTATAGAATCAGGGTGTAGGAGAACTTCCAGGTGACATAAAAACACGAAAGCTCCTCTCTAGAGCCAGTGTTTGTTTTATCCACTATGGGATACTGTAGAAACATGGTGGTGCAACATGGCAGCTTCAGTGGAACAGCACCTGCTCTACATGAGTTATGATTCTTAGTTTCTTGTGATTGTACACAGTGTTAATATTATGTTTAATTTGCCAAAAGATCCCTCATGAATTCTACACACTTTAATGATCCCATGATTTAATGTTTTCACGTGATTAAATTATTCAATAATAATGAAAATGATCTTCAAGAAAAAACTTTGAATAATTTCCAATTTTATATCTTATTAAATCAATGTAAATTCAGCCTTGACTCCATGCTGACCCACGCAAGTGCTTGGCATTGTAGGAACCAACGACTGTGCAAAGTTAAGTGAAATAACATTCTTTACTTGAGCAACAACCGATGCAGCAGTGAGAGCACCAACCCTATACTGCAGCAGCTTGACGAACATTTGGATCAGTATGTGGCATGGGTTCAAGCAAGGCAGGCAAACAAAAACATTTCTGCATTAAGTTTGATTATATTTAAATGTCTTGAACTTGAGATAATATCTTTTTATTATTTCCAATTTGTAGGAGGTCTGACCTTGAATAAAAAATGAACCTTGGAAAATACATTTGAGAACCCCTGGAGAAAGGGTTTCAAAACAGTTTACCTTTGATATTTTTCTTATTGATTTAAATAATTTCACCACAAACCAGACAGGTAAAGAGGAGATAATCAGTGTAGAATATCAGAGGTGAGATACAAAGGATGTAGTTAGTTAACAAGAAACTAAAGGACATAATAAGAGAACTGTGATCACTGAAACCAAAATGATCATAACTGATAGAACACTCAATATTTTTGATGCAGCTGAAAAGTAAACCACCAAGGACAACTAACACACACTTGTGTGTGTGTGTAACACACACACTCACACAAACACACACACACACACGCTGCCATGTTGTAAACTACCTGTCCCAGCAGGTAATGTAATCCAGACGGTAACTGACCAAGCCTCAGATGACACAACAGTGAATATTTGCAAAGTGGAATATTGAACAGGGATGAAGACAACAATATGATGCTAATGCTCGACTATTTCTGTTGAGAAAAACAAGCAAATTTTTGAACCATAGACTGTAAATAAAGATGGACAATTTATGTTCACTTCCTCCCACTATCCAGACATGAAAAATATTCCAGTTATGAATGCTGCCATCTATGGAGAAAGAGTCTGTACTGTAGTGATTGGGGGATAGAGTCCCGGGGCCAAGGTTTGGCGATACACACACTTGACCAAGTGCCAGTCAGTCTCAGCTGTCAATCATGATGTTTCATTTTTTAAAGTATCAAATAATTGTTAATAAACCTACCATAGTTAACTAGAATTACATCAACAATCTTTGAGAAAATATATTTGTATGACCTTTAATGCAGCCAGCCACCAGGGAGTGATCTAAACACATTGGCCTCACTTTTGGGAATGTATGTCTTCAATCTTAATATACAGGTTAGGATTTGAACACTTCAGCTAATCTGTGATGGGTTTACATTTTAATTACTCTCTCCCACTCGGGGTGTCAAACATCACTCACAGCAGTTTTACTTACATCCACTCTTTTACACAGAATACACTCCTCTGCCAAATAGGAGAAGTTGACAGTAAAAATACAAAGAGACACATCAGAGCCAGGAGCTAGCGATCACATTTACGTTTACTTCCGGCATGTTTTTGAGATTCTTCATGCGGCAGCTGCGTTCTTCTGAGTAGCGCTCTCCTCGATGGACAGCCAGGTAGGGATGCCACTCTTTGGATGGAGAACACAATGACTTCAGACGCTGTGGAATGTAAGAGATGAAGATTTCATGATTAGGAGTTGTTTTTTCTAGAGACCTCCTCCAGACATTTATGGAAACAATCTGCAGCCGAGCAACATTTAAATTGTTATTTTCCGGGTATCATCACACACACCTTCCAGGGGCTTCCCTCTGCTTTCATCAGCTTGTACACAGCGATGACAGGAATACTGAGCAGGATGAACAGGACAATGCACCAGCCCAGAGCCAAGCCCCAGACGGGGAACTGGACTGCCCCATAGGAGGGGGGTGTAAATGTCATCAGAGACCACACCAGGATCATCTAGACAGCAAAGCCAAAACATTTCACTCATTAGACATGAACAAATGTGATGGAGTGGCATATCAGCCACATTTCTAACTTTCTTTACGTGGCTTTTAATGCAGTGCTATTAAGTGCTTCACCAAGGAGATTATGTTTCCAGCAAAGTTAGATCCAGGATTATTTTTTTCACTTTCAAGATTGGCTGTATTTTTTTTTGTTAGAGGTTTTTTTTTCACTTATTTCCCAGGAAATGTTTCTTGGATATGGATGAAAATAATTGGGCATATTCAGAGGACTGATATCTATGCCTGTGCAGTACGACAGTACTCACCACTATGATGCAGGGACTGATGAAGAACCAACACGCTCTCCACCACAACCAGAAAAGGAAACTCTTTTTTCCAATCATCATCTCAATGTCTTTAATAAAACGGTTCCCTCCTGTAAAGCATGAGAACACAGTTTTAGCTTAAGGCAGATTTTTTTAATTCACATTTATTTGCAAATGTCTCCAATTACCATATTTACCATATATGTAGCAAACACCAATGATCTCCAAGAGGGCCAAAATAAGCAGCACCCAGCTGGCGACAAACTGGTCGATTAGGGTGACCCAGTATATTCCTGCCTATCTCACACACACACGCATACACACAGTCACACACACACACACAATGGGCACATCAACTTAACCTTTGTCAGACAAGAGTAGCAAAAAGAGAGGTTGACTCTGAGAGGTTTACCTGTGTGACACATGGCAGGCCAAGGAGATAGAGGATGGTACATGTCGTTACCGTCAGTAAGGCGTGTTTGTTTTTGAAGAGTTTTGGGAAGGCGTCTAACAGGCAGGTGGTGATCACCTCTAATGACAAGAAGAGATGTGAGGACACATGATGTGAGCACCTGCTGAAAGAGGAGTGGTCTGAGTGTCGTGGCGGCATCACATCCCACCTATTCCTGCAAACTGTGAGTCCAGACCTACAGTCAGGAGCATGAAGAAGAATAGAATGGACCACAGCGGGGATATGGGAAGCTTAGACAAAGCATCTGGATATGCTATGAATGCCAAGCCAAACCCTGCAGGAAGAAAAAGACACAACACATCAAGTGCCACTTCTTCTTGACAATACATTTTTACCACGGCAACAACAAGGTGTGTCGGTCTGACCTTCTTTCACAACCTGTCCAACAGGCATTTTGTAGATGTGAGCCATGTGACCCAAAATTGAAAATATGGCAAAGCCTGCCAACACACTGGTGCCTGGGAAGAACAAATAACACAAATCTTTAGATCATGAAATACCTCTGATATAATATATTGCAATTTGAAACACCAAAGCTTGTGATCATTTGGTATTATTCCACTTTGTCGTATGTGATTTAGTTTACATGTGTATCTGCGGCGTCATGTTGTATCTGACTGTTGCATTGTATTGTTAGATTTTTATAATGTATCTTATTGATGGGTTATCATGGGTTATTTATTAATCACAGGTTTTAAATTAAAGCTTCCTTCAAATTGTGTTTGCTCCCACCTGCATTTGTCAGTGTTACTACAAATGCATCCTTGACCACATTGTTGTTGAAGCTATTATAGGAAGCAAGAGTCATGACTCCCCCCCAGCCAATGGAGAGAGAGTAGAAGATCTGAGTTGCTGCATCTTTCCAGATCTAAGAACACAAAGTCATGTTAAAATATATTTTGGAGGAAATTAGGACTTCTCTTATTCGTTGTATTTAAACAATGATAGTTCAGTTCTCACCTGTGCTTCAGAGAGTTTAGTCAGATTAGATTGTGACCCAATGTAGAACTCTATGCCATCTCTAGCTCCCTCTAGAGTCACACCTCTGATCAGCAGGATGACAATCACCACATATGGAAATGTAGCTGTGAAGTAGACAACCTGTGGAGACAAAAGCTAAGATTGAACATTGTACAAATGTAATGAAATTATTTTGATTTTCTGTCCTTGGTGCTGAGTTTAAAGCAAATTAATGTAAATTGGAAGACCTTATAAAATGTTGTACTATGATGCAATAACGTTAGTGTTTAAGTGTGATGACAAATATAGGCATTGTACATGGAGTGTTTTGTTAAAGCATGTTGCAGTGTGAAGGTTCGCTTGCATTAAATTGCAAATGTGGATAAACATTAGCTCCCTCTACAGTAATTATTCTGAACATAAGGTAAAACAGAGGTGAAATATATGACCTGCAGAGAAAAAAGTCTGACACCCACACACTGAACATGTAATCTGTCCACAGAGCAATACCAGTGCCACAGTGTAAAAGATGCACGTTTACCACAATGCAACAAGACGGACTGCCGAAACCGGTCTTTAGTATATGGTGTAGCATGTTGCCACTGCTTAAAGGTTCATCGAAAAATCCAATAAAATTGAAATAAGCGGGACCCCTTGTTTAGACATAATAAAACAACAGAAAAAACACAACATACCTCCATTCTGCTTGTGTGGTGTCATCCAAGTGTTCGGAAGCCCCATCATACATATTTGACTTGAAACAGCATCATTCACTCCATGTTTTTAGCGTAAATGTCCTCTGATATACTCCACATGGTGCGTTCATGTACCCTCGGGAACTCCATCGTGTGGCTACATCTGCAAGCATTACCACTTCCGGTAGTGGACTTTAAGGCTTAAAACAAAGTGTAATGACCTGGGTTCGAGTGGAATATGAATGTAGTGAATTGTGGACACTTGGAAGACACCACATTGGCAGTATGGAGTCATGTTGTAATTTTTCTGGACAATTTTTCCCACCCCTCCATCAGTGGTGAGTAGGTAGTGAGTGAATTTTGAATTTTTCGTTGAACTATCCCTTTAACTAAATTAATGTAAGAAGAGTTTCTGTGGATAAGGAAATAAGAAGTAATAGCTGACTTACTTTTCCTGAAGACTTGATGCCTTTAAAAAGCGCTGCAGCAACAAGGATGGAGCTCAGCAGCAGACAAAGGGCCAAATGCCAGACAATTGGTCCTGTTTCATCCAGACCACTGGATCTCTGCAGAGCCACACGACTGAGGAACAAGAGAAATCTGACTGTCATGAAACCACACCATGACAAATGCAGGTATTTGTGTTAGATTGCATTGGATTTTGTGATTCTTACTCCCAGTACTGTTCACTTGGACTCTGCATTGGAAATGTGATCACGTCAGTTGAAGGACAAGTGATGTTTTCCTGAGTCCAGTTGGCCACTAGAAAACCACTTACATTACAAGACACTGGAAAAGGAAAGAGGACCAGTAAATAGCTTGCTAAAAACCACAGGATGGATATAAAGCTCTTTAGTGTTTCTCAGACAATTTCACATATTTAATCACATCAGAATTTATATTTCTGTCATCATTATTTCATGTCAGAATGAAATGATTATACCTGTGGGTGTCCTGCTGCAGTTACTGTCCGCCCAGCTGAGGCAGCTGGACCACGGCAAAGGATACTGGAAGGAGGCGAACATGTAGTACAGGCTGTAGGTGAGGATGACGTTATAGTAAATTGATACTATCAGCGTCACCATGACCATTGCAATGCCAACACCTGCAGAGGTACAGAAGAGAGGTTTTAAGGAGCCGTTGCTGTTCAGAAAGTTCTTGTGAAAAAAATATAATTATAAAACATTAACTATTTTTGGGTGAGTTTTTAGCGAATGAGCATTTGACGGCCCTGAGAACAACAGCACTTCAGAATAGAGAGTCTCCTGTGTCCAGCAAAACACTCCCTATAGATCGAGGACCATCACCCACTTTTCCCACCCAAGTTTTTTTGGTCAATATATCATTTTCAATTTGTCCTGTTTGTGTGAAAAAAATAATGCTGTCAGGGCATAGCTTGTGGATCTGCTTCCTGCCAACTGATATTCCAACCAAGTCAACAAGTCTGCTACAGGGTGATGTCCTGGTTCAACCCATCAAACTCTGCTAGATTGTAAGTTAACAGTAAACAACAGATGACCTGAATGTGCACCTTACGGAATCAGGAATTATGCAGGGATTTGGGAAATATAATTGTCCCCTCTGTGTAAATTGAGGCCCCTTTACGGCCCCGGATTTAGAAATATCCTACATCTGCTGTTGATCTGAAGCCAGGGGTCATAAAAGACCTGGTATTTGGTTTACACAGTTGACCATTAACCAGCATCCTCTTTAAATGCCTCAGGTTTGACATCTTCAATATACTTGACTGAGCTTTAACAAAGCTTTCATAGCAGCCTCACCCTGCAGGAGAGGCACCGCTCTCCATGTGTTGATGGGACCTTGGCTGCAGAATTGACCCAGGGCACTCTCCAGTAAGAAGAGAGGGATTCCAGCCACCACCAACATCACAAAGTAGGGGATGAGAAAGGCACCTGCTCAATAGAGCAAAGTCATAATGAGAGAAACATTTTCTATGTTACTTATAATAACAGCAATGTCATTAAAAGTGAGCCATATACTGAATGGACTAGGAACTGATTATCTACGTACCCCCTCCATTCTTGTAGGCTAAATATGGAAATCTCCAGATATTTCCCAGTCCAACAGCATAGCCGATAGTGGAGAGGATGTATTCTCTCTTACTGGCCCAGTTCCCTCGTTCTGTGTTCTCATCCCCATCATCAACATGTGGATCCTGTTCAGTGACAAGTTTACAATGTAAAGAACATTTTAGTGGCAATCGGTTTCAAAAGTTAATTTAAACCGATTTATTACACCTTCAAGATACACAATCTTCTTTACATCATTTCCACTTATCACATTCAAACTGAATTGGGGCGATGTCTGCAAGTGAACAAGTCCTTTATTATTAAGGGATTTCAACTACAGTGGCCCCTCAATTCAATTAAATACTGAATTGAGATTTTGTTCATTTTGTTTATAATTAAAACACAAATCAAGGTATTTCTCTATATTAAATAATAAAGTAAGCAATATTTTGCAAGCACTAAATGATGGAGTGTAAGTCTGACATATCTTACCTGGTTGACCTTTGCAGGATTTCTGTATATTAAATCCCTGAAAGTGTTCCAGCCGTATTTCCTCATGATGTCCTGTCACCTGTGTGTTAAAGGTCTGTATAAGAAATTTAAAAAGCTCACGAAGGCTGGTTTTAAAGCCCCCTCCCCCCTGAAAATTAGTGATGTATTCCAACCAATCATCTACTCAGATACCTCCCCGACGACACCACTGACCTGACCGTGTGAGTAAATGAACTCTTATAATAAAAATGAAATCATGATTTCATGCACTGCAGTAAAGAATATTTCCCTGTTGATAACATTAATGAATTACCTTCACTCACTACATCATATCATCAGTATTGATAACCAGATAAAGCAGTGGAGCTGTAGTATCCAGTAACACAACACAATGATGGCTGTGTGTTATGTATGCTGTGTATGTTTCCCAGAGAGTCACTAGCCCGATGACAGTCACCATGTTGTAACACCTGATCCCTAAAGCCACTGAAAATGGACAGACCTCATTATGGTTAGTGACATCTATGTATAATGACTATACTGGTGAGCTGGTGTGGGTCTGGGTGTGTGTTGCCTGTAATCACAGTCAGATGTCATAACACTGTGACATGATTTTCTTCCTTTCTGCAGAAATAAAAGCTCTGTGCATTGTTAACAAATAAGTCTGTAACTGTAACTTTATATAAGAACATACAGTGTAGGATATGAACAAACTTTTCAATGCCGGCGACAACCAGTGGCCCGAGGGATTATGTTTTTGGGTGATCCAAGATTGTCATTCTTGTGAACACGATATCTCAGAACATCTTTGAGAATGTCTTCAAAATTGGAATGAAAGATGAACTCATTCGATTTTGGCAACCGAAGGTCAAAGGTCTTGATAATGTTATATATCAAGAATATCTGTAAGGAATTTCATTACACTTGGCACCAACATTCACTTGGACTGAAGAAAGACCTGATTTTTCAAGTCAAGGGTCAAGGTCACTGTGACCTCAAAAAGCTATTTTTTGTCTCATGAACGTGTTAGCCCTTATCTAGCCTTATGGACCAGATTCTGATAATTCAATAGGCCTCTACTGGCCTTGTGGTAATTTAAGGTGCTTACTATTAACCACAAGATAAATCTGAGCCTTTGATACATTTTCCCTCCTCCCCTTGTCTTCTGCTACCTATTCACTTTGGCTGTGTGATAAAGATTCAACAAATATTTCGAAAAGATAATTTTGATCCGCAAGACTGGTTTTAACATTTTAAAAGTGATTCAAATGCTTGCATCACTAGATTAACTGTGATCAATATCACAATTTCTAGGACTGGCTGACCAGGAGTCAAAAAGGGGACCTGCCCGCCGAGTGTGGGCACCAACCACTCCACTATCAGACCAAACCTGATTCCACACTTCTGATGTCTAAGTTTTAAATGGTGTGAAGTGAGAAGTCTTTTAGTTCCTGAGGCATTTTGGTCAATGACGTTCAGCCACAGACTAACCACTGTATACCTATAACATACATTAGCTGTGATGACTGGCGTGTCCACAGATTACAAAAACAGCTGACGGTGATGTTTCAATCCCCGGTTACACAAACACATGCAGGAATCAGTCGGGATTCTTCTAAGAAATCAGTGCGGAAGACAGAAGATCCGTATCCTCCATGTGAAGATAGCGGCCATTCAGAGGGATGTAGAGTGGCTGGATTTGGATGTGGGAGGATGGGATGAGGAAAATACCTTTGAGTCCGAACATCTGTTTTAAGAGTTTAGCCAGATGGACTTGAGGTCAGCTCTCTGTCTCTAGCGGGACAGGTCAGCCTTATGAATCACTTGCCTGTGCAGCCACCTCACAGTCAATAGACATCAAGTCTTTGTTGCCTCTCACAGATAGAATGACATGACTGTAGGGAACAAAAAGTATTGAGAATAGAAGGTGACGAAGAGCCAGATTATTTTTATTTTTAGATATTAGATTTCTAATATCTAAAAAAAAAGGCTTTCCGAACTCTGACCCACTAGCCCACACAATGTAAGCCTTTTCTTCCTCTGGCTCATTGCCTTTATTATCCACTTTGTGCCAACATCCTATTCAGCTTTGTTTATTAGATGAAATAACAAGAGTTAAAGGGTTTCAATTCTTTGAGGTTTTCTTGTCTCAAGCTTCTTTTATTACGCCTACGACTGTGCATCCTCCAAATCCTTTATGACCACTCAATGAACATGTACTCGACTGCCCTGAGTAACTTTAGTCACATTCCACACTATGAACAATCTGGATGTGAAGCAGGAAGTGACCGACATCTTTAATCACCCGGATATGTTGAATTAATAAAAATTCATTCATGAACCTCTCAGACAAGAGCATGTGTTGTATTTAACAGCAGGACACGGTGCCTGCCTGAGCCTTAACTCAATACGTAGCAGGTTTATTGTTTGGATAAAGTTCCATTCAACAAAAGCTTCATTGTTACAGCACTCGGTGGCTCTATCCTGTGCTGCGCTACAGTCCATAATAATGGTGAATCATACACATACTCACACAAAGGTGCGCAAATACAGGAAACTGAACATAAAGTGCAAGAGTACTTTTTTACTTTTATTTATTCTAAGACAGACTTGTAAACATAAATATGGTTATCAACCATGCAATACATACATTAACTCCATAATCATAGCACCCTATGTATGTGAGTCACTACAGTACTGTATGGAGATATTTTCAAATTGTACATGGATTCTAATCTTCTAAGGAAAGCTGATTTCACTGTGCAAAAGCAGGGTCCTCTACAAGGAGTCACAGCACGTGTTAAACAAATGAAATTAATATTTGATATAATGCATACCATTCAAACAAGGTCATGTCATGTTGCGGACAGTATTGTGTAATAGGATTCAGCGACAGCTTATGAACATATCATACGTGATACACACTTTTATCATAAGAGAAAAGCAATGAAAAACACAAATCAAGACACAGAGAAAGAGAGATATAAACACTATATATACCATAACATAGAAAGATCATTGATCCTCACAGCAACTTATGGATTATAAAATCAAGGTCTCATTTTGTTGCTCATTGAAAATAATGAGACTCTGATATTTATTGACGTAATTGAAGCATGTAAGTCAAATTTAGATTTATATTTTTTGAAAGGGGACCAGGCCATTTTTAAGCTTGTCTGAAATTAAGTTTACCCAAACAGTCTTTTTTCATAGGATTTTGTATAGAAGATATGAGCTCCTTCCCTCTCATGCTGGTGTCAAATCACATCATCCCGCTGCGCTTAGCTTTTTGCTCATCTCACAAAAAGAATGTGTTGCACATTATGTTGCACACAAGCTGTGTTGTTCACAAAGTTAGACCTCGATGTCGGAAGCCATCCGCAGGCACATGGATGACTCTGAGGGGATGTCCTGACGTCCGATCTCGTTTCCATCCAATCGCACCGTCCGCAGTTTGGAGAAATTTGTCACATCCATGAAGCTGCAGAAACTCCCCAGAGTGAACTCTACAGCCACAGAACAGAGTGAGAGATGATTACATAATGCAGATATAAAAAAGAAAACTCAGCGTTAACACAACACTTGTCCGAGTCAAAATTAGACCACGAAAGTATTATATAGTGTCATTATTCTGCTTTCATAAAGTTTATTTTTAAAATCATTATCAAATATTTCTTAATTTTCATGACTGTAACCTTCAATTGTGACACATTATGCTCATATTCAGGTTTACGAGTTTAATGCTGACAAAATATTAACTTCTAAATTTTAACAACGCCTTCATCATACTGTCCATTGCAGCAGCTCCACTTTGCAGCCGCTGTTTAAAAGGCTAGGTTTGAGATCCTGTCTCTTTAAGTCTTCACCTCCAACAAAGCCCAGTCTGCTCTGGTTGGCCAGCTAACCAATTTTGTTGTGATTGGTCAAAAACTTCAAGTGCTTGTAGGAAATTAAGTCATCTATTGTTGATTTTCCTCGTCTTTGTTGAGAGCGTGCCGATTAGCATTTATTTTACTGATCATAGTTATGCAAATGTTGGTCATCGTGATGTCATGTGACAAATAATAAAAGCTACAATTCTGGGGCCAGGACCTTTTGAACACATTTAATGGGTTTGATTTCGGACATTTCCAACCTTAATGTCCTGAGTCTAATTATTTTATGTAGAATTCCAAAAATAATCTAATAAAACATTGGGAAAGGGATATTTACATTTGGATTTTCATGGATGTTACCTTTGATTTGGTTTGCCTGCAGGTAGAGGTGCTGCAGTGTGGTGCTGACTATGGGGATTCTCTCCAGCTTGTTGAAGCTCAGGTCCAGCTCCACCAGCCCTGTCACGTTAAAGGTGTTGGGTGGGATGCCCTTGTCCGTCAGCTGGTTGTGGCCCATCCTGACATATTGCAGATGTGTCAGACCACCCAGGAAGTCCTCTGGCACTGAGTCGATGGAGTTAGACTCCAGATAGAGTTGGTGCAGATGGTCAGGGAGGGCGCCCGGGACCTGGGATCATTCATTTGAAAATTCTCTTGGAAATCTGAATCTTGTCTGTAAATTTAATGTGACATATATTAAAACATTGGTTTACCTTTGTCAGCTTGTTGCCACTGATGTCCAGCAGTGTGAGAGAGGTCAGAGCCTTCAGTGATGTGCTCATGTCTGTGAGCGCATTATCATGGAGATACAGGATAGTGAGGTTATCCATTCCCTCTAGGTCTGCAGGTGATACCTAGGCAACAGTGTGATAACTTTAAAATCTAAATGTAGAGAGGAGCTCTGCATGAAGATCAGCCCATGCAAACTTTTACCTTTTCAATCTTGTTATGATTGATTCTCAGATCTCGCAGGGAGCGGGGGAGGTTGGAAGGAATGCTGGTTAGATTATTGTGCTGTAGATAGAAACGCTCCAGTCCCTCCAACTTCAGAAACACCTAAATATGATGCAGAGGGTGAGCGACATCAAAGTAAATTCAACCAAACTCACCATCAAAAGGTTTGAAAAAGTCGAACATCACATTTAGCCATTTAAATATATGTTCTCCTCATAAAAAATTACAGAAAAAAGAACTTTGTGGTCATGTCAAAAATATTCCATATCCTCTCAGCCACTGGAGGGGAGGGTTAATGTGTGGCAGGCTGAACCGCACGTCACTCAAATCTATAAGCATGACATCCTGCCTCCAGGACGTCCGTCAGTCTGTCTGTCTGTCTGTCTGTCTGTCTGTCTGTCTGTCTGTCTGTCTGTCTGTCTGTCTGTCTGTCTGTCTGTCTGTCTGTCTGTCTGTCTGTCTGTCTGCCTGTCTGCCTGTCTGTCTGTCTGTCTGTCTGTCTGTCTGTCTCTCTGTCCAACCATCAGCCAAAGATATATGTTTCCATTTCATTGTCACATTTTCCCTCAGATGAAAATCTGATCCAGATTTATGTGCTTTAGAATCTGTATGACACAGCATGTCGACTGTAGCAAAGGGGGAATCAGACATGAAAGAATAACATATAAAAATCCCCATTTTTCCTCCTCACACATGCAAACATAAAGCTGTCACGTTCCCTCTGCAATTACTCAGCCTCTTCACCAGCTGCCAGCCATCTGACATCCATAAAGAGCTGCCGTTCTCCATTGCAGCTCATGTGTTTCTGGTTCTGAGGTAGGTAAATCTGGTGCAGATTTACCTTCTTGTCAATGGCTTCAGATGTCAGCTGGTTGTAGTGCATCATTAACCACACCAGACTGGTTGCATTGACCAGAGCCGACTCAGGCACAGAAGTGATGGCATTGTGCTGGAGGTACAAGTACTTGATATGGGCAGGAACATTTGGCATGGCTGTCAGGCCCCGCCCATCACAGTACATGGCCACTGGGAAGGTGGGGGGACAGTCACACTCTTCAGGACACTGGCCTCCTGAGGCACCCTGCAGGGAGGCGAAAGCATCTCCTTGGCGGCCATACAGCCAAGCGAAGGGGTCCCGTGGATGGGAAAGCGAGAACGGGAGCAGGGCAGAGAAGAAGAAGATGGTCGCCGGGAACATTGTTGCAGTCACACAGAACCTTTATGTAATCTACAAAAACAGACATGGCAAGAACATTTAGAAAAAACACAGAGAGTCACAAACCATAATCATTTTGTTCAAATTTAAACATTTTGACTCAATTCAGAGTAAAGAGATGGAAAAAAACGTCTTTCTGTTTCAAAGTTCTTTCTCTTATATAATGTAGAGGTACATGACAAATGAAACAATTTAATGATCATTCAGCAGCAAAGTCAAAGAATTCAACTGCAAAAGCATACTGTCTCACACCTTTGGGGTCGAGCAGTGAAGGCACTGGCCTTGTTTTGGAAACAACCTGCAGAGAGGCACATTCTTAAGGGTCTTAATCCAGAGAGGAAACGTAGAAAAAAGGAAAAACCAGACCATGAATACCACCTCTGTAAATGTTTCTCTCTGTAGCGCCAGAAATGTGGGACAACGTCCAATAATGACCCTCTGATTTGGCAGAAGACGAAAAAGCGCCCCACAAAATGTGTCTCTATCATCATGTGTTTATGTTTCCCCTATGAGGTTTCACAGAAAGACACTGAAGTGACAGAGAGACACATGTTGACACACACACAAACACACACACACACCTACCTGATCAGAGGTAGCCTGGCCCTCTTTGTCCCCTCTGTCTCTCTCAGAGTGAGCTCAGGAGTGGAGGGGACTTCGGCAGTCACACAAAAGTATCTCTCATTCCCTCCCTTCTCTCCTTCCCATTCTGCCACCCCCCTCTCCACCCCTCTCCATTCTTTTTCTGTTGGTTGCTTCCACCCCATAATCCGCCCTCCTGCACCCCGTTTTGTTCATTCAGGCACGGCCCAGTGCACCACACACCCCTCACCCGCAGTCTGGAGCCTCCTTCTCCACCAATACCAGGGATGTGAGATGCAGAGCCTCTGAGGGGGATTTTTCCATCTGTGTGCAGTATATTCAACCCCTCTGAGCTGAAACATACTATTTCCATAGTATTTGCACAGAGGATTTTGGTACCAAAGCTCACTGGATCAAAACTACTAAACATTTTAAAATGTTAGTTATCCTTTCTGGACGTAAAGCAAACAATGCCACATGCTGACCGTTGCACAAAAGCAACAGAGGTGTTATACCTGTTTTGCTGTGAACTTAAAAAACATAAATGGACGACAGATATGGAGACATACGTGTTTTTGAATGCAACAAATTTACCCGGTGTTTCAACCCTGGAATATGTAAAACTATTTGGGATGTGAGTCTTTACTTATAATATTGCTATAAGGGTTTCGGGAGGAATCACTCAGGATGAATCAATCTCTTCCCAATAAAGTCAGACAACTCGATCTTCAGCCAAAACTGCATGTGCACGATTTTGTACCAAACATGGGCATAAGCGGGTTTAGTGGCACTTTTTAATTTAACTATACAGTTATTTAATGGGTCTAGAACATTTTGTCCTATTAATGCTAAAGCTCTGTGCAATAGGAAATCTTCCAAAGATGATTACTGAAGCTATTATAGTACTTGTTTTCTTTAACTCCCTGACAAGGATTTTTCCAAGGGGGCGGATCCAACTTTCTTCATTCCTCTCCATCGACCTTCCATGTTGTAGAGGGTTAAATGAAAACATGTGTGAAGCCCGTCTCATGTTGTGTGTGGTGCTTAATGTGGGCCTCTTCCTGCCCCCGCATCTGCTCTCCGACACCAGCTCCATCTGAATCAGGGGGTTTCTCTCACTTTTAGTTGTGGCCTCCTCAAATATTGTTCCCCCTTTTCTCTTTCAAAACCCAATTCTCTGTTTCTTCTCATCATCATCACTCGTATATCTGTCCACTTCATATGATGTAAAAGCTAGGACACAATGAGTGAGGGTAGATCGAATTGAAAAGAAAAAAAAGTTGTGGCTTTCTTGTAATATAAAAGAAGAAAAAGTTCCTTTGTTGTCACACAGGGTTGTTCTTAAATTGAAAAAACTCAACAGGATTAAATGGGCACAACTTGTTTTGCAACAGATTAAACGTAAATTTAATGGAAGATTTAATATATGACACCAATGTAAACTTTAATAAAACACAGTCATAGAGACAAACGTGTTTTGCATATGACAAATTACAACTTTTTCAACCCTGGAATAGACAAATATCTTTGTGATGTAAAATAATAATGTAATAAATATAGTTTTTTGCTAAAGGGTTGGGAAGAAACCCTCAGGATGAAAAAATACCCTCCCCTAGAAGAGTTGCAGCCATTATGTATGTAAGCAGATTTTGCTGTATATTGTGAGTCCCTTTGAGCACTGGTGGTCACTGGTGGATGTATGGTTCCAGGAAATGTGATATATAAATATATATAGTAGAGCCCACAGGAATGGACGGACAGTTTTTGACTTAAATGTGGTGGTTATTCCTTCTCAAAGTTCCACTGTGATTGTGAGACAGTAAAATGGTTTGGAGTCGTGTAGACATACAAGCTTCACTCTTGGTTTGTCAAATCGTTTATTTAACGTCAGAAGTTGTTGGCAGTGAATGCGAGCGTCCAAACTATTTAACCCAGTCAAACAATCATGGTGAGACCTTGAGTCCCCACACTCCCCCCCTTCTCTACTGCTAATACTAGCGTCACAGAGAGAGTTAAGTCAAATTTAACTATAATAGTGTCTTTCAACATGTCTATACGTGCTATGTCTTTATGAACAACAATAAAAAATCAAAAAGAATGAATGACATATTGTGGGTTTATGTGTTTGATTATTTGTTGGCTTTGCAGGTTTCTGCAGCTGCATCATAAGGAAACTGTTCTTTATTTGTTTCATGTAGCCGCAGGCATCTGTGGACACCAGATGCAGCAGAGGAGACCTGGCCTCGCTCGGCCCAGCTCTTTCAAACACTACAACAGCCACGTTCATTACTTTATATGTACTTTTATGAGTTTTGGACTTATTTCTAAACATGGCTTAATTTCTCCATCAAAGCTGCTCATGTATGAACTGAACCAGGATGAGGTCGGACCGTTGACTCATGGCTAACGGCAAACTTATGAGCCTGATGAGTTAACACGTCTTGCAACACAACATGAAAGATCTGTTAGACAGCCTGCTTGAGTAGATAAACTCTGCTGTAAAGATACGTATCTACATATAACAACATGAAGAAATGGGAAGGTGATTCTCTGCTTACCTCGACTTTAAAGCGAGAGGCCCAGGTGGACTCTGGGTAGCCCAAACATCCTCATCCCCATCCCCCGTCCCCTTCCATACCCAAGGTCTCCTGTCTGGGTCACGAGCTGCACTGAGCAGGGATCAGAAGATCAGAGCAGGAAGCCCCTTTTCACTCCAGCCCTAAACTCTTCACAGGAATTTCGGAGGAATTTTCCATTCAGGAAATTGCTTGGTCACTTAGGACGATACTTTTCAGACTCACATCAACTTCTCAAACAATAGCTCTGAACTTACACCTTTACGATGTGATCACCCATAAAACAAGTCTTGACCTGGCGATGTAATGGTTAACCTTGTGGGAACCAGGATTGTGTCTCCATAAGGTGAATTTTCTTCACGTATCAATGACAACAAGCACTCTTGTTCGGAAAATACACTCAATTATATTTCAAATACAGAGATTGTTTAATTACATAACCTGACATGACATTCATATGTAGAAGAAGATCCACACAGATCAGATTTTAGTATTCCCTGAACAATGTGGCTCCCCAAGGTAATTTGAACCATGGTACCCCAGGGCCGAGGGGCAGCGTGAACCAGGCGATAGAAAGCAGATGTCCGTGCACGTGCACACACACACACACACACACACACACACACACACACACACAAACACATGTAAAATCTCACACAGATGTTCAAGATTACCCCACATCAAGCTGCTCATCTTTTTCACAGCCAGATAAAAACAGCTGCTTGTTAGTCATCGGTATTGGTCACAGTGTTAATTATGGATTTAAACTAAAATGTGGTTTCATGGCAAAATGTAAGATGTTGCTCTGCTACACTGAAAAAAGAAGATCGTAATAATACACTGAAGCTGATCGTGGTAACCCAGGGATCTACGATGCACACAACCAGTTCAAACCGTGCTGAAACATGTAACTAGAGTAACTGCAAAACTCAGAGGCAGTTTGATGCCATGAAAATGGTAAGAAAATCGTAATACTATAAGACTGAATATGGTTAAAAAAATAGATATATCTCTTATAAAAGAGTTATATATATTCATCCTATCTGTGGAATTGTTATTTTTCTTACAATAATCCACCTCAGGGATGGAGACATGTTTTTATTTAGTGTTGAAACTTTAGGAAAGTAGACCTTTACCCTTAGTTTATCCAAACCTGTATCTGCTGCTGATCACTGGTGAAGTAGAGCCCTCTAGTGTTGATGACAGGAAATACAGGGAGCAGATGGTGAATGGAAAATATACCAAGAAGAAAAAGAGGATGAAGAAGAAACATGCTCAGTTCATTTGTTTTGATTATTAAAATCATAAGTAATGGAAAAGATGTCATCATCGTCATCTGTGTTTTTTAATATTGGAGGACAAATATCAGATAAGAAGAAAAAATGAATACACATTTCAACAACTGAGTGAAATCAATTTGTTCATGAAGTTCAAGTATAAGGTTTGAAAGCTTTAGAGCAGCCACCAAGGTCAATACTGAACTTCGAAACTTATCAGGCAACAAATTTGGGAAGGAAGTTACATGGTATTAAAAACACATTTCCAGTATGTTACACTTCAAGACACTGGCAATACTCCAAAGCTATTTTTTTAGGGATGTGCATGTGACTCAGTGCATGGGAGCAGGTGGAAACATGTGCAACATTGCGGTCAAAGACAAATATTTAAAGAGTTCCCAGCTCCACAAACTATTAAAGGAGCTGCTATATCTGCCAGCTTCCAAACAGGAAACCACCCGAGGCTAGGGCAGCTACTGTGTCGGAAAATTTAATTTCGGCGAATAGATGATGACTCAAGCATGTTATACAAGAAATCATACATGATTAATCTCAGAGGTGACAACTGTCGGTCATATTACAGCGATATTATCCATTATTTGTACGGCTTCTCCTTTAAGGGCTGTGGGGTGGGGCTGCAGCCAATCCCAGCAGATTCTACACTAGTCACAGGAAGTCACAGGGCCTACATACAGGACAGCACTAAACACTCTGATTCACACCTATGGTCAATTGGTGTCCAGTTAACCTAACCATTACAAGTCTTTGAACTGTGGTAGAGGGCAGAATCCTCAAATCCACAAAAGGAAGGCCGAACCAGGATTCATACCATAACCGTTTTGCTGTGAGTTGGAAGTGCAGACCACTGAACCACCATGCCACCTGTGTTTTGATAGGTGCAATGTTATATTACGTTGGTCAGTAATTGGTAGGATTTCATTATTGAAAAGTGAGCCTTGGAAAATTTGTAGTTGGTATATCTGACATATGTAGCTGAACTCCACACACACATTGTTTTTACTACCCTGTTGATTGCCTGCCCATTCATTAACTGTAAGTGTAATTAACACTAAACTGCCACAGAAGCCTCTGCCACACACACACTGAAAGAGCACTGTGGTATTTATGGTAAAACATTTACTTTTCAAGGTTTGTGGTAACAAAAAATGCTTCATCACCCTTTTTTTTTACCCTAATTAAACCATATACAGGCACTTATTATGTTTCAAGTTCATCTGAGCTCTGTAGTGGGTGTCGTTCTGTTAGTTTTTCCTAGAGGGCGCTCATTTCATTTAGTTATCAGGACTTTTCTGCCTCTTTTTGCTACCTTGCTTCTTTTCTCACAGCAGCTTCTAGCTTTGAGGGGGGAGGAATCTGGAATCGTTTTCCTCTGCTCTGCTCAGATGCTTTCAAGAAGTTCCTTCACACAAACACACACATACACATATGCATGCATAGCATGCACGCATACATACATACATACATACATGCATGCATGCATGAAGACACAGACACATATTATCACAGAGATGCACATGTACATACACATGCATGCACGCACGCACAAAGGCAAACACACAGATGGCCACAGAGTTACAGAGACCCACACACATGCACAGAATGGTCTCTTTGGCTCCCCAGGTACTTTGTGGCTTGAATGTCTCCACATCTAGAGCCAGCCTCACAACTATACACACTCACACACACTCACACACACTCACACACACTCACACACAATCACACACACACACTCACACACGCACACTAATACTTGAATGCTGATCAAATGTAGTCATTTTAGCTATGCACCATCAGAATCCAAACTGATCTGTTGCCCTCATTTCTTCTCTGTTCTCTTCTCTCCCTTCTTCTTCACCCCTCATTCTCATCAGTCTTTCTGTGTATTTTCTTTTTCATCTCCATGATAAAAGCAAACATGTTTCACCAACATGAGGGTTTAACTGTTACCAAGGGCAGAGAGAAGGGAAAAGGAAAAAGCGAGTGAGGGAAGATTATGGAGGAGGTCTGGGGTCTACGATGTGGGCAGCGTTTAAAGAAGGGAAAAAACACATATGCTCACTCGAAAACACACCGACACCTACGCACACAGTTGCACATGAACACACTATTTCATAAATTTATTGGAAATTCACGGCAACCTGTCTCTGCTCTGCAACTACTGATTATCAGGTACGTGTTTGTTTGTTTCTTGTCCGTAAAAATCTGGAAAACTGGCACAAGTGGAAATGATCAGAGCTCCAACGTGTCCCTATTCGATTACAGCTGCTCTGACGAGTCGTGATTGCATAAGTGAGCTAATGTCTTGGAAACCTGTGGAGCATGTGCTGTACTGTAAGACTGAGGAAGGAAAAGGCAACACTGCAAACTTGCTGGTCAAATCAAACTTCCTAATGATGCAACCCTTTGTGACTGCGATTCTTGGTGTGTGTTTTTCTGTGTTTGCTTTTGTGCGTTCCTGCTCTGAGGGTACCACCGTAACTACCCACAGCTGTGCATGCAGGGAAGAAACATATTCTCCTTTCTCATGCTCAACTATAGAGGCGTCATCACTAAGACACTTGCATGCAAGCGTTCCTCAACTTTTGCTGCTCAATTTAAATTTAATGCTATTTATTAATTATTGACATAACAAGAGGGGCTGCAATAATAAGGTGACTTTTCTTGCCCTCACACTGAAACCCAGATATTTCAGTCCTGAGCAAAGTGATGGATTGACTAAACCATCAAGCAGCTTTCTGGGACCATGGTGCAGGCATAGCTAAAAGTTAATGGCCAACAATTATGCAGTTGGGTCAAGCTCCAAAAATCTTGTATTCTGATCTTCCCTTTAGTTGAAACCATGTTGCACTGAACTCTCCCTGCCAGGTGAACACCAACATCAGAGTTCAAACACGCGGCCAAGTTAAGACACCGATGGATATCATTAAAGTAATTTGCTCAGACTAACCAAAGAATACATTTAAAAACATTCCCAGGGTTACAGTCATGTCCTGACTATAAAACCTAAAATCTGCCTGTTTAACATTTTTATCTTCCTGTTTATTTGTAGGATTTCTACCCAGCTGTCTCCATGGCTCTCTTCTGCTGTGCCGTGGTGGTGCTACTGTGTGTTTTTCACTCTGCTTCAGCCACTGTTATCGCCGACACGGACTATGGAGGGGTTCCTCTGTGGATTGATCGCATGCTGGGTGAGCCCAGTGTGCTGAGCCTGCAGGGGCGGATGAACCCAGCCTGGTTCAGAGCTAACAACCCGCAGCCCTGCCCTCAACACTGTGACTGCCCCATCCAGTGGCCCACGGCGCTCTACTGCGACCACAGAGGCCAGGCAGACATACCTGACGGCCTGCCAGACACAACTCAGTACCTTTTTCTACAGGTAAGAAAGACTGAATGTACCCCTGAGCATGTTTTATCTTTAAAATGGTCTGCCTGGTCTTCCCACTGTATGTTTTTTCATGTGGAAGTGAGAAAATCAGTTTTTTCCCCAGCACAACAACATCTCCTCCCTGTCCTCCTCTGTACTGGTCAACATTACTGAGCTCCGCTGGCTCATCCTGGACCACAACCAGCTGACGAGTGAGACGCTGGACCGGGCCTCCCTGCAGAACCAGACCCAGCTGTGCTACTTTTTTGCCAACAACAACCACCTGACTTCAGTGCCCGACGTGCTACCAGCAGGTCTCAGGCAGCTGCGGCTGGCTCACAACCAAATCAGCAGCATCAGGCCCGGAGCTTTCCAGAAGCTGCACAACCTGACGCTGCTGCTGCTGCAGGGAAACAGACTGCAAACCATCACAGAGGGAGACCTCAGAGGTAGTGGAATGTGTCATTTCCTCTCTATACGTGCATCACAAATACCCCTGTACACACTAGATACAAACCAAGATAGGTTGTCACATCCCTGTGCTGCTGTCTTTAACCTGCAGAAAGTGCAATGACTTGGAAGAGTGGCATGTACAGTATGTGTTATTCTTATCTAGGTCAAAGTCTTGTTTGGATTAAAATCTCTTACTCAAGAGAGCCACAGCCAAGAGCTGTGGCTCTTGGCTGTGGCTGTGGCTCTGGCTGTGGCTCTTGGCTGCTCGGACACTGGTCAAGACTATATTTCAATGAAACCTCTCACATTTTATAGAGCAAGTAGGACATTTATAAGGACAATGCACATCACCCAACATTTCTCAAAGACATAATTGGCTTTTGGCAAGAAGGGCAATAGCATTGGCAGCGGTATAACCTCTCAGAGCGACTTTACAGTTATATTTTTTAAATATCTTTGCAGTGTGGATTTTTCACACATCCCAGAACCTGATGTTTTGCCTTGTTACAGCTCTGAACTGATTATTAACCCTCATTCTGTCACATATATTTATCAGTATGTATTTGTGCATGTCTAGCTGTGTTTTTATCTTCTGCTGTGTTGCAGGTCTGATCAGTCTGAATCTGTTACACCTCGGCGGTAATTTGATCTCGTCCGTCCCCCGACATTTACCTTCGTCCATCCAGCAGCTCTATCTGTCCAATAACTCTTTATCTGGGCTGGACAACGGCAGTTTCCCCGGGCTCCAGAAGCTCAAGTACCTGCGTTTAAGTCATTGTGGTTTGCAGAGTGGCGGTGTCCACCCTTGGGTGTTCAACATCTCCAGCTTGGTGGAATTGGACCTTTCTCATAACAAACTCACAACCATTCCCACAGTTCCCAGCAGCCTGCAGTACCTCTACCTGGAGGCCAATGAAATACAAGGTGAGGTGCACACAGAGCTGCAATCTCCTTTCACACTTTAAATGTAGAGATGTCACTGACGTCATTTCTAGGAAATGCTATAATTTCCCTCAGATGTGCACTTTCATGCTGTTTTTCACCTATTGAGTTATGGGTGTGAGCACCTATGGAGGTCAGACACCTAAACACTGCAAAAAGGGGGAAGGAGAAATGTGGAAAATGTGACAGAAACTGTGAGGAAACCAGACCTCCTCCAACACAGCTCTTCACTCGATGTGGACTCGGGATTGGGTGGGCAGCTGGCAGGCAAGGCGGGAAAGAGACAGATGAAGGGCGTGACTGAAGGGAGGGGAGGGACTTGGGTCGGGAGGGAGACATGGACAGGAAATAAAGTGAAAAGGGGGTGGAGGAGATAAGAGGGGAGGGAATATTGGCTGTTTGCATTGGGGGAAAGTAGCGAGGAGAGTGTTATGAAAACATCTGTAAAGGATTCAGAGGGGAGCGTGCCAGATGAGCCAGAAGCACATGCTGTTCCCCTCTTCAGTCTCCCCTCTGCTCTGTCTCTATCCGCTCCCCGCCATTCGGCCCATTTTCGACCGTTAGGCTTCGTGTCACATTGCAGCAGCCTTGTAGCCAGGACGCACATCTTGATCTTGAATCACACACAACCATTCAGCTGCGTACCAACGAGACGGAGACGGCAAAACACTTCCGCAAAAACACACACCTCATCGTCTAGCCAGCAGTCTCACAGCCATAGACCAGTTCCAGTTCCAAAGCCTTGAGTCTGAGCCGAGAGACACTCTACAACTGAAACTGAGTGAGAAAGCAGAGGAGGGTCTTGTGGTTTTCATCTGCCGCTGCTAACACCGCAGCACCTGCAAGAGATCTAATTGTAAATGCAGAATCTCTGAGAAGAAGGGGGGAACTCACAGGCTTCATGTAAGAAAAGTAATTGAAGGGATTCACCTTAAGCATATAGACATGTTGAGCACATGTTATATGATGTGGAATCAAAGCACCCAGCACAGGGTTATTGTCAACAATGATTTGACACGACAGCGATAAGCAGATGGCTCTCATTTGGTTAAATAATGGGTCTCTACTGATAAAATGGGGTCTGCTTCTGTTAAAAAAAAGCCTGTTTCCCATCCGTTCATCACAGAGTTCAACATGACCAGTTTCTGCAGAGAGGTGGGACCTCTGTCCTACTCCAGGATGAAGATCCTGCGATTGGACGGAAACAAAGTGTCCCACCATCAGATGTCCTCTGACTTGATCTACTGCCTGCGGGAGCTGGAAAGTATTTACATCTGACTCCACCTGAAATTAGGAAATATCAAGAAAACAAGAAAATATCATAACTCATCTGAACCCAACACAGCCTCACAGCAAGAAACAGGGGCAGAATTGGATATGTCTTCACTCCACAGTTAGACTCTGAAAAGAAAACTGACCTTCGAAAGATGCCAAAGCTTGAACTCGTTCCCTAACCCAGTGTTATTTTACTCTAATGCCAAAAGTTCTGATCAAAACATTTCTCATACCACCAGTGCATTCCCATGGGTTTCTGTCTCTCATCCCTTCCAGCCTCAGCATTGTTGTACATCTGTGTGTTATTAGCGTGTAGGAACTGTGACAAAACCTCTTATTTCTGCCTGTACAGAGACATGTGCTCTGGTTAAAGTAAGCTGACCGAGAGCAAAGGGAAATATGTATTAATGGCAAAATGCAGTAGCTTTCTCTTCAGAGACTCTGACTCAGTCTGCTGGAGAGCGTTGAACTGCCACACCATCCACCACAGGAGCAGGGAGCAAGAGGAGAAGGATTTGATGCCTCCATTGAAAATATAATATGAATGTTACACAGTAAACTTCGACGTTGATTTGTTAAACTTTTTCTATTGTTTAATAAAGAGAGGTGACCTTGTTAGAGTACTACAAAAAAGCAATAAGTCAGATGTGCGTAGTGACAACAGCAACAATGTATCAGTGATTTCATTATGGTGTCTACTATGGAAGATTAAAAATGTCTAAATAAACACAAATGGAACAAAGAAATATATCTAAGTGTAATACACTACATATTGTTATTTCTTTGACTTTTTTTGGGGGATGCATCTTTCTGTAATAACTGAAAAACTAAATCGATAAAACTCCCAAATCATTGCTATTTAATCTACCTTAGTCTCCAGTGTTGACAGGACCAATGAATGTATGTGGCCTATGGTATAGAGTCCAGTTGTGAACAGTTATCAACAATACATGCAAATGCAATAAGTACAGTATATTTACAAGTAAAATGAGTAATACATACATTTTGGTAAATATAAAGAGATCTATGTAACAGCACAAGTATTAGTGGAGACTGTTCAGTTTCAATACCTGACATTTGGGTTAAAGGACTGAATTTTGGTTTGTGTTCGCTGCACTTATTTCAGCTTATTGTTAAGGGAAGCCTTCAACATTGAGGAGAGCAGGTTGGAGCAATGACATCCAAAATAGATAAAGGTTGCTACCAGAGTCACACAGGAGCTTCGCTAATAAAAATGCATTCGTTATTTTTCATTTTGCAAACAAAATCCCAGTCCCTTTTATGTCATTCTAATGCCAACAGTATTTCAGACCTGCAGAGAGCTGCAGACCCCAGTGGGAGTTTGATTTCAACCTTTTAGAGATCACCAAACTGAGCAAGATAGCAATTGAATGAATGTCTTTATGATTCCCGTCATCTCATAATTTACGAATTCTATATGTCACAACTTACTCAGCTTCCTAATTGCAACTGACTCAGCTTAATGAGAACAGTTGCCATGTGCTGACTCACTGATCGTAACACCGCCTGCATTTCCTCTCACTGCCACAAACCAGGAAAGACGAGCTTGTGAATTTGTGTCATAGGTGCGGTTTCCCCAAAAGATGAAGACATGATCTTTTCTAGTAATCACAATACCCACTGACAATAATGAGTTAAAGATCTTGTCATCGCAACACAAAGGTGGAGTTACTGTGGTCACATATGTAATAATAGAAAAATGAGAAGTGAGTAGTTTTCCAGTAAATGCAAAGCAAGTAGAGATAACATCATTTGTTTGGTTGTGGTTACAAAGTACTATATAACATATTTGACTCACTTTAATATCGAGGAATATTGTGACATTTAGAAATTATCATATTATTTGGTTTAAAGATGGTTGCTTTCACTTTGTGGGTGATTTATTACAAGTATTTAATGCAGCAGTTTCTTTTTAGGCATCCCAAAATGTTGGGGTTGTGGACCAATCAAACAAACCCATATTTATTATTATGTAACCTTTTACAGTTTTAACATGTTTATTATACATTTTTATATTAGCATTACTATTGAAACTATTTCATTTTTTATTTATTAACAAATTACATATTTTCTGCAAAGAAGTTTTACTTCAATTTTTTTTTTAAATCAGACTTTCCGATAACACAAACAAAAAGATATTTTCATAAAAACATCATTTTAGTCGTGTGTGTGTGTGTGTGTGTGTGTGTGTGTGTGTTTGTGCCTTTACCAAAGCCACCACCATAGTTTCCAGGTGACACCATGTCTAATGCTGTGTGTTTGATGGTATAATCCGACTCGTGCTCTGTCTGGAACAACATTTACCAGAAGCAGGATTCACTCACACAGAGTTCCTTTGAGGGACAACTATTAAACACAGAAGTCGACTGTGAGCTTGTTCCCAGTGATGACCGGCCGCAGTGCACTGGGTATGGATGAGGTCATGATGGCTGAAATAAAACAGTTCCCTTTTTCCATGTTGCTGCTGAGAGCCTCTGAACACAAGAGAAGACGAGCCGCCAGCTATTTTAAAGGCTGAGGTTAGATGATCAACTTCACATAATTTTTTGTTTGTTGAAATCTTCTTCTAACCCAATGGCAATGATCAAATAAAAAGCTGTGTTTGCAGAACCTTGCAACCGCTGCTCCATCCCTTGATTGTTGCCTTGGCTCCAAATGCACAAGATGGCAGTGTTCATATTCCAGCTTCATTTCTGGACAGTGGAAGGAAGTGGAGTCTTCCATCTTAGTATACAGTCCATGGTCACTGCACTCGTTGTGTGTGGCCCGCACTCTAAAATGTCACAGCCAACAATACTAACGCTGGGTGTTTACGTTCATTATGATAAATTATTATTATTCTCTTAGCCATGTAAACATTTTAATTGAGTGCTGCAGATAATATGTTGATATGTTAGTGGATAATGTTATGTCTTCTGCCGTCCTATATAAATACTCTAATTTGGCAACAGTACCAGTATTATAGAGGAAAACCCATTTGTAATAAGGTACCCAGTCTGTATTAGTGAGAGCTCACCTGTGTCTCTTAAACAGTTGGGAAGACGTAGGTTTTCAGGAATTGCCAGCTGGCTGGTGTTGACACTGTAGAGCCAGATGGCACATGTGAACACCTGAGCGGCTGCCCGGCGGCTGGCGGTGGAATGAGCCTCTGACTGTACATGTGCTTTTGTACTTTAGAAATTGTCCTTAATCATGGATGGATGACCTCGATCATTCATTACCTACATTACAGACTTTCTAAAATGATGATTTTCTAAAATGATCTAATTATAGTGGAGACACAAACTTAAAAAGGACATGGCCAAAACAAGTTTCATGTCAAGAAAAGAAGCTCCAATTGTTACTTTATTATCGATGATTGCTGTCTCAGATTTCCCATATCAGTTGTGGTATAGAGTTCAATTTCCATAAAATCTGGTTCAAAGAAAGACATTCATTCCAATTAGTTAGTTGCTCACCGTTAACAGGTTTTACATTTGCAGGCATTAAAAAACAGAATAAATCTAGGACTGGTGGAATCATTAAACCTCTGGTCATTCCTATCCTCTGAACGAACCCCGTCTAGGAACCACCAGTCAAAACAGATTGGTATGAGGCTCCCTGCAGTGTCACAGCAGCTACACAGAGAGCTGCAGAGATCCACTCACGTATCACATCTCATACCCACAGAAACACACAATTCATATACAACACCATCCACAAAGTAGTTTGGAAGTTCAGTGGATTCTTTGAAATCTCTCTTTTCTTTGTATCCACCTGTTTCAGTTGTCTGCACCCGTTCTTTTCCAGATGGTTCTCGGTTGGGTCTCGATTTGCTTTCCATTTCTTTGTATAGAAGCAGTTTGTAAATTTGAGCTCCATATAAATTTAGTCATGAAAGTAGAAATCTAATAGTCTGTGATCTGGGCTAGAAGAGACTTATTTTGAGAGGTTTTATTAAAGCTACACCATCAATATTCTTCATACTAACCATTAAATATAATATGAAAGTTTATACGTAGAGATAAACACCGTGACATATCATCAAACATTGGAGTTCGCCTTAGCTCTGTTTACTTTTCTAACGTCCTTCAGCTTGTTGTTTCTGTTTTATGAGGAACTTCATTGTATTAGTTCCCTCTTATCTTCATCATCAACCTTGTTTCCAGTAAAGACGAAATTAACGAAAATGAAATTAAGCGTATTGGGATTATGGATAAAGTACGAGGTTTAAGGTTAGCCACTCTGAAGCATTGGTATTTGCTGAGATCATGATTGATTCAGGTCTGACTGGCAGGCCATGAAACAAAACCACCGGACAGGAGGACGGACCAACTGGGAAATAATACACACAGAGGTTTGGACCTCCCAGCTGTGTGAAGAGTCTGTTGCTGGCAGGACAAATTTAAATACATCGCAGACTGGTATGGTAAGTCTGGTTTTGGCTACATGACTGAGGAAGCCGTTAGTTTCATTTAAAGGCCTGTTTACAAGCAAGACTCAGACCCTAAGCCCTCTCATTAGACACACACACACAGAAACACACACACAAACACAGATGCCGATTCAGCTGGCTTGCATTTTCTCGTACAGTCTGAGGAGAGTTACTTCTGTTTCATGGAGTCATCAATATGCAGTGAGGTTAAAACTAATACATCCAGTTGTTTTTGTCTTTTTATTCTACTTATGGCAGTAATTAATTTTTGAACCTGAATTCACAAAAAGTCATGAACATAAACTCACAGATATCCACCTCAGAAATATGGCAGGAAACCTAATCTTCTCCTATTCTTCCATTGTCGAAAAATAGAGCTTCGGCCAAGATTATAGACACGGAAAACATTTTTATGCAAATTGCCAAATCTAGTCTTTGTTCTCACGTCAATATTTTTTCAATAAGCGTGATAACTAAAATAACAGAGATACAGAGGATTTTGTCTGTTAGTAACCCTCCTGAGTTTTTCATAATATTGAAACGGTTTGATTATGACACAATTTCCTGAAATTTTCCCAGAGGCTCTGCAATGTACACTGCATTGTGTTGATAATGCAACACAGCTCCGTGCACAGTGACACTTGCATTAGCTTGCTAACAAAGAAATGAAGAGAGGCAGGGGTGGGACAGAGGTGGTGGGGGGGTTAGTTGTCTGTTAGAGTGGTTACAGAAAGGAGATGTGGAGTATAGGGGCCACGCTGGACGTTGTGATCTATGAGCGTTGCGTGTGTGAAGAGAGTTCGGCCACTTATGGAGCCTATATCACACATTCCATATTTAACTGAGTACCAGCGCAGAGGCTCACATGTTAAACACATGCAGCTGACACACACTCTCTGCTGTACCCCAGCAGTACGACATACAGTCTCATGCCACATGTTGGGAAATAATCAATTTTCAGTCTCCAAATGACTATATGCAGTAAAACAATATGCAGCATATTACCTATATCTAAGCATCTCCTGAAACAGAAGGATGGTGTGAGGCCAGGTCAAGGCCCTGGGGCTTTACGGAGATCCATTTAAACTCAGTCAATTGATTGTTTGATAAATCCCTCCCCTGACGATGGATTGTCCAATCGCCACATATTAACAACTGCAACGAGACGTAGCAGGTCCGGCTTTGGATTTCAGGTTGGGGGGGGGGTTGTGCATGAACAAGTTACAGAGATACTCAATGTGAGCTATTACCTTTGTTTCTGCTCACTACCAACATAGTGTTGTATACTGTAGGTATGTAAGACCCATTTTAACAAGGTTTCTCCACCAAGTAGGTCATGTTTTTGTTTGTTACTTTGAAGTATAATTCCAAAACTAGTCAACTGATTTCCATGAAATAAAATTAATATTTTATGAAATTTGGGGAGTTGGGGCAAATTCTGCATTTTGTTGATTTCTCAGAACAATTCATGGATCTTGATGAAAAATCTGACATGTAAAGGGCACTGACAAAGTGTACATGTTGGTACTGAGCGATTCAAAATCCAGATCTAGTGAATTTGAATATCAGACAGAATCATTGACTTCTTTTTAACTCATGGTTAGATAATGTTTGTTGCAGGATTACGATGAACAATTCTGCCGGCGACAATCTTGAGAAGCCTCCTTATGTCTGCAGCTGAAACCAAGAATCCATTGTTTAAAACAATTACTGGGATCTTTGAAAGGTAAACATGCCGCCGTTATCACAGTAAATTACATGTTTAGTGTAAGAACATTTCACAGGTGTGGCAACAGTCAACAGTAAACTCAATCCCAGTGAAAGGGATGCAGATACAAACAAACAAAGGTTGGCTGCTTATAAATGCTGCATTTAATCTCATTGAAGCAAGATGTTTATGCTGCTCCCTGTATTATGAGAGCACTGCTGTGTACGATATCAACAGTTTCAGTTGGTGCAAGTGTTAGGTGTTTTTATTAGGTGACATGGAAAATGTTTCAGACAGCCCACAGTTCACCAGATAGACTCGCTTCATCATGGTTGTGGTTTGAGAGGTGCACTAAACATCACAGACAGAAAGATATCTTCAGCCATTCTGTAAAATAACAAAGGTCTATCATTGTAAGTCCTCATAAGAAATAGAAAGTAAAAACAAATCGTGCGTCAGATCATTGTGAGACAGCAGTGCATGAGCTGAAGCCTGTCTGAGCTGGAACGTGTTTGACTTAGTTTCATTATAGAAGATTTGAAATGTCCAGGTGGCTTCTGTCTGCAGCTTAACAATATACCTCTGAAAGAACATGCAGCTAATAGCATGTTTGTACAATTGAATGCTGAAATGCGTCTCAGAGTCATCCACTTTGGCATCCACAATACATGCTGACAGTGTTTAATTTAATTGATATGGTAAAGTATGAAAAGGTGAACAGTAATTATAATGATGGACAGAAACTCATTTTGCCAGCGTATAATGATAGAGATCTTTCACATTTGACTTCACAGACTAACAGAAGTCCTTCCAGCTACCTGTTGTGGTGGCGTGCACATTCTTGGCCAGGTTCTTGGGGTTGTAGCTTACAGCAACAATCACAGCAACTGAACACAAAGTCTGCACACTTCATCTTCGGCAGATTAAAGAAGCACAATCTATTTGTTTTCACTTCATTGGCTGAACGTTTGCACAAGTGACTGTCATGTTCCCATAAACATCCTGCAAAGTTTGACGGAATAACAAAGTTGTTGTATATGTTTAATACAGCTATAAACCTTTTATGAAATCAAAAAGTGATTATGAGAAAATAATGATAAATAATTTATAAAAAAGTTTGTAAATGAACAGGATAGGGACAATAAGAATTCTGTAGACATTTGGTTTAATAAAAAACTGCTAGTGTTTTTCCAAGGAGGGCGTCCAAAGCTGCAGGATTTGGAGTTGACTTTGTCGAGGAGAAAGTGGGCAAGGCCTGCAGAACACATGTATGTATACATGCTGCAGGAGGTTGTGTCATCTTGTTGCTGCGGTAAAACAGATTAGAAAGTCGTAAATGTTGAGGAGATTATTAATAATTCCTGTAGCTGTGCTTCCTCTGGGAACAGTTCTGGCTGAAGATCATGCACGTCTCCTTCAAATTAAACAGGTCAATCAACCATATCACTGTGCAGATGAGAGAACATGCCGTTCTTTGGAAGTCCTCCGCATATTATACACATCAAGTGTATTACGCCGGTTTTCTGCCTTATAAATATCTCTTCTTGAATCAACAGGTTGATTTCAGCCCTGAAATCCAGAGCACTGACATTCACGCATCTCTGTCCAGACCCTGGATCAGCAGCAGGCTGAGCAGTTACATTCCACACGACATGTGACTCAGTGTGAAGCCAAACCACACTGTTTTACTGAAGTTACTGAAGCTCTGATGGACAAAATGTGACACAGACTGCACTGCTGACAGGCCTCCCCTGTTCTTTAAGTGTTACACTATTTATCTGCCACCTCTGGAGAAACAGCACTGCAGCCACAGACTGAGCCTGTCACAGCCATTTGTGGCAGACCACCTCATTCAGAGAATTGCTTTAAGTTGCAGTTAATCTAATTCAAAACGTTTTAAATGTCTTGGTCTGATTCTTTTCTGTTGACATTACATTCTGGACATGATATGTGCAGGATTGAAGTTAATGGGCAGTTTATTTCCAATGATGTCATCTTGTGTGAAAAAACTTTTTACAGAGGAATTAGGTTGCTGCAGGAACTGAGTCATTGAAATGTGTCGTTGCAGCCTCTCTTAAATGGGAGCAGAGAAGATGGAGAAACAGGAACACGTAGCGGATACATATTCATGTTTTTCTCTCTCTGTCCTCTTTGTTGAAGTATCTATTCTTGTCTTAATTAAGACCAGTTATTTGATGCAGCTGAGCTCAGTCTACCAAACCAAGAAGTGAATAGGAGACAGTAGAAATGTGGAAAGAGAAAAAAACATGAGAACAAAGTAGAATGAAGGAGCCCTACATACGTACACGTGTGTTTGAGACTTTTCCCAACATGTGTTCGCCTCATTATCTTTCTGCTGCTGCTCACTCTGCAGGAATGCAGGCCAGCAAACACATGTCCATCACCTAAACCCCAGTGACACACACACACACACACGGGCACACACACACACACACACACACACACACACACACACACACACACAAGCGCACACAAACATTGACACTGTGTTAATCAGAGACCTACACAGCCCCACTTTCTGAAGGATCCTCCACCCACCCCTATCCCTCAGCTGGACTTCGGTAATAAGTTTACTGATGCTGGAGTCGTCAGAGAAATGATGCTAATGAAAAACACATGACGGGATCTGTGTGCAGTCATCTAAACAATAGGGAGTGGGTGGGAGACAAATGAGAGATGCAATTACAGCTGTGCTTTCCTCCGAAGAGGTCCAGCGTTCCCAGTATTTCTCACAGGATCCTGACATGTTTCCGCATACATACAAATATGCAAACAAACCTGCATGCACACTTATTTTTTGATGTTTTGGAGGCGAACCCTCACATGCTCGTGCTCTGCTGTGAGAGCACAACATAACAGACACAGAGGGGACACATGAAAGAGTCTCCGGGCTTCCAGAAGGAGTTAAGATTAAATCTCTCTGGCCCTGAGCCGAGCAGAGGGGGAGAAGAAACACTGTGACCTTCAGAGGGAACAAACCCAACAGGCTGCCTTGTCCACCAAATGAAAGAGAGAGAGAGAGAGGGAGGGTAGGGTTTGTAAAGGAGAGAAACAGAGGAAGAGGGAGAGAGGGAGGGAGAGAGAGAGAGAGGGCTAGGACAAGAGTGAGAGAGGCAGAGAGACGAAAAGACTCAAAACTTGTGACTTTACAAAGCAGGGCAGGTACCAGAGGCAGGTAAGAAACTTTAATTGTTGTTTTTGATGAAAAACAGACAATAAAATGAGAATCCAGAGTGTGTTTGTATGGGACACGAAAAGAAGCAGAAAGAGCAATGTGTGTGTGTGTTTGTGTGTGTGTTTTTTGGACTGAGGTAGAATCCTGGCACCGGCACAGGTGGTTTGTTTCTATAGAGACCCTGTGCCATACAAAGTGGTACTCTGTCCTCAGAGGAGCCGCTGCGCACTAGGATTCTTACAGTTTTCTCCACTGCACGTTTCCCATCAGTGAGTGAGGAGAGTTGCTGCTGCAGGGTAATTGAAATATGAAGAGACAGAAGATTCTGGTTATAAAATGTTCCTGACTTTGGCTGCTGCAGAAGGATCTTCATTTTTGCAATTTTTTTTTAAACCACAGGTACACACTGATTTACTGTATTTTCAGTGTGTTGAACATTCAAATTGCTAGACTCAGTGCAGTGGGCATGAGTCTAGTTTAAACTGGCTGATGATGAAGACAAAGAAGCAGTGATGACAGTTTCCAGTCAGGCAGGAGACCAGACGTCTGCAGGAGGCTGACGCTGCAGAGCTCTGTGTTCTCTTTTCAATCTCTCTCAAGTTCATTTGGATTATATATAACTCTAAATTCACCATTTTTCTCAGAGCACCTTATAACCCTCTCACTACACACCCAGCTGTAGAGCCAGTCTACAGCTGCACGGCCTGCGCCACTGCCACACCCACATGGGGAAATGTTTTGGCACCAGAAATATCTTCTGGTGAGGATTTTTCCAATAGGAGGACACATACTGTACATCTATCACTGGTGCATTGCAGAACTGACATAAAATACACTACATCACTGTTGACAGATATATTGAGTCACATGTCTAAGCTCCGTGGTGCATGACGTTACTCATTCTTTTATGAAACGCTGGTAATTATCTTAGGTTCAAAGAATGACTCAAGCAATTCTGCAAGAATTGGAAGAAACTGGAAGGAGCTTATCTTCAAAGACTTAGTGGCGACAGAGAGCTTTGTTTCACTGGCTGCTTCTCATGAGGAATAATCTTCATCTCCTGATAGAAAGGAACTTAAAGGACAGTTGCGATATGGACAATAGACTTCAGAGATAATAACACATTTGACAGCACTTCAAAAGGGCTTGTTAACAAAACTGGCAGTCATTAAAAAAAAATCTTTAAATCTGATATTTTTGGTCTTTGATGTAAAGAAACTGCGATGAAAACAATTGTAATGACAAGAAATTAAATATAATTTAAATTTCAAGGCAATTTTGAACCATGGTCTTTAACTTTAGTCAAAAATATGTGAGATTTCCATTTAAGATCATCTATAATCTAATGTAAACTTATCCGCAGATGAGGTTCCAAATGAAATGTTGAACTTGGACACAGCAACTGAAAAAACAATTCCACCATAGGGTCCATTGAGGAGCAGCATCAGGAGATGGTCCAGGTCTCATGGAAACTGAGTATTTGAACTAGAGATTTTAAAATATAGTTATAATGGTTTCATGGCAACTGGACAAAACTAGCTAATGAAGATGATCTGCTCTTACTAAAGCAACAGAGGCTGGTCTGATTGCCCTGGTGTGTGAGCCAAAGGACACCGGACCTGCAGAGATTTAGTCCAAAGAATCTCAGAAATCTCAAGAATCAAGAGCAGTTCTCCCACTGATATGTCGATTTACTTATTGGGGACACAAATAATCCACCAGTGAGGCGGCCTTCTCTGTCTGTAAGTCTTTAGCTGCATGCTGGACTGCTGGGAGGAGAGAGCTGGTTCTGGGTTTGAGCGAGGGGCTGGGAGGTTCTAAGTGGCTGAGAGGGAAAAGGAAGGGCAGTGCCAGGGATCACTGTCAGAGAAAAGTTCAGATATGTTTTTCCAGGCGGGACAGTTTCTGGCTCACAGCTTCATTCCTGCCCCGTGATTCATGTGCAATGTTTATCGAACTGGCCAGACGCTGTTTTTACATGGAGCAAAGTGATTGGAAACTACTGGAGCCTTTGTGACGCCACACGACATCTAGTGGGCCTCAATCATTATGCATTTTGACAGCTGTGTGGTGGCTGTGTACCATTGGTTTGTGCTCACGTGGTACAAAGAAACAAACACACCGATTCATTTTGGATGATACAAAAAGTCTAGGATTGAGAGATGGCAGCAGCACAGGAGCTGGAAGGAAAATCAAAAGAATGTATCTGGTATTTATATGGAAGAGTCTTGATATAATAAGACAAACATCTGGAGCTGTGTGTGTGTGTGCGTGTGTGTGTTTGTGTTTGTGTGTTTGCGTGTGCGTGTGTGAGTACACATACTATTGTGTGTGCATGCATTATAACCTTCTATCTTCTCTCCTGGGGAAAGTTTAAACTCTCTTGGCATCTTGGATGAGTTTTGTAACACCAATGTCCTCATTAATGCGAAGTCAAAAATGCTAAACTCCCTATTTCCACAACTCTGAAACACTAAGTCAGAATGACAAGATTTTCCTGGATAAAAATAACCTGTGCCGTGTATAGACCATTGCAAACTTATAATAAAGAGTTATGTTTTAAAATAAAGATCCATCGGTCTTGTTGGGATTTGTTCCAGTTTCCTTTGGGCCTCTCCTCAGTCAAAGAGCTTTTACCTTCCAGACCTGCAGTCTTCCCCTGCACAGCAAGTGCTGACAATAGAGCCTTTATCCCCGAACTTTTCATCCACTGCCTCATAAGTACTAATTTCCTGTATCAGTCTCAGCCCCTCCTGCACTGACAAAGACAAATCACTCTACCCCAGACTTTCCCTCTAACACTCCATCTAGCTCAAATTACCAAACCACAAACCAAATATCTGAGACTGTATTTATTCATCATTATCTATTCACTCACGTATCATTTGTACTTTTAAATTAATTACCAGACTAATTTCTTAGGCCTTAAATCTTAATTAACTTCTGCCAAACAATATTCTAAGGTCATTGCTGGAAAAACTGTATCTATTATTTTGTAAGGGCAGCAGAGTGACTACCTCTGTTTTGTGCTCTGTTGTAGGACGATGAAGGCCGGCGCGGGACTCTTCTCTGCATTGGCTCTGTTCCTCCTAATTGGGGCAGTGTTCACCCAGAGACCTCGGAAGCCCACCAGGCGTCCAGCCATCAGGAAGCCTGCTGTACCGGCAGAGCCAGAGCCCCAGGAGCCCACAGATTTCCCCCCACCTATCCTGGGCCCACCCTCATCTTATCCTGACTGTCCCCGAGAGTGTTCATGCTCCCCAAGCTACCCAAATTCTCTCAACTGTGAGAACCGGAACATCCGCGTGATCCCTCTCATCCCATCCAGAAGCCACTACTTGTATTTGCAGAATAACTACATCTCGGAGGTGACGGCAGAGTCATTCGTCAACGCCACAGAGATCCGCTGGGTCAACTTGGCAAACAATCGCATTCATCGCATAGACAAACAGGTGAGGAGAGTTTTCAAGATTCATATTTAGGATTTCAAAATAACATATCATTATCTCGAAATTCTTTATTTATCTCTCATGCAGGTATTTGAGAAGATCCCGGCACTGCTCTATCTCTATGTGCACCGGAACCAGCTAAAAGAAGTGCCTGCAGGCCTCCCAGCCGGTCTGGAGCAACTCCGCCTCAGTAAGAATCGCATTTCCAAGATACCAAGTGGTGCCTTCAGCAAGATGGGGAACCTGACCCTCCTCGACTTGTACCACAACCAGGTAAACCTCTATTACTACTTTGTCGTTCAGATGTAAGCAGCGACAACCACCGGCATCTCCAGAGGAAATATAAGTGTGTAACTGATATTTTTCTCCCCAGTTGAGTGATAGTGGCCTGGGAAAGAACACGTTCAAGGACCTGAAGAGCCTCATGCAGCTCAATCTGGCTCACAACATCCTGAAGAAGATGCCTGATGGCGTACCCAGTGGCCTCATACAGCTTTTCCTGGACAGGAACCGTATCGATGGCATCCCAAGGCAAGTATGCACTGCGAACATTTTCACAAAGCTTATGAAAACTCATACAAACACACTGCATATATTAGAGTATGTGTTGTGGCTTTTAAATCATTTTGATAGTACACAAACTTATAAAGAGAATGGCAACACTGTCATTGCCACAGCGCACCCGGATTGCATGTATAACTCCGGTGTACCAGGGAGGAGCCCTTGCAGCATGCTTTGCGGAATATCACACACAACTTGCCATCCATAAAACTTTTATGGATGTTTTAATGGGCCACTGAGAGGGGCGGTTATGTCCTGGTGATGCCGCTGATCAGTCTGACTGGGATAAAGAGGGCTGGACACGGCTCTACAATAAAGCAATGGCGACAAATATAGTGCATTTTGTCTATATTAAATAGCAATGCTCAAAGAGTATGCATCTCCCCTCTGATGGTTTTCATTGTTTTTGTAATGTTAGGTTTCATCTAAAATGTCACAACAATAAAAAATATGCATCGTATTTATGAGAAATCCTATAACAAAAATCAACCTTGTCCGTCAACGTTGTGCTTTGGTTTCTGAGGGTATCATTTCCTTTTCCGTCAGCTTTCTTAACAAATGCATTACTGTATCACTGTCCATTAGGATGATCAAGCCACAACTTGTATCGATAACAATAATAAAAATGTAGGGGGATCCTAAGAGCACCCGAGAGCAACGTTAACATTGTACTAACTCTTTCTGTCTGCTGTTCTTTCCTTCAGAGACTACTTCAAAGGCTTCACTCACCTGGCGTTTGTGCGGCTGAACTACAACCAGCTCAGTGATAAAGGAATTCCCAAAGCTGTGTTCAACGTCTCCTCCCTGCTGGACCTGCAGCTGTCCCACAACCAGCTTTCTTCTGTTCCACTCATCAACAGTCACCTGGAGCACCTGCATCTCGACCACAACAGCATCGAGAGTAAGTCCGACTGCATCCTCAGAATATGTGGGAGGTTGCAGAAATATATCCATGTCACGATAAGTTGAGACATGAGAACAACACTGATCTTTAAAAGACATTTAAAGCTTCACAAGTCAATAATTCTATGTCAACAATGGTTCCAATGATGATTTGCGATGCGAAAAGATCATAGTAACGACCCTGCAGAGAATTACTGCCTGACTCTTCCCCTGAGCTCTGTGGAGCGTTTTAGCATCTTTCAGCTCATGTATTTATTTTTCCAGCCAACAGTCATAGCTTGGATTCCCTCCCCTTGTTGAAAGGTAAAATAAATCAAACAGGAGAGTAACTGAGATGTTACACAAACAGTATTTAATGTACATAAAGCTCTGCTGTATACCAGACCTCCTAAACTGAATATCCGTTCACACATGTTTTTACATCTGGAATTGTTTATAAGGAGTTATTTGACTTATTGTCCCATAAACCCGAATAACCAAGTGTATTTAAGTGGTCCAGTCTAAGTTTAACCCAAATCTTAAATCTCTATGTGATGTAAAGACGTTTTGCACCACAACAAATATTTTCATCTTATTTTAGATTAGTAAACGGGTTGTTTGGTTCAGGCTCACTGCTCAGATAAAGTCCAGGAGTGAGTGGAGACCAAAACAGATTGAAAAATACCTTTTTGCTTGTTTGAAGAGAAACAACATTTGAAGTCTTGACATTCAGACTGCGTGTGTTTTCCTCACAGGCATCAACGGCACTTTGATCTGCCCTAACGGACTGCAGGGCGAGGTCATTGATCACAGCCATGGGCCCAGACTAAGGTACATCACAGGAAAGCACATATTGGCTATAAATAAAACAGATTAAATAGGAAGTGATGCGTAATGTGTAACAAGGAAGGTCATTAACTAAAAATTGTTTTTAACCACGAGTCATCATATTGGCATGTTAAGAACCTGTTCTGTTGCCTCAGGTACCTGCGTCTGGATGGAAATCACCTGAGCCCCCCGTTACCCCTGGATGTCATTATGTGCTTCAGACACCTCTACTCAATTGTCATTTAGGCCTGGGGGGACACCAACATACATAAACCACATGCTTGCACGTGTACACACATAAATCACACACACAAACACACACGCACACACCTATGCACACACACACGCTCACTCAAAGAGTCATAGTGCACAAATTGAAATTAAGGAAAATCCTGCTCAGTGAAGCCTGAGGTATATCCACCTGTACATCACGTGGAGACGAGTTACTAAACAATGGATATCAGATGAATGGAAAAAACTGTAAAACTTTAATTGTTTCATTGTTGTCGCCTCCAGAACAATGGCCTCAGCATCTGGGCACAGTGGATATTCGGACATTGAGGGTTGTAGGTTCTTGTAGAAGTCACAGTTCTTTCCATTCTTTTTTGTTTATAAAAAACTAGATTGAGTAAAAGCCTGAAAATGCAGGTACATCGACAGACACAACACATACGGAGGGAGGGCATTATGTTCGCTTGCAGATGCAATTGGAGCAGCTGCCCCGATTAAGAACCAACAGACCAGCGGTGGATGTCAGAAGAACCCGTTAAAAAACGTAACTACCATGTAGTTGAAACTGTCCCAAATGTGCCTGTGATTTTCAAGGTACTCCATGTAAAAATGTATTTCTATTCTTGTTATTCTTAGTCCTCTGTATATTATTCTTCTGTATAAAGAAGCTTTGTAAAAATAATGGAAAATAAAAACGTTTTCATTCATTTCAAAGATATGTGATTACTTTCTTACCACCCACCATCAAATGGTATCTCTGCATCAATGGACAGGAATAAACTGCCATTATTCTGGAGGGAATAAGAATCAAAGACTGAGGTGAGACAAGTTCAGTTTTAGAGTGTTTTGCGTGAAGGTTCCGTGTGGAGTGTTTGACCACTTGTTGCACTCAGAGCAATTAAAGCAAAAGCAACACAACATACACATTTCTGTTGCTGCTATCAAGCTAATGCACTGATCAACAGTTGACATGGATGTAAACACATCAGCAGAGAATCAGTAATAATAATAAATAATTTCTAAAACATCATCCCTTAAAAATGTTTCATTAGAAAATCTGATTAATTCAGTGGGTTTGTAGGTCCTCAAGGATTGTAAATAGAAATACTAAATGTAAATCTGAGTTTTGTTTGTTAACAACACCAAAAACACAAGGTCTTTTACACGTAGACCTGTTATTTGCGACATCAATGTATATTCATATATCTATGATCTTATCTAAAACTTTAACTAATATCAAAACTAATTATGATGATAACCATCATCATCAACATATCCACAATTATCACATCATAATAATCATGATAATCTTGGATCAGACAATTTCGGAAAGGGGGGCTAAAGCATAAATTAGAAATGACAACCATATTTATTTCATGTTTGACAATGTTAAAAAAATTAGCTTAATCCCGTGGTTCCAAGTCAACAGTCAGGATCCCTTCAATCGTGACAAGCTAGGTCTAAGGAGTTGAGAGATGATTACAAATCATATAAGACAGAAGACAAACAGCTGTTCATTTATTATTCCTTTGAGGAAACATGAAGGTAACATCACTATATGGTTAAAAAGGTTGCAAATAATTTACTCCACATTCATCAAATAAAAATGTAGTGTTTGTGTGTTTGTGTATGACATGAGCACAGATATGATAAACTACTAGATGCTGCAGCAACAGAATCAGAGACTGTGAACGATTAGAAGTATGTTTAAAAAGCTCTGGGATGACCTCTACTGGTTAGACACAGGCCTTCCTGAGATAGGAAGGGCTGCCGGCTGTTTTTAACTGCCGGATGTACTTTGTAGAAATAAACTTGGAAATTTTGCACTTCTCTTTTTACATATATGTTGTTACTGGTGGTGCAGCATCATAGGATTCATTGAACACGGGTTATACCTGTTTCCTTTCCCTGCTTGTTATTCTTCAAACTGTGAGTGAATTTTTAAGCAGTCATAAAAAAATATATTGGCCTGACAAGCAGGTGAGCAGGTCTGGCAGGAGTTTCCGATAGGGACTTGTCGAACAGAAGTTAAGTCACTTCCAGAGACAGTGCTCCTGGAGGGAAATGACAACTCCTGTGTCTCACAGTGTGTAGATGGGGCTTCCAGCAATGCACTTGACCAGTTGTTACGCACTCAGGAGCAGACGTTAGAAGTCAAACACAAGACAAAACTGATATTGGTGCAAAACATAAAAAAAGGAGAGATCAACACCTTTTAAAGGCTCATAAGCCAAAAGATTTAGGTAAGAGAAACACTGCTGAATAAATTAACGTTTGCAGGGTTATGACGACACTCTAATGAATGACTCACTCTATTATTGCACATCTCATAAGTGACAGTGGAGGTCAGGAAAGAGGAACTCTTTGATCACTACTTTTCCTTTGTTTTTCCGTTCAGGTGATGAGACATCAGCTGGCATTTCCTTTACCTGCAAGACACTTCCTCCTCCTGTAAACCAATTTGTGCACATGTACGTGTGCAAGTGCATGTATGTGACTGTGTGAAGAGGTGCAACAACAAACTCCCCCTGGTTCCACTATAAGAGGCGACAGCATGGAGACACAGAGACACATCTTCCCCAGGACTCTTCCTCTCAGCGACACACACACAGGTGAGTTCCCAGTTGGGATGGTACCTGAGCATTGAGAGAGCCACCTGCTCGCCTCTTAGATTCTCTTAACAGAGTGATGAAGAGACAGTGTTTGGCCTATGCTTCAATTTTAACAGTGATTTGTTACATGGATTAACTTTACTGTGCTGAAAAATCAGTTTAATGTCATTGATTTTGTTTATGTTGTTTTTAAGAAATACATTTACGAATTCCTGCTTCTTAGGTTTATGGATTTGATGGTTTGGTCTATATTGTATATTTTGTCAACCATTATGATTTGATTTTTTGTTGTTTTTGGTTATTCTTTGTTGGATTACACTAATTATCAGATGTCGTACATCTCTATTCTTAGACACACATAATAAATGACTGTGAATAACATATTTCCACACTTCTTTTGCCTCCAGGTAACCATAGTGATGGAGATGCTGCTCAGCTGCTCTCTCTGCCTGCTCCTCCTGCTCAGCTGTCTGAGGGAGCCTGTGGAGAGCCGACACCTCCATGTGGGCAGCTGCTCTGTCGACATCCACACACACGAACTGCGGAAATATTACTCTGCCATACGATCAGACGTGGTGAGTTTAAGTCTCTCTCTCTCTCTCTCAAACACACACACTCACTCAAAGTTCCTAATTTAAAACAAACGTTTAAAGCCACAGAAACAGCTGCTCGTTGCATCATTTACACACAAACACGCTAAAAGCATTATTGAAACAAGTCACACATGTTAGGGTGGAACATTTGCAGGAACTTACAAGGACTAATGAGATCTATTATGTTTTTTATTTTCACAGTTAGCAGGAGACCATGAGATTGGAGTAAAGCTTCTGGACAGATCATTGATCAAAAATGTCCCGGTGAGTCTTTTTATTGTTTCTGTATCACACTATTCCTATTTCTAAAACACAGACAGCTCAGAGCTATATAAACAGTATTTGAGTGTGCTATATGTGTACTGAAGTATGTCTTTATCAGGAGGGACAGAAGTGCTGCTTCCTGCATCTTCTGCTGCGTTTCTACGTTGAGCGAGTGTTCAGCAACTACGCGTCCTCACATCCACAGCATCGGCGCAGCTCCAGCACTCTGGCCAACGCTTTCGTCATCATCAGAAAAGATATACATAAATGTGTAAGTGTCTTGCTCAATAATAAAGCCAGATTTGTTATCATTTGAATAAGTTGATATTAATTAAGGTAATAAATGTGCTCTGCTCTGTTCAGCACTGCCACTGTGAAGAAGAGACCCAGAGAACAATCGACTCCCTCCATGCTGAGTTTATCAAGGTATGTAGTCTCTGAAATAACTCACCACAGTGGACTGCAGAGGGAGCTAGAGTGCAAGCTCTACATGTATGTGCATAGAGAAACTAAGCTGCTTTTCAGCAGATGAAAATCTAAATTGCATCGGTTATAATCTAAAAATGTATAATATAATATAATGCAATATACATAATATCTTATAACATCATATAATATCATATTTGAGTTTAGGGTCCTAAGAGAACTGCCATTTATTTTATTTTTCTTAAGGCATATGATATTGTTTCAACCGACTCTACTCGTTTTCTCCCCGATTCTCTCGGAGCAGCTCCAGGCGAACGAGGGAGCCCAGAAGGCCATGGGAGAGCTGGACACTGTGCTGGAGTGGCTGGAGCGCCTGAGCCAGAATGCACACTCATGATGAGACACAAACTCGTGACGAGACACAAACTCCTGATGAGACACAAACTCCTGATGAGAGTGAATCCCCGAGCTGCCCACAAAACTGAAACTTCACATCTGTGCCTCTATTTTGTATTTGAATTATGTGTTTCTATTTTATTTCCGATGCCATGCGGGCTGTATTATTTATAGGGAGCGAGACAGAAATGTTTAAGTATTCATATTTATTCAAAAACACAAAGATTTCACCATATAATGTATTTGCTTCTACTGTAAAAACATATTTTTGATAATGCTTTAATTTCAACATTAATAAAAAAAAATCACTCTTTATTCTGTTTGGATTTCATCACAAAAAGTAATGTTCTGTGTGGCAATCTGGGGGAGTGAATGAAAACACAGGGTTTTGAGCCAACAGAGAAAAACTGTAGCAGTATCAGTGTCAGTAATAGTATCTGTTATCATCTCTACGTGGCTCATACTACTTGCGCCACCATCTTTCCAAGTAACCTGTGACTACATATAATGGTTTTGCTTTTTGTTAGAATAAAAAAAAAAAGTGCTTTGCCTTTCAGGAAAACAAGTGACTAGTTGTCACTCACTCTTGTCACTTGACTTCCATGCCCCTCTAAAAGCACCGTCCAGGTTTAAACACCCTCTGAGTGTAACAGAAAGAGAAAGAGTTGAGCGATGGGTCACTGGACCGATCACACCACGGCAGAGGGGAAGGCTGATCACCAGACCTTTCTTCCCTCATCCCTAACCTCATCCCCTCCTTCCTCCTTCCCTCATCCTTACAGTCATCCCTTCATCCTCACCCTTCAACCTACTTCCCTATGCTCATCCCTTCATCCTCCTTCTCGTATCCCTTCATGCTCATTCCTTCATCCTTCTTTCCTCATTCCTACCCTTACCCACCTCCATATTCATCCTCTCTTCCCTCCTTCCCTCATCCCCTTCTTTTCAGTTGGATATTGGTTGGGGGGGGTGGGGCTGTAATAAGCTTGGGCAGAATGATACCTGAGACGGAACCACTACATCTTCACCTCAACCTCTTCACTCAACGTCCCTTCATTTCTCCTCAAATCCAATGTATCAACTTCCATTCAAACCTTGAAAGCACATATCTTTGTGGCATGGTTCTTGCTGGTGAAATGTACCTCTAGCTGACAAAGACTTGCTGAATCGAATGGAAAATAAAATAGAGCTAATCGGCTAAGAAGGTGTGACTAGGTGACTCATCAAACAAACTCATGCTTCAAGTAACCAAACATTGCTTAATTTCTGAATAGTAGGAGGATGTGGAGATATGTCATCCATCTATACACACGTTCTATAGTCTAACTAGCTGTAATGAGAGTCGTCATGGAAAAACTGCTTTTGTTTAACCATATCGTACGCATCATAAGCATTGGGCAGATCTAAAAAAACAAAAGTGCAGCACCCATGACGAGTGCTCAGTTGACGCTCTTCCGCTGTTCAATGAGCAGCAGCAGCGTGGTGATCAGAGAGGAGGATTATACTCTGGCTTTATTCGTTCACACAAATCAGGTTCTACCCAGATTCACATCTCAACATCAGCTGACCAAGAAACAACATGTGAACAAATATCCATGAAACTATTAGCGTTGTGATCTTAAACATCAGCATTCAGATGTTTAAGATCAAAGGAAAACATGAGCTGTCGAGATGAGCAGCGGTTACATAAGTGTGGTTAACACCATCTCAGGCACATCTGGGAATGGCCTTATGTACGCATGTGCCTACGCACGTTCATCCAAACGCACACCAAAACAATGTGGAAATGATGGGCTTTCGAATCGAACTGAAATGACTTCAGCTACTCAGATTGACAATACTAAGAATACACAGGTCGGCCGAACTCTGTGTACAGAGGGAATTTTCAAGTTCCATCTCCTCCCAGAAAGATACTTGGTCAGCACAAGGCCAGGGCTACTTTAGTTTGAGTTCACAGCAACACATCATCTACTGTTGCTGGCTCAGCTCTACAGACAGGATAAGGTTTCGGAGGAAGTCTCACGTTTTTGCCTTGAGGATGTATTTACGGTCACATTTGCATGCCACGTGTTAATCCACCCGTTTCCATCACAGTTGTGTTAAAAGATCTACCACAGATACACAACGGTTTTAAAGAAGTTGTCAAAAAATGTAATATTCTAATCAGCGTACAGCTCACATTTGCCATGATGTGAAAACAGGGAGGAAATTATCAAATGAAATGAGCACAGTATTCGTGTCAAGTCTGGAGGAGTCACAGATGACACCAGAATGATGCTTTTTCTATCCCATGACATATGTCACACACATAGCATCATCTTACATGTTGGGTGTGTGGTTGGATATTTTAGTGTCACCCTGGTGTCATAAGATCATGTCTTTAAAACTTTATTGTTAAAAACAATCACGAGCACATTCACAATATGTGACTATTATTTATGATCATCAACACAACAGTCGCTCGACACAAACATAACAGAAACGTGTGAAGAATTCAATGCAACGAAGACAATGGGGGTAAAAGCGAAAGAGAAATGTGGTTTGTAAAGCCATATGATTTCCTCTAAAGATGACATTTGCATGTACAACTTGCACCGTGCATACACACATACACAAAAACTGTGACGCATGAGGTGGAGGAACCACAGTCAGCCGAGCAGCTTATCAGGTCCACAGGTCGATACAACCTCGCTCTGCAATTTGCAATTTAAATCCAATATGATCTGGTGCTGGTTCGGTGATTCCTGCACCAGAGACGGTTGAATCAAGTGGATATGAGTCAGGTTTCAGGAGAAGTTCTGACTGCACACATTTCTGAACACTTGTTAGGGACATCATCAGAAACCAAGTTTAGGAGGTAGAGGGGCAGTAGGAGACATAAAGCAGAGACAAATGGTTTGTACCTAATCATCTCTAGATCAGGCGACTTCCTCTTTCTGTTAAGTGAAACCTGCAAGATAAGATGTGACTGATTCAGCTTTGGCTCCATTTCGTGGAGAAACGGAGACGGACACGGTTTCCTGGCAGAGGTGGCTGAAGAAAAACGTTTGATCAGAAGTAGCAGTGATAGTGCACAATCATTTTTGGGTCCCACGCATAGCATTCACACAGAGAAAGAAATAGACAAATGAAAAACACACTCCATTCTCATGTGGTTGTGGGGAGAGCGTGGCCTAGGGGATAGAGCGGGTGCTCTGCAACATGAAGGTCGCCGGTTCGAATCCCACTCTATCCCATCTGCATGCCTAAGTATCCTTGGCAAGATAGATGGCCCCTCATAAAATGATGAGTGTTCTAAAAAATGTAAGTCGCTTTGGATAAAGGCGACAGCTAAATGACATGTAATGTTGTAGATCTACACTTTGCAAAGCTTTAGTACTATTGCTTGAAAGTTACTAACAACATCCACCTTGGTAAAAAGCTTAGTTTGCTTGTTGTGTGCAGTATTACACAGACACTTTGAAACTTGGTGGACTGAGAACCTCCCGACTTTCTGCTGACTTCTCCGTCCAGTCCCCAAGAAAAAGCTGAACGTCTGAAGGAGCTGATGTGAGAGCACAGCCGGCGATCCTCTTCAGGAGTGAGTGGGCGTGTTCATGATATTACTATCACACAACACACAAATCAAATATATCAAGATGAAAAAGCATTACATCCATAGATGACAAGATTCTGCCTTCGCCTGCTGCACAACCCCTCACCTGAATGCTCCCGAGATGAATGTGTTGTAGCGGAGAATCTCTTGCTGAGCTGTGAATGTCTGAAAGACAAACTCAGGAAAAAGTCTTCTCGGGAGCTCTTCTCGAGGTCACGTTTGGAAACGCCTTATGAGTGTGTACAATCTGTGTGAGTTCTTTGAATGTTGGGCTTTGGCGGAGGTACCCGCGCTACTGAGTGCTATTCTGGTTTTTTCCCCTTGTCAGCAGGTTTGTGCAAAAGATAGTGAAGGTATTTACAGAGGGAAGAGAATTCAATGTTGATGTTAATCTGATTAAAGGAGCAGATGCAGCAGTTTTTAAAACCTTTTTTTAACATCCTGAAACAGGGACTTTTTCAATAATTTCCTAAAGTAATTTATTGAAATAAGATGCATTTGGTGTTGAGCTGTATGAGTTTGTACAATGTGTCCCAACTCGGCCCCAAGATGCTGGTGACATGCACCCAGGTCTGATCAACCTGTGGTGGGCCTGCCTTTGGAAGGGGTGTTTTTTGATCAAGCCCCAAAACCCCTGATGACGCTATAGTACACAACTGAAGATATGTCCCGAACATCCGCTAACATCAACTGGAGGTTGGCATTAATAGGAGCGGTAGAACGTATAAGTGATATTCTCCATCTTGTCCTATGTTCTAAAAAAAATGGTTCTTCTTTATTTATATTATAAGAGCTTCACAGACCTTGTCAGAGGTGCACTCTACTGAGAGCCATACTAGTTTCTTTCTCTGTGATTTTGAGAACATCAGAGTCAAATCATCATGTGAGGCAACAGACTTTTCGGGAAATCAGGAAATAGCTTAAATAAGTATCTCAAGATAGACTGGATTAGTAATACCCTAAACATACACATACCACCCTGACACCCAGTTTCGGCGAACAGCTTTCGAAAGACCTCATGAAGAGGGTGATGATGCTGGTTTTATCACTCAGAAGTTTCTCTGGTCACCACTGGTACCCTGGGGTTGATGACGAGTTGTTGGAGAAGAAGAAACACTCAAACCTACAGATGAGTGACATAATGAACAATATGACACTGCATGAAAAAACTAGATCACAATCTTTCTCAGACTCACTTAACAAGTAAATACTGAGATACCAGCAGACTGAACTAAAACTGCAACCACACAAATCATGAAATCACACAGTGAAATGCAGAGTAACGTGTAGGCTACTCTCTCTTTCTCTCTCTCACACACAAACACATAGTTATAAAGTTTAGTTCTTCCTTTCCAGTTAAAGTAGAGAGAACATGAGGACACCGCAGACTTCTAAAAACAGTCAGTGATGTCAGCAGTAGACAGCCCATTGTGTGTCAGGTTATTCAGACCTGTCTTTTAGTCATTTACATAATATATATGCACATTTTGGCAATTTTTCAAATGTACCTTTAAGATGAACATAAGGTACTACTTCACTTATTTGCACTTACTGTCATGTCATCTTATATATATTTAACAGTATAGTTTTCACCAGGTTCATTTTTTTTAATCTGAATCTATTATATAAAGTGGAGTCTTAAAATACCCCATCTCATTTTCAAACAAATGTACATATTGAGTTTCTGGTTTGTTAGTACAATACGCCTGTGTTCCATCCACCCCACCCATTATCTATTCTGCTTATCCTTTTGAGGGTCATGGTGGGAGCTGGAGCCACTTCCAGTCACACCTAGCGGGAGTACCAGAAGAAACCCCCCCACACACACACACAAACACAACCATACACACCCATACACACACACAAAAAAAATACCGCACTTTCCTAAATCATCATGAGAACTACAACAAGTTTGCAAATGAAATGTCCTTGTTGTCACATATTGGACAATTCCACGAACCCGCTGGTACACAAACCAACACTTTAATTTGCATTTGCACCTACAGTGACCTCATGTTCTGTATATTGTTGCATTTCTTTCTGTCCAAAGTAAAACAGATTTTGTAACTCTCTTAGGACAAACTAGGTGACCTTGTTCTTCTCTCCAGCTCAAACTGTCACCATCTCTTGTCCTAGTTTATGTTGTTTGTATTTACTGTTGGAACAAGGTTTCACAGTCTCTCTCCTGGCCTTGGCACTTGAAAAAGTGCTTTTTGTTTGTTGTGATTTGACTTCTTTTGACTCATCTTTTTAAGTGAAATAATAATAATAATAATAATAATAACATTTACTAATTACATATAAGCTTAGCTGCACTAAACATCTGTATCTGATGTAATATTCCAATTTACTCAAGATAAACTGTCATGACTTTTGAAATTCAGCCTCAAGAATAGATGGCTTTTTTATGCGCCTGTTTACTACACTCTTTGCATCCTGTCTAAAGAATATGCACCTGACTTAATGATTCAAATCAATCACAAGACAATGAAGAAAATGAACTAGCCTATTACATGTCACTATTGTCCAGGAGGGAGCAGTATAGACCTGCCAAAACTAAATACAAAGAACTGCCATTAGTTCTCAATTGGAGGTGCAAGGGGTTCCTTTTCCGACAACAGTGACCCTTGCCAGGGTCACTGTTGTCGTAAGCTGAAGGAAGGTGCAGAACAGCCTTTTCAGAAAAAAACAAAACAGTCACTTTACTGTCAGTCCTTAAATGTACAATCACTGGTAGGCTCCCCATTAAAAAGAATACCCTGCAGTAATGGTGCCATTCATTTACCAGTCTGGATATTCATGTTACAATGACAAATAGTTCCATTTAGACAAAAAGTGAAGAAAACTTATGAACAATATAGTGCATAAGAGGGAAATCAATTAGAATGTGCATTGTGTATTTGTCCTACACTTTTATTGGGCAATTTCAATCTTCCATATGACAGGACCTTTTCAAGAAATCATTTTGTTATTGTACCTCTGCATGTTGGTGCATGAAGTGTTCATATTAGTCTTTGCTGTCTGGGGGCCACTGACTGTGTCATGCCTTTACTCTGATTATAAATCTGTATACAGCACATTTTGCTCTCTTCATGTGAAACAAGTTTCAAAAATTGAACCCTAACCTGAACTGTGACTAATCTTCTGGAAGTTTATTTACACATATTGTGGAGCAATAATCACTTGGGATAATTTTCCCTGCAGCAGTTTTCAAAATACCAGAGTTGCCCAACATAAAAATGTAAATTGTGCAGCGCAGACGGAAGTGGACATCCCCTGTCCACTTCCACCACTGGGGTACTATTATTATCTAACCAACACAACTCTATGAGGTCTCACTCACACACACACACACACATACATAGAGATATATATATATATATATAGACTCTAAACACAGATTTTCAAACATCAGCAACTATTTTCTCTCTGACGAAGATAATGGAATTTGTGAAGAGAATCAACACCATGACTCCTGTCTCCTACTCACATATTGATGTTTCACACATGTCGGTTTATTACGTATGTCGAGGGAATCCACAGCGTCATCAATCGCAGACCACAGCATAATATCACTTCTCTCTGAGGGCATGATTTCCTCTGCTATTGTGGTCATGCAAGCTATAACATTATGTCACTGGCAAGTTTTTAAATTGTCTACAACCTTTTGCATCAGAATTTCAGATTCACAAGTGACACGTCGCAGTTGTAGCAGTTTGGTGGATAAAGACAATGGTACTGATAACACCTGCCATCCAAGAGGCTTCCACAGTTGCAACCGACAACTGGGGGTCCCAGTTACAAGACCTCTGTGGTTCATTTACTTATAACCACCCACCAGTCAGCTCGAACCACTCAGACAAGAGGCATTTCTTGTAACCCAAGCATGTACCACCGCCAACACACACCTGCACCACTCCAGGTGATACTAACAAGGAAACACTGAGGGTAGAAGTAAAAAGAAAAAATTCAGATTCAAATAGCAAAATTAAAAAGTTATGAGTAAACAGAATATTAATAAATATAAATAAATATATAGGTAATCAAGTAATAATTTAATCCGAGTAAAATCGGAGAAAAGGATATTGTGCATTAAAAGGAAAATAATCTGAATGTTGTGGTTGTGTTTAAAGTTATGATAACAGTATGATGCAGTGTCAAAATTCCACGTTGTCAGGTTTCTTTCCTTTTTCTTGAAGTATATTATCAACCTGGTTTCATGGGGGAGTAACCCATTTGTATGTGATCTGAAAAAAAAAACCAGAGAAGAAAAAAGTACCCCACATGAATGAAGCATGTTTAACCATTTGCCTTCCAGTCAGTCTCCTCCCAGGTATCTTGTCTTATAAATAAAGACACTCGATCACACCAGGATGCACTCACCTCCTCAGAGCTGCACCACACCAGGAAGACCTCTCCTCAGAAGACCTCGTCCTTGTCCAGCAAGCAGCATCTGCACTTCTTTTGGGCCCAGTCTCTTCTCTCCAGCCAGACTTTTGCTTTGTGTGCAGCAGCATGGCTCCCTGGTCTCTCCTCCTGTCCCTGGTTCTCCTGTCTCTCCTCAGCTCTGCCTGGACGAGTCCCATGTGCAATAACTATTGTTGCCGTTTCGTGGAGGGCTTCCCTGTCAGACTCAAGAGGCTCCGAGAGGACTATTACCACATCAGAGACTTCTACGTGAGTAAACTCAGCCTTTGACTCTGCAGGACAGCTTCGTGCACTGCATCGCCTCCCTGCGGCCACGTGGCCTGTCAGTGTGCAGGTGATGCTGTGCGCGCTGCACATCTGGGTGGCTGCTGCTGACTCACAGTCTCTCAGTTCACTCATCTCGAGCTTGATTTCTGTTTGCAGGAGGCAAACGATGACCTAGACACGGCGCTGCTGGATCGGAGCGTGGAGGAGTCTTTCGAAGTAAGTTGTTAAATTCACAGAGCCTTAAAAAAAAGAAAAGAAAAAGCATCCTGCTCGCTTTGACAGCGTCATGTAACCAGGCTGATGTTTACCTCAGAGCCCGTTTGCGTGCCACGCCATGAATAGCATCCTGGAGTTCTACCTGAGCACGGTGCTGCCCACAGCCGTGGCCGGAGTGACGGATGAAACCAAGGACCTGAAGCCTCACGTGGAGTCCATACAGCAAATCTTCGACGAGCTCAAGGAAGATGTCACCAAATGTGTGAGTACCCGACGAGTGTCCAGCGTAAAAAGTTGTAATTACGCACGGATTATGCCCAGTGAAGGCTCGGTGCGCAATGTCAGCGGCGCATTTGTCCCAGGAAACCAATACGTAATCTCTGCAGTGTAGCTGATTTCCAGTCGACACCCAGAAATTAAAAAGTAAAATAATGGTCCTTGAGAATCCTGATAAAAAAAGTTTAAAAGTTCAAAACGGTTGGACACAAGTATTCATGCGTTACCAGCGGAGCTCTGGCTGTCGTAGCCTTTCAGGAAAGCATGTGATTAGTTGTCACTTAAAGCTCTTGACCTCCTGTTGGCCAGTGCCAAACCATTCAAACCACTTCCTTCTTTTGGACTTCATCCAAAATCGGTTAAAACATCCCCCAGCAAATGATGATGCGAGGTATAGAGCTGAGTGTGACATAACGGGGAGGAGGTGGCTGATGGCTCACAGGACAGGTCATAATCCTGCCATCATCCACTTCTTATGAAAGAGGAAGAGACGGGAAGGCCGGCTGTTCTTCCTGTGTTTCATGCTGCAACGATTTACTCCTCTGATGGACTGAAGGACACTAATCCACACCCAAGGCCACTTGTTTATTTACAAGAGCCACTTTATTCACGGCGTTGTTTAGGGTCAATTCGGTTCATGATCATCTACAGACTGTTGGCTATTCCTGTTGTAACATCATCTCCCTTTTATTGTTCCTCTAACAGAGAAACTACTTCTCATGCAAGAAACAGTTTGACATCAAAGACTTAAACTCTTCTTACACTCAGGTGAGTCAAGATTTCATCGTTGATTGTAAAATATGTACAGTGCATATATGTGCTTGATTGTTTTTGACATTTCGTTTAACTGACTCATGTGTTTGGCCCCAGATGGAGAACAAAGGTCTTTATAAGGCCATGGGCGAGCTGGAGCAGCTGTTTAACTACATTGAGAAATACCTGGCTTCAAAACGGCGGCGAAACAATGTGGCCTCGGCCTGAAGACAAGATCAAATGTGACATTGTTCAGCTCAGGAAAAAAAAAGTTGCCTATCGACTCTTGAACTCATTTCCATCCATTCCATGATTTTTTAGTGGGTAGGCATGTTGACGGATATGGATTTTCTTCTGTGTCTCTGCTGAACTTAAGTCTTTGTTGTGGTGAGACTCCTGTTTACTATTTTGTCCTGGGGACAAGCACCAGTTTAGGACCATATTGTGTCTTTCACACATGAAGTTGCAGTCAAAACTGTCTTATTAAGCTGATTTATTTATTGTTTGTATTTTTTATTTCATTTTATGTATTTAAAGCTGAATAAATAACTGAATGATAAAGCATGTGTCCTTTGTTTTATCTTGCTGCTGCTGTCTCATGCCATTAATTAAAGGCAGGTAGATTAGTGAAAACATCACATCCGACAGAGCAGCCGTCTGTACATGGGGAACCCCTTGAATGCAAACTCAACAGGCTGAGGCTTTAACCTCAAACGTGACCTATATACATGAATTACCAGCAACGGCCCTGCTGTGTCTTAACTTACTGTAAGTAGCGAGCCTCACACTCAAGGCATATGCATATACGTGCCCATGCAATCGCTCACAAGCAACAGCAAACCGACTTAGTCATATACAAAACAGAACTCACGCAGACGGGTGTAAAATAGAGCAGCCCTGCATCAGGAAGTTAAATTGACTTTTGGTGGCGCTGAGATGTCACCTTCAGTAACTGAGGCATCCGCTGCACCACAGTTCATTGTAATCTGAGTATTTTACAAACAGAAACTGGCCAAACCCGTGGTCAGTGTCTTCTAATAACATGTGAATGTACACACATGGCTGAAGTCAAGCCTCCTGACTGACTGACTGAGACTACTCCACTAGATTCTTCAGTCACTTGACTAGTCAGAGTGGGACGATGTGAATAGTATCATTACAGGAATGACAGGAGCTCGTGTAACAATATCATTCATCACAGCTTTCTGATGGAGCCCCGTCATGCTATTCAGATCGGTGTTGATAACACTCTGTTTAAGGCTGAATTGTGTTAATCCGTGATGTGTTTGCATCTTTAAGCATTGCTATAAAAAGTGATGACTCAGATTTCAGCAGCCTAACAACAAGTGTTTACTCTCTTAGTCGGCTGTTTCCTGGTTAAGTTGATGTGTGGCTGTTACGTTATGACTGGATGCCACATTTTCAGTGCAATGGTTTTGAGACAGGCGGAGAAAACAAGTTGGAGGGAATCATTATCGTATAAGTATCAATAACCAAAACTGACATGGCGGATTACAGGCTCTTCCACAGTTCCAATATTTGTGTTTTGAATGATCGCAATTAAAACAGGTAAAATCTCACATATCCTCACAACAAGAGGGTCATTGGGGTTGAACCCCATCGCCTACATTCAAGCACAAACATGCATGTGCAAATATTTTCAGTATGGGAAGGAAGGATAAATCTTACTTTGTTTGATGCACAATCAAGGCCCTCTTCAGCTTTATTAATATGTTCTTTGGATGTTCCTCCACCTTCAAAAATCCATTCAATCCCCACCCAATGCCAAATGCAAACAAAACAGATCAATAGAAGCCTTTTCCGCTGAATGCTCAGAACCAGGGTGAAGACAATTTTCAACAAAACCAAATTTCCAGAACAAGGAAGTGTTCAAACACTCACTCTTTTCAACTCGTCTTGACCCTTTCATTGAGATCAATGTGTCAACCCTGACCAAAGTGGGTTTGATTTCACAATACTAATTTAAACAGAAACCAGTTCTCAGAATCAGTCCACTATATCATTGTGTGTTAAGTGGGAATCTGGATGTGAGAGCGTCACTATGACCATATAAGGCCGTATTTTTGAACGAGGGCGTGAGACTGTAAATTGCTGTCTAAGAAATCTATGCAAAGGTTGAAAAATCTTGCAATCTTAAAGAAAGTTTCCTCCAGACCAACATCTATCGGGTTCGTCCGTAACCAATATCAAATCCCTCCCTGTTTAATTCCCTGTACCTTTTATTGATATTTTGGAGACATAGGTATGTTTCTGTTTTTATCTCAGCCTTCTTAAATCAACTAGAGTGCTGTGAAAGGCGCCTATAAATAAAATGTATTATTATTATATGACAAAGTTGCCTTAAACCAAAGAAAAATATATTGTTTTTACCAATTTAAATAATGAGATTGGTGGTTATTGATTGCTTTTTTTGTATATTTGGACAACTCTTGTGTTAAATTAACCCGTTAATATCGTACCCATTAATATCATTGCTTCTCTGTGTGACACACAACCGCAGGATTTGTACCTTCACCGGGATTACCACAAATCTTGGTGGCGGAATGTGGCAAGTATCAAGGAAAATCTCAATAATGGATCCAGGAAATAATCTTTTCTTTAACATTGTGAGATTTGGCATCCTTCAACGACTTTTTGGTGAGAAATTTGGTGCGGTCGAAATAAAAATCTGGATCTTGTGAAATCTGTGGTTTTATACGGGGACTGTTTGGCCTTGGCAGAGGTACGTGCTGTTCTTGTTACATAATGTAAGGGAAATGTAACACGTGACCATAATATAATCATGTTTATGTATACTTTGATTGATCATGATTGAATCTCTAACAAATGTAACTGTGAGGTTGCTATTTCCTGTTGAACTGAATGAGTGTTGGCCTGAATACTCCAGTCACAGTAATCTAATTAGTCTGGATGTAAAGAACTACTTCGATGTCTAGAAAGATGAGCATATGCATCCCTGAGAAGTCAGGGTGTTGCTCGACCAACTGATGTTATGTGACTTTCTCACCCACAAATTCACCTAACAAAGACTTTACAGCCCGGGGGATTTATGGTGGTTGTAAACATTAAGACAGATGTTACACTCCAGGGGTCTGAGATAGAGCAGGGGACAGGATATCCGTTCACCTATTTCCTTTATATCAAAGAGGCTGATGGGTAAGTTTGTTCCTCTCTAGGAGGAGCTTGAAGATGTTTGAAGTGCTGCTTTTCTTGCATGTCATTAACTGTTTAACAACCCCCTACCGAATGGGTGGGTTGGCCAAATGTATAAATACCAACCAATGTCTTCTGTCTGTGTGCATATTACAAACTCAACTTTGTTGTATGCATCATGCTCTGAGCATTAAAGTGTGACAATACTGGAAGAGAATTGTGTCTCGTTTCCTCCTTGCTAAAGTGGGATTGTAGAAATTGCCACGACAGTATACAGTGTGTATGTGAGATTACCACTGCAAGGTTTCTGACACGACTGTGAAGAACATGTTCCTACAGGAAAAGGATGTTTTTAACAAAAATCAGCAAAGAATTGAACAGAAGAAGAAAGAACAAAAATCAAAGCAACCACCGAACCACAACATGTATAGAGCTGCACTTGACAGGAAGAAAGATCATCATTCCAGCACAGGTGACAGATAACTGCTGCTTGTCTTTTTTCCATTTGATCGTGTCTGAAGATGTCGCCAGTGTTTACAGTCTGAGCCGTGGTTTTCTCTGCAGGGTAACGTGTGGCATCGCACAATCTCTCTCTCTCTCTCTCTCTCTCTAACACAGTGCAGACTTCAGAGAAGCCTGCACTGTGTTACCAAGCCAGCTGAAAGGCGGAGTAACAATGATGACACTTAGTTCATCACAGTTAGTTTCCAACGTTGTTTTCATATTTGTAAAGGATGATAATGGAAAGTTTCTGATGATGTCAAACTGATAAACAGAGTTTTATACCATGTGATGTATTTACTTTTTCTTATAATAAAGTAAGACATACGGGTGCAGGTCCGCCCTGCTGTTATGTGCTGGTTTGCCTTCCTGAGGACTGCTGTAGGCAGGGAGGTCGGGGTATGACCTCCACAGCCCTTTGCTGAGGGGCTCTCCAGAAGCCCCACTTTTCACGTCTCACCGACAGACTCGCACGGCTGAGAGAGATGACTGTAAGTTTCAACACATTCAAAGCTGGCAGCCGAGAGACGACGTCTGACCCACACCTGGATAGGAATCAGCTTGTGCACTGGTGGGAAACTGCTCTAAACACACCGGAGTTGGCAAATGTCTGTGTTGAGTCAATGCCACCACACTCGCCCTGCTACGCAAATGCGTATATTCCAGGAGTCAGTCATGCTACAAGGGACAACACAAGACTGTCACGAGTTGAGTCTGTGCACCTCGTGTCAAAAGCCACAGATCCCGAGCTGCCCCGACAACCCGAGTCATAGCTGGAGATGTGACTGAGCAGAAAAATGCTCTAAATGTGGAGCCAGGGGCAAACGTGCTCAAGTATTTACATTTATATTGATTTCTTTATCAATCCATGGTGGAGAGATAATCAAGATATTGGATTAAAGGGCAAAATCAACAAAAAATCAAGAGCAGGTGAAATGTAAAATATCATATGACTCAAATTACATTTGAATAGTAGGTGTGTATATGAGGCAGCACAGACACAAAACATCCTGGTAACTTCAACATATTTCTCAAAATGTGGGTATAGAGACATAGGGACATTTGAACTGAAGAGATATGAACAGTAACTCGTGTCACAGTATTACGAGTGATATTCAACAAATAATTAAGTACAAATCATCTATTTGTTTTATAGAAATATTTCAATTTGAACCTGGATCCAGATCAAGGGGCAGATCCAAATGTTTTTCCCTGCTACTTTCTCTAACATTAGGGCATTTTACCAAAATAAATTCATATAAAAGAGAATTATTGATGGATATTGAAAAAACTGAATGATATTTATGAGTGTGTGAAATTTTTGCAGATTGATTTTAAGGGGGTGGTATGTGCTATACAAAGTACCATTATAGTTTTAAAACAATATTGACTGGTATAGAAAAAAGTTGTTTAAAAGTCACATTCTGCTTTGTGGGACTGAATGCCTGTATAGCTTTCCTTTCTAACATATATACAAAAAACATCCTCTCTACAGGTGCACTTGTGTGCTGTGTCATTTCACATTCAAAAAAACGAGATGAGTGGGCAGGTTTGTGCTTTATATGTTTTTTTTAATCCAAAGCTGAAGCAGAAAGTACAGCATGTGGAGCAGAAAAGACTCAACGACATGGGGGGAGACACATCTGTGATTCCACTACAAAAAAGTGTTGATAGGGATAAAACCAAAACATACAAACTGATTTAAAAGAAAAGAAACAATAGGGAACACATTGCCCCAAACATTCAATGACCATTTTTACAGTGAGAGATTTGTAGGTGCGATGCGACACATAATGTGGATGTGATTCTACAAAGTGAAGTGATAACATTTGATCCCAAGTGAGCTGGGAGGCATTCCTGCTTAACAGAACACAAAGGAGGAACCAGCCATCACGACCTCTCTGGATGTGATGACAGTTTGCTGGTGGTGTGTCAGACTCTGCTCGGGGAAGAGGAACAGCTCTTAAGTACTTTCTGCTTCTTGTCCATCCTCCAGGAAGTATGGAGGAGAAGTGTTGGAGAACAGCGGCATTGCACCCGATCTGTCCCACTGAGGCCCCAGACAGTTGAACTGGTGTAACAAACCGTTTACTCTGAATGACCAGTCTGAACCATGTACTCCCTAGAGGGCGCTACTGCTTACATAAAAACACACAAACTCTCCCTATTGTTGCTCGACACAACTGCAAACAGAAATCAACACTAACAAAAAAAAAGGCCCTGGCAGTACTTCAAGCTAACAAACACATCTGCATAGCGTTAACCTGAAATATAATCTGGCAATGTTATAAATTCTGAAGCGGAACATTTGGTTAAAGCCTGAACCAAATGGTAGGCAGGGATTAAAAGTGATCTGCTGCTTTAGCAAAACTCAGTAAGGCCTTTGCTAAAAATCCATGAAAAAATACAGTATCATTTGTCTCCTATGAGCTACATGCAGGAGAAAGACGAGTCAGGTTCTGCTCTTTAAACGCGCCCTTCCTTCTCTGCCCTACAACCATGTACCTGAAGAACAAGAGAACATTAAAAGAAGGAGAAAGGGACCACGAGTGAGATGCTCTGTCTGAATGGCACGTGGCCCTCGTGTGAGTGCATAGGCCTCTGCTCGACATTCACAACGACAAACTGAACCTGACAGACACACCCAGTCCAAATCCCAACAACGAGCAATGATTTCCAGCCAATTCCAACAATCAGGGACAGAGTCCTTACATTCTACTTGTCAGTTCAAAATACATCTGGTTACTCTGTAAAAGATACCTTCCCTTAATTTTTGGGGGATTTAGCCTTTTGATTTAACATTCACAGGTTTGGGGGGCTAGAGCTAGAACATGACGGGGGGGCGACAGGGGAGCTACTGCTAATGCTAAGGCTTCATGTCCCGTTTCAACGTTCCAACCCCGTTGAGCACACAACCTGATAACTGGGAAAAGCGAGGAGAGAGCTTTCCCAAGTCTCCCTCTCCTCTCCTTTTCTAAAATTCATAATCTCTTCAGTGGTGCATAAACACAGATCAACACCCTCTTCTGTCAGGACAGAGTGCTGGGTTTATTAAAATGGTAGAGTAATGAAAACCACCACTCCTAAAAAAAACCATTAGAATTTGCCATGAAAAATAAAACACTGAGAAAATCCATGCAATGCAGATCACATGGCGACAAATTATTGCTTCCTTTTTACAACCTGTGTTTATATGTGCATGCATGCTTGCATCTTTCAGTGGCCAGCAGACTGTGGGTCCGCCATGGTGTTACAGGCTTTCTTCCTCCGTTTCGATAGCAGTGGATTGGTGGAGTCCTCGATGGTCTTGATCTTGATTTGCTCATAGTCAACCCTCATCGTTGCCAGGGCACTGGTCATTTCCTCCTGAAATATGAAGAGGAGCTCATCAGGCAACTTGCTCAACCAGACCGAGTCTGTTATTTTCATGGTCTTTCTTTGGTCTGAATGAGGCAATCAAGCAGCACAGGGTATGACATTTCACTTTAAAAGGAAAAGTTCACCCAAAAATGAACAAAACATTCATTATAAATCCACCACTTTTCCATTGGAGAGGTGGGTTAAGTGTTTGAATCCACAAAACACTTGGAGTTCCAGGGGTAAACAGGAGCAGTATGGAGGTATTTTATGTATTTTTTTTTGTTTGAAACGGTTATAAGCAAGGATTTGTTTGCAACCCCGTTGAACCTGAAAAGAGTTTGAGTCCCCAAAACACTTCACTCTCATCTCCATTGGCATAGTGGTAAGTAGATAATGAGTGAATTAAAATTTTTGGGTGAACTATCCCTTTAAGCCAAAAAATTGGTCAGAAGATTTTCCAGAGTTTGCCCTTCACATATAAAGAATGTAGCAAAGATTGTCAATGTCAGAAACATTCACAACAACAGGAAAATCTCTGGGTACAGAATGCTGGAGGCAGGATATGACATAAAATCTGCTGTGGAAATCTTGTGTTTTTCTTCAAAGCACATTTTCCGCTCTTATTGCCAATACCGCTTGAATCTCATTGTCTCTTCATCTATGTCCTTTATGTGTATGACAGTCTAATTCATCCAGAGTTATTTACATTTTGTTGGGTTTTTTTTCCGGTTGTGTGTCAGAAGCGTATTAGAGATGACATCAATAATAATATTAATAATAATAATAACTTTGAAGAGACCCAAGGAGGCTTTACATGTGTCAATAGGGACAGAGAGAATAGTAAAGAAAGTCAAAATGGCCACCTGCTCGCTGTGAATGTTCTGGATATTATCCTGCTGTATTATCACGTAGGCTCACTCAGACATTATCGTATGGGGCTGACGTTTGTGTTCAAGCCCCTCTTGAAAATGTCTGGAACCATGTCCATGAGGAACCTTTAGTAAGCTAATTGTGCGTATCTTTCAAATGTAATTGGCGTGCAATTATACAATTCAAAGTAGTACTAAATAAATAAATCTGACAAATAAAGATAAGCGGACACCTCACCTTGACATCCTCCCATGTGTCCTTCTCCTCCTTTAGTACACGGCTGGTGTGAAGAGGGGTCTGGGGAACCTCCATTGATTGCTTCAGGAAGAAACAAATAAAATCAAAATCTTAATTCACCGAGGGGACTGCAGCCTGAAAACCTGCTTTGAAATTATGAATGAAAGTGATCTGGAAATATATAAGAGAGCTCATGTTCTTACATTGATCCATGGATGATTCATGAACTCTGTGATGGTCATCCTTTGGGTTGGCTCAGTCTTTAGGAGGGTCCTAATGAGTTGTTTAGCTGCAAGCATAATTATTGTTCACAACATTAAGTAAAAGAAAAGCTTGACTACAGCAACTATTATATAAATTGTATCATTGAATTGAATCCATGGCTCTGCATGGTGATAAACTGGACTATTATTAACTCTGACAAGGAGGTTATGTTTTCGCAGGTCGACTGTGAATGAAGGGGCTAACCCTTAAAATCATCATCGTATCAGGCCGTCATGAAACACCAGGAGCGGGCGATGTGTGTGTTTGTGTGCGCGCGCGCGCTCCGAGATAGAGACTGTGTCTCTGAGCGAGTGACAGGGCGGCGAGCGGCGCACACAGTGAGATCACAGTGAGATCACAGCTCGTTCACGTGGAGCAGTCGCTCACTGACTGACCCGCTGCTTCTTATCAGTGGAAACAGGGAAAACACAGAGTTTCTCTGGTCTCAGCTGCTCAGAGATCAGCGCTGCAGCTCCAGAAGAGGCGCAGCACCGATGCTAACAGCTGGCATCGGCGCTCACGGTTCTTACGTAGCTTCAAAAAATGGGCATCGTCTGTGTTTTGTTATTTTAGTATCGAAAGGTATCGTAAGTATTGGTTCTTGTGACATCCCTACCGTATAGTAATGAGTAGATGAGTGTATTTTCATTTCTAGGTGAACTATCCCTTTAAGGGCATTGGCCGAGGTCTGCGATGAACTGAGATCTTATCTACTAAGAAAATGTTTGAATACTGGAGCTAAATAGGATACAGTGTGTCCCTATACATGAGCCATCAAGGCTCGAAACTTTACTTAAACTATTGTTCAGTCAAAGAAAATCAGATTAACCCTCGCAATCTAAAATGAAATTGAGAAATCTACTATATGCAAAAAAGCAAGTGCATACAGTGGCAAAGAGGATTGTGTGGGTAATTGAGTAGTAAGTACGGCTCTTTTGTTTTAACCCCGCAAACACCATACACCCCTGAGATGGAGGAAGATATTGGGCAGCTGTAGGACTAATCTTCATAGCTTCTCTCTTTTTTTTTATTAACAATTCTTTACAAAAGGAAACAAGCAATCACTTTCGATTGTAGTGAATTTGACTGACAGCAGCGAATAAGAGCCAGTTTCTATTTCTTGGTAAGAGTCAGTTTTAAGAGCTGCTTGTATGTTACATTTCCATGTGACATTTGCCTCTAGAAGGTTGTGAAACGCTACTATTGTGTTGATGTGTTATTTCTGACGTGAATTAAAGTATCTTAATGTAGGAGTGAGGCCGCAAACTGTGTCCTGAATTTTCACATGACTTTATAACTTAAAGTGCAACTTATAATTTTTTCTACAAACAAAAGACTCAGTTTGAGATTTTAAAGCTTAATAACTCCGGCCTGGAGATCCTATATACACAAATTTACGATATACACCTGGTGACTTGCACTGCACAGTTCCCATGTATATCCTTACCTTCTTCTGATACATCACACCATTCAGGGTTGGGAAACTCATACTGGCCCATCCTGATCCTCTTCTTCATCCCAGGAGAGATGGCGAGACCGTGGTTAGAATAAAAAGGAGGGTACCCACACAACCTGGTGAGGGTTAAACACGACAGTATTAGTTACTGCAGTCAGTAATGAATGTGCTGAAGAGATGAGAGATTAACTACTTACAAGATATACATGATAACGCCCAACGACCACATGTCACATGACTTGTCGTATTTCTCTGGGCCAAGAACCTCCGGAGCTGCAAATACAAAGGGAGGGATGATGGGAAAGAGAAGGGAAAGGTACTAAGTCTTCCTTTTTTTACTGTGTCTTAAGCCCCTTTTCCACCGGTCCAAAAATAACAAAACACTAACACTCGGCTCGTGTCCGCAATGGAAGAGAGGCAAACTACTACTGACAATGGGAAAGCAGTCAAGCGACTTTTTAGCAAGTTTACCTGTATTAAACTGCCAATTTTGGTGTAAAGAGGAATTAGTAAGCAAGGAGCAGTAAGAATATTAGTTTAAATTCAAAAATCAGATCTTACCAACATAGTAGGGTGTGTAGCAGGGAGTCGCTAAAGAGTTGTGTGAGGTGGTTTCCTTGGCAAAGCCGAAGTCTGTGAGTTTGAGCAGGGCACTGGGCCTCTTCGACGAATACAGTAAATTCTCAGGCTGCAAGACACATTCAGAAAATGAAGAGTAAGACATTAGCTTTAGCAGCTAAGGAAGTCTTCCACAGCTCACTTTACTTTCTCAACAAAAAGCAAGAGAACGTATTATTACAGTGTGCTAATGAAAAGTTAGGATACAAACCTTAACGTCTCTGTGTGCAATGTTGATTGCATGGAGAAATTGAATGGCCTCTCCAATACTCTTCATGATATCAGATGCCTCTGAAGAAAAGAGACAAGAAAACTTCTAGGTCAAACATACCAGCAAATGGGAACCTCACCAGTAACGTCATGTACGTTACAAGCTGATCTTTATATTCAGCTGGTTCAAAAACCGCCAGTCGTGTGTAATGCTCACTGACTAAGCCAACGTATCATGTTACCTCTCTCTGTGAAGGCCTGGTCTCCTCGGTCCTGAATTCGACAAAAAAGTTCACCACCATCCATGCTGGGAGAGAGAGTCAGGATGTTAGATTTTTCAGGAGATTAACTCTTCATTTATCTTATTTCTCAAGCCCAGGTCTATATAACCTTAATACACAGGTCATTTTTTATATGATCTTGAATAATCATTGCACAGGTCTCAATAGGCCAATATCAGATCTTTGAAATGATATGTACTGAATCATATCCGGTCTACAAGGTTGTTTTCAGACATGAACTGTGAAGGATGTCCACAGGATTGGGTTCGGACTCAGGAGAAAGTTTGCAGGCTCTGACTTGGCCTTTTGTGTTCACACATACAGCCCCTCCAGAGAATGTCAGGAGATTATCTGGAGTTCAGTGCATGTCTGAAAGCAGCTCACAAGAGACCATTATTCTTCCATATAGAGAGCTGGTCAGACACTTTGACGGTAGTGAGTTGCACTGACAGGAAACGAAACACAAAGGGGAAACAGACCTGAGCAAAATATTTTTCTGCAAAGTAAAATTATCAAAGAAAGGCTTTGGGGTAACCCTAACCCAACACAGAACCACAAAACTATCATATTTTGAGGCAGAATTACTGCATGTAATGATGCATGGTCTAGCTAAAATGTGCCTCAGCTTATGAAACATGACCAAGTTCTTTTGAAGTAAAAAGGATGCAGAGTTTCTTTTCTCTCTTACTGATCTGCTGATGTGGTCTGTGGCTTGACCAGCGATCGTCTGTAAAGATTCTCAGTCACCCAGCTCGCGGTTTTATAAGAGTTGAATCATGGCTGTAGTTACCTGAAAACACTTCACTTCTCTTTTCAGAGGCCTCTTCATTTCTGAACTAAAGAATGTGAAAAACCTTCAAGTGTCTCCACCTACACCCAGTTTTCCTGGAATCAACTCCTCTTTATCTGACGAGTAATCTCAATATCAAAAATCACTGGACAGTATCAATGGCCAGAAGACATCAAGACAAACAAGAAGAATCTCAGTTTAATGGTTTAAGACTTGACCATACATGTCCCTTTTCCGTTCTATTTCTATTTGTCAATCGACCAAAATGTTGTTGATCATACAAAAGAAACTGTCAAAAGCTCAAACATTTAGGTTTTATGGCCAATTTATACAACATCTATGTCCATTGCACACCTTTATTATATTATATTTAATAAGCGATACTGAGTAACACAGGAGTTCACCATTTCACAGTTTTAGCCATTGTATTTTGATGATTCCAAACATTGATCAATTGTGACATTGATTATATAATACTGGGAATATGTCTCAGTATCCCCCTGATCCACAAAAAACATGAATTTACTTAAGTGTAAGTAACAGACACGTCCATGACTAAGAGTTACAGAATAAAGTAAAGTAAGTATAAAAAGTAATAAAGCATGGTCCAATACAAAGATAATGGTTGTGAGCCTGAATTCAATTATATGTTTGAGAAAATCTCACTCAGCTTATACTTGATGTTAAGTTTCATTTACGTTTCGCCCTGTATGACTGTGTGAGTTTCAGTTCGAATCACCAATGCTGAATTTGTGTGTCTCTGTGTGAGAGTGTAAAGATGCATGGTATGATTCTTCATGCTCGCCTGTGTTAACGGGAGGCAGAACTCGCAGTCTTGGAGCCGTGAGGCGGCTCTTTTTAACCACAGCACACAATTCTCATAACTAATCATTCACTTTTTGTATACGGAGAAACAGAAAGCAGCTTGATGCATCATATTCTGATATTAAACCTATTTTAACTAACAATGCAACAAGCACAGGAGTTTAGGATTTCAGCGATCTTCACTGTCGGAGAAAAGTAAAAAGATATTTACACTTAATTCAATTTCCTACTATCTTGTAACTTTGAGACTGCTGGCAAACTGCCTAGGTCCCCTACCGTGGCTTGATGGTTGTTCTCATGTGGTCAAACGTTAAGCTAAGCTTGTGGTTTCTCACCCCACCCATGAAAGAGCCTACAAGTGTCATATGAATCATCAACAGATACTCAATGATTTGGTGAGAATGGAGGTATTAAGAGCGCACATCTCACACCATCACAGCAGAAACACTGAAAAACCCTTACACATTTTTAATCTTTCTTTCACAACCTGCTTATAGTGTGGAAACACCTTGGCAGCAGGGATGATAAGACGTACTTATGCAAAATATTGAACAAAGGTTTATATTTAAAAAAAAAACATTGTAAGAAATGCATGGTGAATAAAAGAAGACATTTGCTGTAGTGTTAGAAAGATGCAGTGTTAATTGTCACTTCCAGCACTTTGTATTTGGTAGCTTACTGATTCTGCAGCAGGGCTCCTGAATTGTCTCGTTCACTGGTCAGACTGGTCAATCTTGTATGCTTATAGACAGTTGTCGTATTTTTATTTGTATTGATGTTAAAGATTGACTTGCAACTTGATATTTGCTCAATATAAATCTAATCATAGTTTCTCTTAAGCATTTTCGTTGACCCGGATGCAAGTTTAGAGTTGCCTGCAGTGGATGGGCCACAGTGGTTACTATACAAGCAGTATAGCACTGTTGGGTAGCAAACACAGTTATTGCTTTAGCCAACCTACCAGCCTGCTCTCTTATCACCTGCACTCAAGTCCTGATCTCTCATTAGCTGTCCCTCTCCTCTACCTGACTCCTTTTAAAAATAATGGGCTATGGACCACCATCTTTGAAATACAACTGAAATACTAAGAGGATCAGTTTTTTTTTTATCTTTTCATCATCTGCTTGGCATGTTCGAGATCAGCTGATGAATGTGCACAGGAACTGTGTGAGTGGGACCGAGAGAACCAGTGAAAGAAAACAGTTCTACTTCTTACCTCATTTGCTCAAACAGTGCTTATGCTGCAAAGGCACCAAACCGACTGCACATCATACACTAATGCAACAAAGTCAAATTTTTACTTGGACACTCAAAAAAAACGCAAACTACAGGCATTAGAGGCACAACTCTTCTTGACGTATGCTTAGTTAAAAGTCATGATTTATATTTCAAATGTGTCTCCCTTCACTGAAAAAAAAAAAGAAAAAAAAAGTTGGTTCATCTCTCAACAGCTTGACTCTCCCAACAAACATGCCCATGTTTAACAGCCGATTGTGCAAATGCAGCACATGATCTTAGGAAGTTTAATTTGTGTGATAGAAAAAATGGTGAGTGGTTCTTAATCCCTTTATTAGTCAGGGTGCGTGTTTTGAGTGTAACATGCAATAAACCAGTTGCGTTTCATTTAAAAACCAGTTGAACTGGTTAAACCTCAGAGATAAGAGTGAGTAAGAGAGTAAGTAAGAGAGAACACTTACTCTGCAGATTGAATGGTTTCACATTCCACACTAGCAGAGCGTGTGTGAATATGTGTGAATAGCATCTGCTTATGTAGGCGCATTATCAAGATATAGCTAAATTGATAAAACGCCCTTAATAACAGTCCTATAATGAAGCTCTGAATCCGGATAGAAACTGTTATCACTTTCCGCATCAGTATCAATAACTACTAAGTTCATAGTTGTTGATGCTGTTGATGTGGTTCAGCCATTGTCCCCCTTTTGGTTAGTGCTGTGTCTTTGTATTATTTACCAAATTTAATTCCACTATAAGTGAATGACTGCAGGGAAAATCTAAGCCATATTCCCAAATGCTCAGTAACCTAAACATTCTGGCAATTTTCAGAGTTGGCATATAACAGAGCTTTAGCCAAAATTCCACTTTCCATGTAAGAGCATTCAGCACTTTGCCAGCTCCAAGGAACCATAAGTGTTTACTACAGCGATCAAGGGATATTAAGCAGCTATATACCTGGGAACAGATGAATCTACACTGGTCACAAATATGGTGTTACACTTTGCAGCTGTGAAAAGTTTTGTATACTAGTGAGACTCTCCGAATCCCTCACCAATTATATCACCTGATGATTAAATCAGGAAGAAAAAAGAAGCCAAAATGTCATAAATCTCAAGGAAATGAGGCATTAAAATCTGTTTAGTAATTCTGACTGGTAGGTAACAGCCATGTGATTAGCACTGGCCTACGGTACCCAAAATAGCAATTGTACTTGTACGTATCTGAGCAGACAACCACGGCTGCTCAGATTGTTACTAGTACAATTGCTTTTGTAACGACATTGACGCACGGCTCCACAGTTTCTACGGACTTTATCAGACTGACCTATTAGTATAAAGTCCGTAGAAGTCCATACGTTTACACAGCGGGGCATCCTACACTAGACTCACCATGAGCGAGTTGGGAAGAAAAGAAAACAAAAGAAAACGCTTTGTCATACACGTAAAAGACACCTACAAAGATGTCAGGAGAGCTTGTGGTGATAAGAGTTGAAGACGGGGTCGGGTGCTGTGAACAAAATCCCTTGATATACAGTACGCAGCGGCAGATACTTCCTGCCTCTGTCTGCTCAACCTCTCGCTTAAATACTGCGAAGGATTTCTTGCTTTTGTGAGGGCGTCTGTGCAGAGAACCTCCCGATGTGTTGTGCACGTGTGTAAGGCAGACCCTGCGTAAACCCCGTAGCCAATTCCCTGGACTTTACCCAGAGGTGATGTCTGAAAACCGCTTTAGTGGCCTCTTACACAACATGGGTTAAATCCTAAACAGCCTCATCAGACCAACCCAATTTCTGTAGTGTTGAAGGGTTGATCTAGTGTGACATTCTTGGAAACCTTTTAGTTTCGTCAGAAGAGCTACTATTCATTTTTTACTTGCTGAGTTCATGTTCTCAAGGAAATGAGTCACCGGCGGCAGTAGTTTTGCGATGCGAGGCTATTGGACCACTACCTCTGCTTTACAATGTTAACCACAAACCTAATGAAGGCACGTGTGACAAGATGTGGGTTTGGTGCTTTGAAGTGTTGCGAAGTGGAAATACAAAAAGGCATGGGAACTATATTAAGCTCATTTAAAAGAAATGGGTCATTTTCTACTCAGGTCACACAAAACAGATTTACAATAATTAACCTGGCTAAGAACAAAGCTTGGCATAACCAGCATCTCACCAGCGCTTAAAGACTGACTTGAGCTTCATCATTCATCAGCATCCCCATTTGTAACCAACCAAACTACAACATGTCTGATTTCACTGTGACAACCAACAACTTGGGAACTATATTTTTTGTCAGGAGTATATAGTTAGATGAGGCCATGATTGTTAATTTTAGTCTCAAACTCCCAATGACGAACATTTTTGTGTTTGTGTGTCACCAAGATTATCCACTCACCACTCCATCACAATAAGCAGACACTTCCTGCTCTGATAGAGGTTCTCGAAGACGTCAATGATACGCACGATGTTGGAACAAGGCGACGCCCTCCAGTGGAGTTCCACTTCCCTACGGGCCTTGGCACAATCCTGTAGCATCTGGACAGAAGAACAGAAGCATGGAGGGTGAGGCTAATTAATATCAAAGACAAACATAAGTGTGCAATATTAAAGTTGACTACAAATTAGCATTACTCTGTAACTATTCATTTCCTTCTGACAATAAACATCTTAGACTAGGGAACCGAAAACCCGGTTGTGATGCCACTAGTACTTTACATCACAAGTCAACATCAAGTCAGAAGTGCAGTGCTGCCATCAGCTGGCGGAACAGTGAAAATATTTCTTATTTTTGTCTCTCAACTAGTGTGTGAATGCAGCACCCTCTGTGTGGGGCACTACATCAATGCACCAAGCACCAGTTGTTTGTCATCATATATTCATTGACGCCTCATTTTTATTCTTCTCCAACATTGACTCAACATTCAAGTATGTTGTGAAGTTGTGATAATTTAATGTTAATTTCTGTAAGCACCTCTGGTTGTTTATAGACATTTAATTATACTTTATAGAATATAGTCCCACATGTAAATCTAAAAATATCCTTGTCAGTCAGTGGAAGGAATTTGGCCTTGTAGCTTTGACAATGAGCTGTCGTCTGCCCATCTCATCGTGTATTACATTCCAACCCTACCCACGGTCACAACATAACAGTGGGCAACAAGAGCTGGGAGATTCACAGCACTCACTCTGCTGTGGCTTTACATACACAGACAAAGCTTGGCAACTTGAGCCGTGATAAACTGTTAAACCACAGGTCAGTATTTAGACTCCTACCCTACCCACTTTATTTTGGTGGCATTACTTACTTATCATAAGTGCATTAGTGATAAAAGTAACTTTGTTGATGAGGGGATGGATGGCAGAGGGCGTATGGCAGTGAGGACAGGGAAAGCTGCGTCTGAACATTAAAAAAAGTGAAATGTTCCCTTGACCACACATCTCCACCAAATTGGAGATGAAAATCTACTGATGTGACTAAGGCACAAATCAGGTTAACGTTTGTATTAATGTATTCAAGTTTTAGACACTTTATGCAGCAATGAATAATAGTGAAACATTACAAATTACCTATACAAACAGAGGGAGGACGGGCTAACAGTCTGTTTTTCCATCATCATTTGGCCTGGAAATGACAAGCGACATGCAAAGCCACTAAAATTGATATGATGCAATTAAAAGATAACTAAAATAAAGTTTTGGATTTCTCTATGTTTGAACAAAAGTACAAAAGGCAGAAAAAATATATAGTCCATCATATCACATCTTTAAAATAGTTTTCATACACAAGTGTACATCACATCAAATTAGAAACCTGTGTAGACCTGACCAAGAAATCTCTTTCTTAATGGGATAAATCTAACTGGGAAAATCTGGTTTCTGTTATCACCTATCCCACGTACAGAAACCAGGATTCCCACACAATGTTGTTGAAGAAATCAGAGGACTGTAACCTGGATGTGTGTGTAAATACAAACAGACCTAACTCAATCCATTGTATGAGATTTTCTTTTAACTCAGTAAGAAGGACTCCACCCAGTTCAACCAGGACACACTTCTACTGGCAAAATGCCTGAACCCATCTTAGCTGAAACAAGAAGAGGTTTTCCAGTTTTTTTGTGTAAAGTAATAATGACACATGGACATTTAGAATTGGAATTTCATCAAAATGAAATGACCAACAGACCTTTTAAGCCAGGGTAAAAGTGCTGACGAATCACTGCTTAGTTCAAAATACAGATGACATAAGGATATAGTTCTGTGCTATGATTGCTTATTAAGTCAACTTGTTGTATATGAAGATAGTGGTAGAATCTGCTGCCTGTGCTCCATTTAACCAGTCTAGCTGTTTCTTTCATCCCATCCTGGTTAATATCCACGAAAATCAGCCAAAAGCCGCAAACTCCTGAGCTATGAGGCGAGCAATCTCGCTACATTCCCGCTAGCCAACTAAGCTCTTCTTATTATTGGTTATAGACCAGTATATTTTAAATCTTCAGACGAAATGTGAAGCGATGCACATGCTTCATTGTCATCAAGGTTTCTTATAGCCTCGGACATGAGCAACATAAAAAGGTAACTTTCAGGTACATGTTAATTACAGCCAGTTTTATGATTACAACATTTGAAGAATCTCTCCGCATCTACTTTGCATTCAAGGCTTCTGAATGCTTTATGGATATGATTATATTTGGTTTGCAGAGTTCACTGCAGACAGCTCTGTGACTGCGCAGCTGGTTTTCTTTTTGGGGTGCCGTGTGTTACTAGTGACAGCTACTAAGTGCAGGCAGTCTTTTTAGTAGAATGAGCCACCAAAGTATACATACATACTGCTTTACTGGGATATATTTAATGAGGTAATTAATACTGACTATTGAATTAATGTGCTGGCTTGTTACAAAATGTATAAATAATTCTTCTGAGAAAGATGAGTCTCAGGAGTGAGTGAATGACCATTAAAAAAGTGACCATCTTTGTTACCACAAAGAGCTGGAATGGCCTAGTGTTGGTATACCTCTGCTTTATCTCATCACTGATCGCAGAGCACAGTTCAACCACCCTTAAGGAAAGAGCAAACAAGGGTGGGTCCTCCTGCGTCACAGCAGAGTGAAAAGATCCAAAACAGACACATGAACTTGTGGTCACTCGAGGCATTGGACAGAACTGATGTAGTGTAATCATGGAATCCTGGGACACTTTCACCCACTAATGCTGAGAGCCAAACTTCTGTGGCCATTAAAAAAATAGTATGACATTTTTCATTTTAAATAAATAAAAGTGATTACTTATAGATAGTATAATAATACTAATGCAAACAAATAATTGACCTGTTCAATGTTCTGTTTTCTCCACAACTACTTAGCTTACACAGACCAAACATGTTGTTGCACATGTAAGGCCACAAAACAACACACTTGAAATAAACTGCAACATTTACATTAAATAACATTAATTATTATACTCTAAATCGTTGCTACCTGAATGCCTGGTTGTCTTCATACCAACTGCAACGTCTAAATTGACATAACTACATAATAAGTAACAGCATGAGAGGTTTTAGACACACACACACGTTATGCACAGGGCAGCACATGTCTGTGACTGCTCTGATATCCGAGTGTTAAGAGGAACTAACAGGCTGACATACGTGCAGGCATGTGCTGGAAAGAAGAATCATGCACCCAAAATAATATAAGCACACCTAAATATAGCAGCCTGCCCTCCAGAAACAAAGACTTCACACCATCTTTTTAACTCAATTATAAACACACATGAGATCACACTCCCATCACCCTCTGCTGGTGCTTGTGTGACTGCATAGCCCCCATCTGCTGTTGGCCCTTTGAGGCTAAACAGTGAAGCTTATGGAGAATGAGGCAGACGAGGGGGGCAGATGTGCACACAATACACTTCCTCTAGCAAACACAAAGGCTGCCAATCCCAGGTCAGGACAGTGGGAGGTGGGATAGGAGTAAGCTAATGGAGCACCCATCCTCCACCTGCCAATCGTGAGCCAAACAAAATGCTGAAGGGTCGATACAGAAAAATCGAAAAAATGACAATAACAATGAGGATGATAAAGAACTGCAACTCTGTGCAGGAGAGAGATAAGTTATTATCAGCTTAGTCCGAAATCAGAAGAGCCATTCAAGCTGATAAGAAGGGTTAAACAACAATGTACCTAAAGAGATGTTTCTGTGTGTGTGTGTTAGTGTGTGTGTGTGTGTGTGTGTTTGACACTCAGTGAAGCAGCAAACATGTTTGTGTCAATAGGACATGATCTGATTAAAGACATCTGCTAGGCCTCACAGGACCAACACATATCTGTGTGTGTGTGTGTGTGTGTGTGCAGAGAGTATGTTCTCAGGAAAGGCAAATTAAAGTAAACCTCAACCAAGGCCCAACAATCTCCTTAAATTCAATCAATATACACCAAATCACACCCATTTCAGTACTCTTAATGTGTATGTTTTTTTTAATTAAGTTCCATGAATTATTCCCTTGGAAACGAAAATGTCAAGAAAAAAATAATAGTATCCCCGCAGAGTTATAGAAAGGGAATACAAACTCATGGATGCAGATCCTCTGATCCAGAATGAATTAAATTGAATTAGATCTTCCCTGACACACACTACGTCATTACAACAAGCTCTGGGCTAATGTGTCCAGTAGTTTTTGCGCAATCCTGGTAACTTTGAAACAAACAAAACTATAACCTCCTTGGCGGAGGAAACTTGAAAAGCCTGTAACAGAAAAGTTGGCAGACAACCAGTTAACACTTCAGGAAGTTCCTCACTAAGACACAGGTTGGCACATTGAGCTGGGAAGTTGTTGATGAAGAGATGACAATGTGGTAAATAATGCGGAAACGCAAAAAAACAAAGCAAGCCTCAAACAATCAAATGTCTAATAGTTTTAGCTTCATGTTTGAAGCTTGAGACACCACAGTCACAAAAAACTGCAAATTTAACCAATATGAAATAGATCAATGAGAACTTTAATAATCAATTTGAGCATTCAAATTTTGGAAAACTTGGTTAGGAAATTGAGCACCTTTCCTCTTTTAGCTGACAGTCGGCTAATATTCATATTAGGGGAACAGAGGATGTAGTGCAGTGAATGAACTTACTATGGATAACAGAAAAAACAGAACTTCCTTTACGGTAAAAAACAGCTTCCTTATTAGGAAACTGGTCATGAGACCCATAGAGCAAAGAGAGAGAGACACACACACACGCACACGCACACGCACACGCACACGCACACACACACACACACACACACACACACACACACACACACACACACACACACACACACACACACACACACTAAAGTTTTCTGATAAAAGCAGTGTTTACGGTCATTCATAAACATGAGTTTCAGCATGACTGGGTGCTGCATCAGCTTGGAAACTACTCTGTACACAGATACACTGGGCGAGCTAGTTCTGGGTCTTTCTATAAACAACCGCAACACCACATCCTTCCAAAGACACTTCCCTCAACAGAAAGGGAGGCAACAGACAAAGACACGGTCAGTGTGGGGGTCCAAGTAAATCACATTATGTCAAAAGGTGCTTAAAACACTATAATACATGTTTACCAAAGAGCTTTTACTTCACATAATCTGGTTGTTTATGACAAATGTCAAACAAACACAATCTTAAAAAGGGACAAATAGGCTCTTATTACATGGAGTGGCCTGTAACAGTTTTGCCTGAATGTTGACAAACAATACAGTTTTAAGTACCATAAGCTGTAATACAGATCCCTTCACTGCCCACTGAGTTATTGACAGTCCAGCATGTACCATCCCTAACCTCTGCAACCAAAGGACAAAGGAGATTTAACACAGAAATAGACAACAGACCCTAACCCTGCCGTCTTAGGCCCTCATGTATACTGCAATATGTGAGGCTGTGACTACAGACCGTGGGACAGATGAAGAGTCCATTCTCAACAAACATGTGAACCTAACAAGCTCATCTGTACACACAAACACCAAGCCCATACATTTGACAAGACTTTTGCGTGTGGCAATCAGAGTCTGTGAGCCTAGTGACTATTGTCTGTCGACGGATTGGGCAACAGCTAATATGTTCCACTGTCGGTGTAGACAGCGGATACCCACACCAAAACTGACTTCGGTTTGCCGTAAAAGCTTTCCAGTCTGACTACTTTCTATTAAACCTTGAGTACTTATTTTAGGTATCACGACTAACAGCTATCTGAATCTGAATACAGATAAAATAGAAAGTCCATAGCCAATGCATTTCGGTCTATGTGTTATACCTCTTTTAATCTTGTCTCCGTCTCTATACCTGCGGGCGGCCAAAGCCTAGTCAAATGTGATTAGGCAAACTGGAAACAGAAAATAAAAGGTTTCCAGACCTAAAATCTTGTCCCTCGCCTAAAGGATTCTGCCTATTCACAAGCAGAATTTGTAAACAGAGATTATAACCACACTATCAGTTTAAATGGCATCACTTGTTCCACAGATTAACTGATTCAAAAGGAAATCATACATGAAGGACTCACACACGACTTTCTTACACCTTCACCCTACGTCCAGAGCCGTTTCAATTTGTAAAGCAAAATCGAGTTTTTGATTCAAATCAAAAATAGTTTGAAAATGTGTGATCTTGAAGAAACATGCCCAGTACAGAATACGATATCTGTAGCGAGGAACATGGTTATTCATACAGAGTACAAATGTCCAACAAAAATGTCAAATATTCTAGGGCTGCAACTGATTATTTTGCCAACAAAACTCAATATGGCTGTTATAATTTTAAACAGAAGTTTAGAAAAATATTCAGTTAAATGTTATACATGACAAAGAATACTTCTTACAGATGCTACTCCATAGAGAACCAGCTCAGAGTGCCAACACAGAACCTCTTCCTTCCTCTCTCCCTCCCACCTTTTCCTTCCTTTCTCTCATCATCTCATGATTGAAGAATGGGCCGAGCTCTTCCTCTGTATCTCTGTGTTAACCTTTGATCACACAAACAGCCTGAATGCAATATCAATGTATATTGTTTTAGGTGTCAGTGGTAAGACACACAACTTGAATATGTAATTCAAGCAGAGTCTAGATTCATCTGCACTTCAATAGCCCATGAACAAAAAAAAATAACTGTAAAAAAAAAGAAACATTTCCATTTGAACCGTTCAATGGTCCCGGTTCCTCTTTTCTCTGCCTTTGTGTGTAAGTGTGTGCGTCGCTCACAAAAACTGAACACACATGAAGCACATGAACACTGTTCAAAAAAAAATGAAGGGAACACTTTAACATGTCACAGTATAACACTAAGTCAGTTAAACTTCAGGATCCATTTAGGAAGAAAACGTGATTGTGAATCATTTTCACCTGCAACAGGCTTTGGAGGCCAGAGCAAGACAAAAAGGGAATAGTTTTCCATGTGATGGCCACAGACAGCTGCTCTCTCCTTATCCTTCCTCACTGATTATTCTATAGATTTGTGTTCTGCTAGTGTCCTTGTCCTTACTGGTAGCATGAGGCTGTACCTACAGCCCATTCAGGTTGCACTGGTAGTCCAGCTCCTACAGGATGGCACATCACTACGTGCAGTCACAAGAAGGTTTGCTGTGTCTCCAGCACAGTGTCAAGAGCATGGAGAAGATACCAGGAGACTGGCCATTACACAAGGAGAGCTGGATCGGGTAGTAGAAGTCAAAGCTGCAGCAGGACCGGTGTCTGCTCCTTTGTGCGAGGAGGAACAGGAGGAGCACTGCCAGAGCCCTACAAATGACCTTCAGCAGGCTACACATGTTTCTGACCAAACTGAGGGTGGCATGAGGGCCCGATATCCTAGACATGTGCTCACAGCCCAGAACCGTGCAGCGCGATAGGCATGCACAAGAGAACACCAGAATTGGGTGGTTTGCCACTGGCGCCCTGTTCTCTACGCAGATGAGATCAAGTTGACACTAAGAACATGTGATGGTTATAAAAGAGTCTGGCGACGCCTTGGTGAGCATTATGTTGCCTGTACCATCACACAGCACTGTTGGCAGTGGGTCAGTGATGGTCTGGGGAGGCATATCCTTGGAGGGTCGCGCACAACCTTCATGTCATAGCCAACAGCACCTTGACTACTGTTAGGTGTAGGGATGCAATTGCAGCGCCTGCAATTTTGTGTATATATATATATATATATATACACACACACACAGAGTCAAAAACACACACACTTTGTACAGTCACAGTGAGGTGGTATAACACAAACTCAGATTGAAAGATGTTTTGTTCATATTGAAAAAAGCTTAGCTGTTTATCATGCGTTTGTCATTCTCCACAACCTTCACCTAGGAGCGAAAATCTGTCTTTAAACTTAAAAGAAATAACATTTATTATGATAAATATCAACATCAACTTATGTAAAAGACAGGCATCTCTACATAGTTTTTGACCAGCACTATCCAAAGTTTTAAAATGCTCCAGTGTTTTAAAGTATACCTTCAAATTAATGGATATATTTTAGAACTGAACTTAATAAAATATGTTTTCTTCTTCTTATAATGTTACGGTCCACACAAACTGTTGGTAACAGTGCTATTTTCATTCAGCTTGTGGCCATTTTCGCTCCTGATAACCTGGTTTCTTTTGTGCATATAAATTTAGTAACCGTAAGACGATACCCGCAGATGCCTCACACCCTTCAAGAGTGTCTAAGCAACAGGACACTTGAAGGCAAACCTATCAACGCAGAAATGTACGTAGCTTTGTCTAAGGCAAAAACCACACAGCCTGTTGCAAGGTAGTAAAATATGAATTTGTAGAACTTTCCTTCTCTAGACCTGTACCAGTCTCTCTACCACAGACACTAACTTCTCCGGCATTGTTATCTTAAACGTTTATTCAAGAGACAAGTAAAAGTTTCACAAGGTGAAGTCACCTTGGGCCAAGCTGGCCGATTTCTAATCCTGCTTTCTAATGCAACTCTATTAAAACAGAGACGATGACATAGAGCTGACTCAGCTGACGTCAGCGTCTAGAACAAAAAGTGCAACAGTTCAATAGTTCATTCAGTAAAGGTCTCCGTCTGTTCGCTTACAGTCTTTTTCAAGAGCATGAGAAGATAACAGTGAACTTACAGCTTAGACTTTTTCCAGACCTTTTTAAGACCCCTGTACAAATGCAATTTAGGACCTGTTACATGTTTAACTGACAAAGTGTAGAAAGAACAGAGGAGTAGAGGGAAAACTTGAGTCCGAGACTATTTGTAAAATAAATAAATTCATTCAAATTCGACATGGAATTTCATCTGAACATGACAACAAATAATGAAGTAGCCATTAGACCTTATAAAGTGAGGACATTTGGATGCGCATCCTCACTACTTCAAAGGGCTGTAAGAGGATTAAGATGTGTTTTTAGTTCAGTGTAGATTTAGGTTGGATTATGACATTTAGTATTATCTGTAAAGGTGAAGATTGTCTGCAGTACCCCTGTGACCCTTTCAGTACCTGTCGATCCATGCATTGTCCGGAGGTCATTTACCAGAGTTGCAGGAGTTATGAAAATGAACATTATTAGTGCAGAGCGAATGCTGACCGGCATTTGCTAGTGGTATGTAACGGCAGCTTCTTGTTTTTGTGACTCATACCTTTCTATGCTTAGACCCTGATTAGTTCCCTAATTTCCTTACTTGCATGAGGGAACAGTGAGCATTAAGTTTGTTATTTTTCCAACAGATTTCAACAAAGCACTTAATCTGGTGTTCTCCAGCCAGCCACGGTTTATAAAAGTGGCCATTGGTTGATTTGTTTTTGTAGTTTAGCAACGGCGTCATTGGTATTTATATAAATAGATATATATATACAAATTGTATTTAAGAAATATTACATTTACATTTTCATTTAATCATAGGCTTTTAGACTTAAGAAAGGACTTGCAGAAACCCTGAGTGTACAGGGAGCAATCAAATCAAAATCACAAAGAGGCGTTTAAATCAAAGAGTATATACGCATGCATATAAAAAAGCCCTGACATCATGAATTAAGTTGTCCAGAGGTTAAAATGCTGAAATATTCAGTACACATTGTTATGTGCACTTACACTAAATTTCCAGGAACTCCTGTAGTTTTCCTACTGCTTCCCTCTGATGATGACATTTGTGTTGTTTTGAATGAACCAATGCTCTATTTGTCAGTACATGTTTTATAAAGTGCTGTATTTATATAAGCGAGGCTTAGGCAGTAATGAGAAGTTTATTTTATACAAGTTTATTACTCAATAAAACTGAGCATGAGTCTCTTTATTATCTATTTTACTGTATTTTATTAGCGTCATTTATTAGTTATTTCAATCAATTTGGCTTGTGCAGTGTCAAGAGCAGAATAAGGTGATTAAAAAAACACTTAGTGCTGTGCTTGTGTTAGAGCAGTAAGACGAGAGAGGTTCTTCCCGCAGGTTGTGACGCAACGTTGTGTATTAACTTTGTGGTTGCAATAGTCACTTAATAACCGAGCCCGGATTTTTTAAATAATTTTTCCAGTATGTTGTCTGCGTTGCACTAATATGGAAACCTGTTTTACAGAATATAACTCTGGAAAAGGTGCTTGAAGTCATTTAGAAATTGTATCTCCACGGTATATCTTGAAAGGAGCATGAACTCAGATGTTCAGTAAATAACATTTGTAGTATCTAGGCTGCAGTTAAATAAAAAATACACAACTATTACCTACACTAATAATTTAAAATCAACCTAAATTAGATTATTTCGCGCCAATAAAAGTGGAACCAGCCTCAAATATCCATGATCAGTCGTACTTAATTATATTTGTCTCAATTTGAATTAGGAGAAATCACTTTATTCTATATGAGGAAATACTAACAGAACTCTTGCTTATAACCAATCAACAAACTTGTGGTTGGTGTTATTTATAAAATAAAGTTAATCATGATTAACACTAATGGTGGACAGTCCAGCACAAGCATGACACACAAAAAGCAATTCATCATAACAAAGAAACTTTATCTGTTGATTACCTCCTTTCATCAATCAGTCAGTCAACAAATGTAAGAAAATAGTGGAGAATGTCAAGCAGATTCAGACCTCCAGGTTTCTGTTCAGACTCGGTTGGTGGTCACACCAACTTTGTGTGTTAGACCAAAATGTAACAGGTATTCATTTGAGGTCGTAGCCTACTGCCTCTTTTGACTTATTCTATATTTTCGTGGTCCATTGATTATCAGCCCGGCCGACTATTGATTCCAATGCAACATTTTACGATTCATACTATTTTTTGCCCTGATAGCTAATAAATTATAATAGTTCAAAAATGCTGCTTTGGCTGTGAAGCTGCTGCCTGTCCGTGGCTGAGGACACCGCTCCGTAGATTGATTGGTTGTCCATCATGAGTAATAGCCTATCAAGACTGAAGACTACTGTGTAAACAGATGAGCCAGAGGAACACATTTGCACAACAGAGCAGCTACAGCCATCTAGTGAAACTGTGTATTGAAGGCAACGCAACAGAAATGGCAGAAGTTGGGAAAAATAACACAATCTTCTATGTTTCAAAAAACAACAACGTTCTATGGTTATGTTAATACATGTTATAACAATTATTGTAAATAAAAGGACATATCATGGTTATAAGACGTACTAGGGTTGGTAATGAATCAACTGGAAGATATGTTCTGTGTTGTTATTGAAGTGTATAACATTATACACAGATGTTTGTTATTTGTTGACATTAATGGGTTCAACAAGATAATGGAAAAATCTTGACAACTAACGGGTGTGTCTATAGACTTTGTGTGATGCTGTAGGTACTTTCATTTTTACTGCAATTGTAAGTATACGTCTTCCAAATATTAATTTTTTGTATTTTTAACAAGTATTAGTCTATGTCAGCATCTCCCCTATAAAAACTGTATTGGTTGACACTTCCTCTATCTATTTTATTATCTCCTTGAAAAAACGACATCATTATTTAAATTCAAAAAGGAAGTAACAAGTACTGAACAAATAACTAAAGTAAACGTGAGGCAATTGATTGGGTAAGATAATGCAGGTACATTGTTATTCCACTGACTTGTGTGTTTACACCTCAGAAATGGTACAAGCTGACTTGAGAAAATCTGGAAAGGCCAACTGACATCACATGTAGTGACGTCGGCTGAGCCCCACACCTCAGGGGTGCTCTTTTCTTCCGGGACACTAGATTTACTATTTAAGACTCACTTGTGTGCCGGTTTAACATCCTTGACCCGGTTTATTTATCGAAAACAAACCTACCTTCAGCGCATATTTGTCTCCCGTCTTCTTCTGGAAGATTTCAAGCACCTTTCCATTGATGCCCAGCCCCAGCACCTGGCTGGTCACCTTGTATTCGTCTGTGATGGCGTTCTTCTTGATCTGTAAGTTGGGTCTGGCGTTGTAGGGCAGAAACTGGCCGGTGGGGTTCTGCTGCCCGGCCGGGTTCTGCTGCCCCGGGTTGGGGAACAGCGGCTGGTTCTGTGCGTTGGACAGCATGCTCCTGGTCCGGGCTGAGAGATGAACAACAGCCGCCTCTCGACAACACTCCTCAGCCCCTTTCCTCTCCTCTAACTAACACCGGGTCCTTTGGTTGGGGTTTGCCGGTCTCCGGCGAACTATTCACAGTGAAGCTACCAGGCCAGAGGGGTCACCGACATTAGTTTGGACGTTACAGGTTAACAAAGTCACTTAGCCGCTGAAATGCTATGCTAGCTAGCTGCTAGCATGCTAGCTCGATCCTATTCTTGACCTATGATTCTCGGCTAACAACTCGGCTATCGGTTAGCTTATCCATCTCCGGTGGTGTCCGCCGTCCACCGGTTCCTCAAACAGCACTTCGGGAACTTTTACTGAGACGGCCCATACATCGACGGACTCGCTAACTTTACCACACACGAGCCGAACAGCGACGCTACGAAACGAGAGGAAACATTCAACAGACGACAGACGAGACGAGAGGAGGGAAAAAGTCCCGATTAGCTGCCGCACAAACTCACTTCAGTCCCCGAGCGAGCGACAGACACCCAGCCGGAGCAGGTTTTACTGCTGACGTCATGGACGGGGCTTTTTCTGCGCTTAAAGGAGAAGTGCGAGGTGAGAGAGGACCGGAAGCACAACATGACAGAGATCCGATCGGCAGCCACACGTATATACACCTGCTATGAAGTGTGCACGAGCAGGCCTGGAGCTGCTGGGGATCAGTCCATGACTCAGTGGACAGAGCACTCATTGTTTAATATTCTTATTGTTATTATTAATAATTTTTTTTACAATCAGCAAGAGAATTGGTAGAAAAACACAAGTATTCTAAAGTAAGGGGCAATAGGCAACTGTGATGGGGATCTGTCGTTATTTTAAACAGAAATCATATGTTATAACCAGCAGATTAATTAATGTCTTTAAATATGAGTTATTATTTGTTAAAGTACTTAAAAAGCTTCATCTCAAGCAGCTGCAAGAGAATATATGTTACGTTATCACCTAAATGTAGCAAAAATACTAGTTACAATCCAATATTATATTAAATAGTATAACACTCATAGAATTTTGTTCTACATTAATAAAAGTTTGATAATAATAATAATTTATTTATACAGCACATTTGAATAAAAGTACAGTTAAAACCGCTTGACATGGTTGAAACAGGTTAAAAAGGATTCAGTACACCATGAAACAATGTGTTTCTATTCTAAGAAGCTATTTGTCACTGACTCTGCAAATCTCAGATAGTCGGGCAGGGAATTCCAGAGCTGAGTAGACCTGACTGTAAAAACCTGCGAGCTAGGACTTGTAGGAACAGCCAGCAGGGCCCTACCAGAGGCTCTAACATCAAATACTTTTACTTTGGATACTATCAAGTTTTCAGTGCAGATTGAGGTTTTTTTTTTTTCCAGTGCAGCTTTAGCAACTTTAACTAAGTTAAGGATCTGGATATTTTCTCCACCACTGTCTCTCCCCTCAGGGCTTAGAGAGGTGAAATGTAACTCCCCACGCTGGAGACTCGAGGTCAACAGATCATCTCCGCTGTTCTGAAGATACCCACTTGCAATGTTTTGATAGTAAAAGGGAGAGAGGTTTAAATATAGACCCAGCTATCTCTGACCAGTCCCATATAGGTTACCTCAAGGTTGGCGGGCTGTGGTGTTTTTCTGTCTGTGTTTCCTAATTTAAACAGAGTAAACGTTATTTTATTCAATCGTTTTTTAAGGTTTTTCTTCACTTTTGCGATTTTAATTCGGATTTGTTTATTTACTGGACTAGAATGAGTCTAAAACCAGTCAGAAGCCTACACAGTAGATGTAGGAGTGTACATACTTGTGGAATGTTAACAACTCCCAGGTGGAAAAATCCTCCAA